>NC_088926.1:35165000-35232500 GCF_038396675.1 Hydra vulgaris
TTTAGAAAATGATAAACAAAAAATCGAAACAATGCTAAAAGCGATAAATGCCAACCTTTCAATAAATAATACAAAAAGAATAATACGTTAAACAAAAAATAAAAAAGGATCAGAAAGACGTCCAGACCTGATATTAATCAAACTTGACAGCATAGACACTCAAAAGTTAGTAATTAGTAATTCAAAAAAATTAAAAGAAATTGATATCTTCAAAAATGTTTTCATTAACAAGGACAAAACTGAAAATGAACGACTATTTGACAATGAGTTAAGAAAAATCAGAAACACAAGAAATGCAGCTCTTACTCATGAAGTTCTTAGAAGTAATGGGAGGCAACGTTACAATGAACAAAACGGGAAAAAATATTATTGGGGGATCCGTTCAGGCGAACTTAAAAAAATTGAAATCAAAACTATCTAAACCATACTCATTTAATTCAGATATTCAAACATTAAACAAATTAAATTGCTTCTATTCTAATGTAACTTCACTAAATAAAAAATGGGATGAATTTCAATTAATGCTCAGTCAACGAAACCAACCTTTTTTTTCATTAAAAAAATTGAAATCAAAACTATCTAAACCAAACCAGATTTTTTATCAAACCAAATTTTGATGAAAAATCTGTTATCTTTCTATCTAACTACACTCATCATAATAAAAATTGATCTTGTAAAAAAGGTAGAGGCATGGTGATTTACATAAGAAAAGACATTCAATCACTAGAAATAAATTATCAACAGTTAAACAGTTCTATAATTGAATCTATTTGGTGTGAAATTAAAACTAAAGCAGAATCCATCCTTATCGGTTGTATCTACAGACAACCACACTCAGAACACCAAGTAAATAATGCAATTAACTATTCCATTACATCAGCTGCCCAACTAGTTAGCTCAAAACGTTTCTCAAGTCTCTTAATAGCAGGCGATTTCAATTATTCAGACATATTATGGGACATAATATGTCTGAATAATTGAAATCGCCTGCTATTAAGAGACTTTTAAAATCACTTTTACCTAAATGAATCACAAACTATACAAAAAATTCAAAAAATAATCAAAATGTACCAAAAAGGTCTATTCTAATCTAAATATAGCATTCAACAGCATCAACTGATTTAAACTATTCAATAATCAAGACATAAACGAAATGATAAACATTCTAATAAAAATTTATAAAAATCTAATAGATATTCATATACCAAAAATCTGTATCAATAGTAATAAAATTAAAAATAGCTCTATCAATTGCACAATAACGATATCAAAAGGGCAGCTAATAAAAAAAAAATTATATTTCCTTATGAAATCTGCTTCAAAATCATCTGACCATAAAACAACTTTCAACTGATTACAATAGAAAAGCAAGAGAATTGAAAAAATTGGTAAAAAATGCCTGAATTAAACATGAAAAGTCAATAATAAACAAATGCAAATTTAACCCAAAATTATTATACAAATAAATAAGTAATCAAAAGTCATATAAAAATAAAATTATCTCATTAATCAATGCTGACAGCATAAATTTAACAACAAATGTAAACATAGCCGTTTGTCTAAATAAACAATTTTACGAATCATTCAGCAAACCAACTGATCAAGAAAATGATTTAACAAAAAGCTTATCTTCAAAAACAATTAAAAAATATACTTTAAATCCATCTGTTCTATTCTCACCATTTAATGTTAAAAATAAACTTCATTTATTAAATAAAAACAAAGCAGCTGGAATTGTCGATATTTCTCCTTATATTTTAAGAAAATGCAGTTCTGCTCTTAGCCTTCCACTTAGTTTACTATTTATCAAAGCATACAACACTGAAACTACATCACAACTATGGAAACCAATAAACATCACACCTATTTCAAAAAATGGGAAGAAAAATGATTTGACAAATTATCGGCCTATCTCATCATCATCAGTTATTAGTAAAGTAATGCAAAAAATAATAAAAGATGGCATAACGAGTTACTATAATTTACACAACTTAATAGCTAAAGAACAACATGGCTTCACTACAGGTAAATCAGTAATCACAAATTTACTTGAATCAATAGATGTAATTACCGACGCTTTAAATAGTGGGTTTTATGCTTTAGTGGGTTTTATGCTTTAGTGGTTTACCTTGACTTTGCTAAAGCATTTGATACAGTAGATCATAAACTAGTAATTGATAAAATAAAAACTTATGGTTTCGACAATATATTTTTAGATTAGCTACACAGCTTTCTCTAGAACAGGCAACAAAGGGTTGTAATTAATAATGAAGTATCTGAATGGCTTCCAGTATTAGGTGGTGTACCACAAGGCGAAGTTTTATTGCCACTTCTATTTAACCTATATATTAACGACATGCCTGAACTAGTTCACAATACCTGCGGGACCTAGGTATTAATATAAGTAACAATCTAAATTGGAAAAACCTCATCACAACAATAACCAATAAGCCTACTCAAAGCTAGGTACACTAAAGCGGACATTTAAATTCTGGTCAAATGACTCATTTACTAAACTATATACAACTTATGTTAGACCTGAATTAGAATTTTGTGCACCAGTTTGGAATCCACATTTAAAAAAAGAAATAAAAAAAATTGAAAAAGTTCAGCATAGAGCTACAAAGCTTGTACCAGCTCTCAAGCACAAACTATATGAAGAACGTTTATCTAGCATAAGGCTAGAAAGTCTTGAATCCAGAAGAATTAGAGGTGACCTCATCCAATATTATAAAATAAAAACCAATTTAAACAAAGTCAACTTGTGTTATCTAAACTCGAAAACTTTTTCTTCGTCTCTAAATGGTCCGTCTTCTAATATTAGAGGAGAAGCACACAAAGAGTATAGAGAGTTTAGTAAACACAGTTATCGAGAAAACTTCTTTAGCTACAGGATAGTGCCGCATTGGAACAATTTGCCGAATGACTTAATGACATTAAAAAAAGTTTGAGAATTTAGAAAAAAATATAATGTCTTATCACACAGTGTGTAATTGACTAATTGCTACTAAAGTAGGATTGCAATAGTCCTACTCTGCAGAGATTTGGAATGTCTGTACTGTAGAAATAAATAAAATAAATATATTTATTATATATATATACTATATTTATATATATATATTTATATTATACATATATATATATATATACATATATATATATATACATATATATATATATATATATATATATATATATATATATATATATATATAATATATATATATATATATATATATATATATGCAATATTGTATAAAAAAAAATTTTTTCACGCAGTTTTGTGTGTCATTTTGACCATTAAAAGCAAAAATTAGAAATTTTTGAAAAAATTTGAAACACCTCCCACCAGGCCCCATTTTAAAAGTTTTATCGCTTCAGTCATCCACTTTTTTAAAAACTATTCAACATTAAACAGTGATTTTAGGCTAAATATGAAAAAGTAATGTTTTAATTAAACATATTTTATATCAACTTTGATGCCATCATAATTCAACACTATATATCAGATAATATTAGTAAATATAAGCATTAGTAAATATAAGCATCTTAAGAATCAATTTTTATTCCAATATTATCAAGAATTATTAAATTAAAAAATTATAAGCAAAGTTTGAGATAATGAAAATTTTTACTATGAATGTTTTCTTTTAAATAAATTTATTTTTATACAATTTATTTTTTTACATCTATAGGTATAAAAGCATATATAAAAAAATATTCAATCTGATATTTGCAATATTAAGTTGAGAAAAAATGATGAGACGTTTGATAAAACTGTTGGGAAATTATTACCTAGCATTGACGCAAAGATATTCAGTCAATTATCAACTAATGGAGAGGTTTTACACTATTATCTATAACTTAGAAGGTTTGATTTGAAACTAACAGGGAAAAAAGAAGTTGCATCTGTATTTTCAAAAAATTTGAATGTATTTTGGAAAATAGCAGGAATTCAAACAAAACAGAAAAAAATACTTTTAGAATGGTACTGCATCTGATACATCTTAGAGGAAACTTGATTAAAAATGTAAAAAAAAAATGCTATACAGTTCAACTTCTGAGTTTCAGTAATAAGTTGTCATCTTTGTTTTATAATGTAAATTTATATAATAATATATAAATTTACAATAAATAGGAAAAAAAAAAAAAAGCAAGCAGATCAGGTAACAAAATTCAACAGCAAGTTTACGATGACATTAAAAAAACATTTGACCCTTGTACTCTTTAACTCACTGGGTTTCAAAGCTGGTATCTGAGGTAGACATTAAAATTGAATGGTTGGCTATTGTAGTAACAGAAAAAACCGAGTGCATCTGAAGGAAAATTGTAGTGTGTTCAGGATTTTTGATACATCTGGGAAAAGTAAGGCAACAGCAACCATAGATGCTGTAAAGGCCTGGAAACTAGAAAAAACACTTGTAGCAATGATTTTTGACACAATTCCACCAAATTCAGGTTAGATAAGTGGTTCTGTAAAGTTAATTCAAGGAGGCTTTAATAAAAATTTACTTTGGTGTGCCTGCAGACACCAATCTTAAAAAGAGTTTTGTCTTCGCAAGCCATTTAGGCACTTTAAAAATGGTGTATGGCCTAAACTTTTATTAAGTTTAGATACCATTTTAAGAAAATCTTAAATTGAGGAACCAGTATTAGAGACCAAACAAGCAGAAGAAAAAATTGATAATCATCTCTTAATATTTTTTGCCTGGTTTACTTAACCAGAAGTCTCAAAAAATATTAAGAGATGATTATCAAGCATGTTGCTAACTTGCAAACATAACTGATGCATTATTTAATGACTTGGAATTCTACAAAGAAATGCTTCTTTAAAAAAAAATTGACAAGATGTTGCTGTTGCCGTTCTTGAAACATTTAATCAGCATCTTTGGTATTTAACCAAAGAAATGTCTCCTCTCTTACTATTTTCTGATAAAGCGTCTGGTCGTGATAAAGCCAAAATTGCTAAAAAAATTCCTAAAAATATAAGAGAAAACTGGGAACATGATTTAGGCTTTCCACAATTTCCTCTTTTGAAACCGAGTAACTGATTTAGTAGGACCAAAATCAAGCAACATTCTAAATTTATTTGGATATTTAAACAAATATAGTAATTGGTTAGCCCAAACTGATTCAAGACTATGCAAAATCTATAACCAAAGATGAAGAGCAGAAAGAATTTTTTTTACATGCAGTAGAACACCACTGAAAAGTTCTTTTTTTTTTGTTTTTTTTGTTTTGTTATTTCACCTCCCGAAGGCCCAGAAGGCCACTACAGATGAGAAGGCTACTTAATTTTGTTTATAACCCTCTCTCAACTTTATAACTCCGAAACAAGAACCTTGACGAACAAGGCCGCTGCGCGGAGAAACAAGTTGAGCGCGGTACTACCAGGGACGTGGTGGGGATCGAACTCGGAACCTCTCGCTTATGAATCGAGCGCACTACCACTACACCACTACCGCATCTTTTACAGATAAATAAACAAGTAATTCAAAAACTCAACTTTTGAAAAGTTAAAAAAGGTTTTTTTTATATTATTAATACCTTTCAAATATATTTCATTGCCATAATTTTTAAAAAAATGACTTAAATTTTGAATTGTATACAACAATGTATACCAATCATTTATTTCCTTGTTTGTCATAAAAAATAAATTTTAATGACAAATTTTAAAATTATTTATCAAATAAATTGTTTGTGTTTTAATTAGTAAGTATAATTCTAAAAACTCATTATTTTATATAACATGTCATAAGGTTTTATTAAAATAAACTAAACAAGAAAACTGTTAAAAATGTAAACATAGTTGAATATATAGTTTTTAGTCCTTTTTTGTCAAAATTTTAGGAAAAAAACTCTTAAAAAAAGGGAGCAGGTGGGAGGAGAGCAAAAACAAAGGTTTCCAGGTTTTTTTGTTTGCTTTAAATAGACAAAAATACATATGAAACCTATTGAAAATCTAAAAAAAAATAACCTATGTATGTATGTATACTAGGGTGTACCACAAACATACTTTTTTTTCAGGAAACCTAATAAATTTTTATCATTCTCTTAAGTCCCCTGAGGCTATAAATAAACAGAGGAAAAAAAATTATAAGCCAAAAAATGATATCTGTAAAATTTGAAGAAACAAAATTTTTTGAAAATAAATGTCCTTTCAATTAATATTTGTTTATTTTGTAAGGAATGTTTTTCCTATTTTTTTTTTTTTTAATAATCCTATTGGTAATCCTATTGGTAAAAGTTGTATAAAATTATTACTAGGGTGATACATGCTTACTTTTTTAGAACCATATGAAATTTTTGAAACAGGTTTGGGTATGCTTATCCAAAAAATTTTAAGAAACTCTAAAATATGCTGAAGCTTTTTTTTTTTTTTTTTTTTTATAATTCACCTCCCCAAGGCCGAGAAGGCCACTACAGATGAGGAGGCTACTTGTGGTTATAACCTTCTCTCAACTCTTTAACTCCAAAACACGAACCTTGACGAACAAGGCCGCTGCGCAGAGAAACAATTTGAGTGCGGTACTACAAGGGATGTGGCGGGAATCGAACTCGGAACCTCTTGCTTATGAAGCGAGCACTCTACCACTACACCACTACCACATAAAAAAAATTGTGTGTTCTTGTAATTCTTGTAAACAAGAAAAAAATTTCTTACACCCTTATACATACAGATTTTTGTTTTGCAACAAAATACCTCAACTAAATGGTTATCATGCATTAAATAAGGACTTTCAAGAACTCCAGTTTTAATAGATTTGTGTTCAAAAATATGCCTTATTTAGAGTAAAAATCAACAATATGCTTGTTATTTTTAACAAAATGTGAGCCTATTCATGCTTATAAAAATAAAAACAAATCATGCAAATCATCTATGGTCCATAGTTGTCTATAGTCATAGGTCAAATAAAAGGTTTAATAACAATAATTTATTTAATTTTAATTTAATTACATAGTGTTTGATTGTACTACATATTTATGGATGGTAAAGACAGCAACATTCCTTATTTCTATATGCTATAGGCCTTGCTTCTGAAAAACCTACATGGTGGAAATATCAACTTCAAAGAAATCAGATACCTTTAAGTCATTGTTTGAAATAAAGGAAAACTACCCAAAACTAAAACAAGTCTTTCTTATTACCGTGCAGCACCATGTTTGGTATTTAACAAAACAGTTATGTTGATCCTAGCTAACCATGATGTTAAAATGGAGGTAAAGAAAGCATTAGAAAAGTGTTTTAAGTGTGATGTTAAGTATCCCTTAGCAGACTCATGGGAAAACTAAAGTTACCAGTTATTAGAAGGTCAACTGAGCTTATTGAACTTTATTAGTTTATATTCCAGAGCTGAATCATGTTTAAGTTAGTAGAGATTCCTGTTAAAGAGGCAGAAAAATAGATCAAGGGCATTTGATAATTTTAAAAGATTTATTAAGTTAATTTAATGTGTCAGTGACTGTGCTGATAAGATTATCCGATAGATCAAAGACTTTGCTGGAGGCTACAGGTCAGAGGACATGAAACAAAACCTCATACTGATCACTATAAAGAATTTTAAAAAAGATTTGAAAAAGAAGCAGCATCAAAAATATCTAATCTTTTAAGTGGAAGTATATATTATTAGAAGAGTTTTTAAAATCCTTGATTTTTTTTTCCTTAAAAAAAAATAAAGCTTTACAGATATCACTTTTACACAAATAAAAAATATATTTTTGGTATTTTTAGCTTATTTGAACTTCAGAGAATGGGGAAAATTTGAGGCTTTTTTTCTTTGGTACACACCAATGTATATTGTAATAGCATATTCTACAAAAATGAGCTTAATGTTCTTAAAAAAACAAAGCTGTAATAAATTAGTAAAAAATTATTTACAACCAATGATGATGATGATGATGATGATGATGATGATGATGATGATGATGATGATGATGATGATGATGATGATGATGATGATGATGATGAAGATGATGATGATGATGATGTATATATCAATTGATAGGATATCATGCAATGACAGATTGATGCAATGACAGTAGTAATTCTTTGATATTTCATTAATTGTTTTATAAACAATAAGAATTAATAAGAACAAAAAAAAATAAACAAACACAATTTAACTAAAAGTAAAGAATCTTAGACATAATCTATTAGTGAGAACTTGTGAAAAAGTACCTTTGTTGACAGCATTTACAAGATATTTTCTTTTTAGCAAAAGCATCAAACATTTTACTTGATTGTCTCTTGCAGCAACGTGTAAAGGTGTATTAGACTTTGGAGCTGAAAGAAGCTAATAAACTAATTTGTTTGTTCTTAAGTACAACTGAGGAAGAAAAAATTAGTTTAAAATAATCACTTAAAAAAACATGAAAAAAAAAGTTAATTACTTTGATAATTTTTTAAAGGCTCCTGGTCAAGAAAAAGTTGTAGTATCTCATCATTGCCACCTTTAACTGCAGCATGAATTGGCTGCCAGTTGCCTGACAATTCATAACTCAATGGAGCACCTTAGGTAAAAATAAATTCATAACTCAGAAGAGCACCTCAACAACAAATAAATACAAAATCTATAACTTGAAAGATTTCCAACAAAAAATACAAAAATATGAACATTGTATATAAATACAAAAAGTATACATGTTCAAAAAGTTAAATATAAAAAATATAACATACAAATTAATAAATAAAAAAAAAAGTTAAATATAAAAATACAACACACAAATTAATAACTAGAGATTATAATAATATGTATACCAGCACGCAAGAGAGCTATTACAATTTCTTTAAACTGCTTTTCTGCAGCCCAATGCAAACAACTTCTATTATATCTGTCAACAACATCAACTTTGGCTCCCTGGGAAATAAGATAAATTACAGCATCAAGATGTCCAGCTATACAACTCAAATGAAAGCAATGCCTTCCACGAGAATCTAAGTTATTTAAAATTAAAAAAATACATAAGAAAATGAACAAAAAACCAAAAAAGTACAATAAAATAAGAAATTTACTTATTATCATTACAGTATTAACCAAATCTCTTTTAAACTTTTAAAACATTAACTACTAATAGCAATTGTCAAGAATATGAATTGAATTAAAAATTGGTGCTAAAATTTTATCTTTTGTTTTTTATAACTTCTCTAAATGATGTGGCAATTATTCAATCAATATTTCAATTTACCTTCCTATCATACTTGTTTAAGTTTAATGTACAGCTGATAAGCATTACAAACTGTTCTTTTTTCTTGAATGGCATTGTTCAATTGCTTCACAAGGTTTTCAATTGAGGTTCTGAGAGTTAGCTAGCTGTTTCATTAAATTGATTATGTCTTAAAGTAAACTTTAATATGTTTGGAGGTTTAGGCCCACTTATTTTGCTGGAATCATCACCTTAATGTAACCTTGTGATCTGAAATCATTACCTTAAATCCATATTGTTTTAAGCATAAGATACCAAGTAGTTTTCTTTAATACCAATTTTAAATCAAAAATACTTAAAAAATAATTATAACCCCTCAACAACCATGGTTTTCTGGTCACTACAATCATGATTTTCTGGTCTCTACAACCATGATTTTCTGGTCTCTACAACCATGATTTTCTGGTCTCTACAACCATGGTTTTCTGGTCACTACAACCATAATTTTCTGGTCTCTACAAGCCCGATTTTCTGGTCTCTACAACCATGATTTTCTGGTCTCTACAACCATGATTTTCTGGTCTCTACAACCATGATTTTTAAAAATAACTATTAGTTTAATTGCTAGCACTCTAACTTTTTTTTAAACATCTCTAACTTTTTTTTTTTGCTCCATAAAATCTGATTTGTTTTACTACTAAAATTTTATGAGCATGGCGCCATATGCTCGAAAATTCTAACCTTGCTTCAAAATTTCAAAAGCTACTTTTTAAAAAGTTTTTTTTGGAGGGTTTTTTTTGCAGCTCTTCTAAATAAGGTACTACATTCATTTTCTGACCTTAACTCAATAAACTAAATAAATAAATCCGAAACTGTTAGAAATTATATAATCAACACAGTAAATCATTTTAAGTCACTAAAACAAATCCTTGAAGTTTTAAAGTTTTAAATCTCATAATTAAATGTACTTTTACTGCTAATGTTTATGTTTATTTTGCTTTTGTGGTTAAAATTGCTTTTACGTTTTAAAACCTGTTCAGTTTTTTTAATATGAAATTTACTTTTTTTGTTGTTATACTTTAAAGATTAAATAAAAATATGTTAAACCAAAAAAAATAAAATGATTAATAAAGTATAAGTTTAATAAATGAGTTCAATATATTTTATTTATTTATGATACTCCTTAGGTTTTAAATAAAAGTGATTTTGAAAAAAAGTTTGTGACAAAACTAACATCATGTAATTTAGACATCATGCAATTTAAGTTAATTGCTGTAACATCATGTTAGTTTAATTAATTGCTGTGACATTGCATAATAAAAAGTATCGGTTTCTATTTGCATTAAAACAACTGAATTAAAGTCATTATAAAAATAGATTTAAAAGCTGAAATATATATTTTTTTAATTTTAAAAAAATTATAAAAATAATTGTGATAACTGCAAAGAAATTGCTTATAAGAATTTTAGACAGAAAAAAATAGAATGCTTGCAATAATATTCACAGTTTAATAATGTAAAATCACAAAAACATAGTCATAAAAAATAGAAAGTCTGGTCACTAGGGTTATAGTCATAAGAAATAGATAGTCTGGTCACTAGGGTCATAGTCATAAAAAATAGTCTGGTCACTAAGATTGTAATATTGTGATTTTTCTTATACTAACTAACACTTGAAAATAATCATGCAATCATAAACAGAGTGCACAAAATAAGGAAACGCACAATTTTTTTTCTTAAATTGATTGTTTCTTTTTAAATTTTTCTTAAATTCTTCTTAAATTTTTTTCTTTGTAATGATTATGATTTTCTTTTTGAAGACAAAAATTTTAGTTTGAGGGTTTGAGTTGTCTAATGGAACAGTAAAAAATACATTTTCTTGCACGATTTGTTCTAAGAAATGCATGTATCAATGAAGCTTTACAAGGTTCAAGTCATTCTTATGATTTGTAAAATCAAGTCATCAAAATACTTCTTTGGATTTAACAATAAAAAATCTTGAACCATCTTTGATTCTTTTCGATAAAAGCAATGTTAATCAATGACAAATGCTACCTTGATATGTATATATATGAATTAACAATTAACCTTGTTATGTCTTTAGATACTTCCCAACAAACTCTTGCAGAGACAACAGCTAGCTGGTTTTAAAGCTAATGGTGATGCAGGAAAGTTTTCTTTAATAACAATAACACTAGGGAACAACATTTTTGCTACCTGAGATCTATTAAGTGTACTAAGACCATTTTGACCTGCTGATTCCAAATATGTCATTGAAAACAGTGTATCACGCCAGGTTTTAAAGTTATATTGACATCTTGATTTACCATTTTAACACTTTATGGTCATTAGAAATATAATGTCAATGCTTCTAAATTTCAATACAATAACAAAAATTTTTATGAAAAATAGAAGAGCAAAAGCAAGTATACAGTATCATATGTACAAATAACTTCATCGTAATACAGTGCATTTTGAAATCAAAAATAATTAGATGTTGCTTTTCTTTTGTAATAAGTGTCACACTCGCTGTAAAAACCAACAAAAATTGCCCATC
Source organism: Hydra vulgaris (assembly GCF_038396675.1). Classification (NCBI taxonomy): domain Eukaryota; kingdom Metazoa; phylum Cnidaria; class Hydrozoa; order Anthoathecata; family Hydridae; genus Hydra; species Hydra vulgaris. Next base: position 35,176,701 of record NC_088926.1, read on the forward strand.
ATGTTGCTGTCATACCTCTCTTGATATCTGCTTTCCATCATGGCTATTTCTTGGTGAAATTGTTCACCCTGTTCATCACTGACTGCACCTAAATTGGGTGGGAAGAAACTGAGATGGGAGTGCAAAAAGTGAATTTTTAAGGACATTCTCTATCCCATATCCTTGTATTTTGTTATTACTCTTTCAACCAACTCTTCACAGTTCTCAGACCTGTGGTTTCCCAAAAAGTTAGAAACCACAGCCACAAATGCATCCCAGACTGCCAACTGAGCAGGCTGCAGCTGTGTCTTGAAGGTGGGATCACAAATGATTTCACGAATTTGAGGTCCAGTGAACACACCCGTACTTATTTTCGCTTGTGTAAGAGTGGTCTTGAACTTCTCTTGAAGATAAGCGAAGCCACCCGAATCCTTGCCCAGAGCCTTCACAAAATTTTTGAACAATCCAAGCTTTATGCAATGAGGGGGAAGTAGTATTTTGGTAGGATTAATAAGAGACTCATGCCATACATTGTAACTGCCAGGTACATGATTAGTTCTTGCTGTCCAGTCTTCAACTGTATAATGATTTTTGTCGTCACGGCTGTTCCATAGACATAAACATGTACTCTGTGTATCCCAGCTGCAATCCAAGAAGAAGGGACACTACTTTTAGATCCCCACAGAGGCACCAGTTATGATCTCTATACTTGATAACATTAAGAAGCAACTTCATAGAACCATATGTCTCATGTTATCCGACTGTGTGTGCTTATGGAATAGATAGCATCACATTCCCATTGTGTAGGAGAACTGTTTTAAGACTAACTTAACTTAAGTCTATAAATAGACGCCAGTCTCCTGGAGTATACTCACAGTCCAGTTCTTTCATTAAACCGTTAATGTCAGAACAATAACAGATACTGCCATTCTTGTAATAAAATTTAGCAAGCTGTACATGCATATTACAAAAATGTGAAATTGTTGCTCAGCTTTGTAACAAATTCCATTGTTGTAAACAAGATCCAAGCAGTTCTGCCTTCTTCTTCGTTAACCCCAGATCCCTAACTAAATTGTTCAATTCAGCTTGGCCAATAAGATGAGGTATCTTTTCATCATCTATAGGTTCATATGCATCACTCTCCTGGTTCCTGTGACTTTCCTCATCATCATCATCCTTTTGCAATCAAGGCATACTGGAGGATTGGGAACTGGATTTTGTTCATCATGTGGAACAGGTTTCAAAGCAGAGTCACAATTTGGATAATGAACTGCTGATTTGTTTTTCTTGGAGTATCCAGCAATATTTATCATGCAGAAGTAGCGGTTCGAATGATGATCTCTTGGCTCTTGCCATATCATTGGTACCGCAAACGGCATAGACTTTCTTTTGCCATTTAGCCACTGGGTGAGTAACAAACACTGCAGCAAATATGTGGTGTCCAGGTTCTGTCTTGATCACATACTTTGAGGCTGAAGTAGTGATGATAAGCAACCTTCACTTTTCTTGTAAGGTGTTTCCACTGATCACGGGGAGTAAAGTGCCCACAGATATAACAGAAATAGTCTGGATAATCCAAGCAACCCCTTTTAACTTTCTTCATATTGTTTTCAAAATACTACACGAGTCTAATAATAGATCAGTTTAATTAATAAAAGAATTATTGTAAACTGAGTTTGTTTAAAATGCTGATTACACTACTGTAATCAGCATGTCAGAATTAGTCAGACTGACAGGTTTTTTCTTAGGTAGACCAAAATTTTTTTTGCTCCCTAGTGTGATCAACTACAAAATCTTATGGTTATGGCAGCAAAAGATGGTTATTTTTAGAAATATTTACAAAAAGTTTTAGAAATATTTACAATTTTTAATTTATATTTTGCCATAAAAATACTGGTTTTGAAAAAAAAATTAATTCACAATTAATTGCAAATTAAATTTTAAGAAATAGTAAAGTTTTGGCAACATTTTCTAATTTGAAATTTGTAGTCACAAATTAAGTACCTAAAAAATCGTAAGTCTTTAAACTTATTATCTGGTTACACATTGTTTCAGAAAAAGAACTTTTCCATATGCACATAGATGAGTTTTTGACTTTATGAAAATCCCAGAAATTTTTTTCTATGAAAATCACAGAAAATCCTGGAAATTTATCTTAATAAAAAATAATGAAAATAATAATAAACTCTTGATTGTATTATTGACAACAAAAATTTTTGTAAAATTTTAAAATGGAATTTAGATTATTTAACTTTTTACAAAAAGGAATTTCTAATACTCGAAAAAGTTAATTTTAATGAATTTAAAAGAAAAAAAAATTATTATGAAAATTTATCTCATGAAAATTTCAATTAAAGAAAACGAATTTGTTTAAATGCAAACGTTGTGGTATTTAAAGTTTTATATAATTTTTTTCAAATTATTAGCAAAAAACATCTGGAAATTTCTGGAAAATTAAGTTTTAAGTGAATTTCTGGAATTTCAGGAATTTCGGGAAAAAACTCATCTAAGATGTGCAGCAGAATAACTGAGTATCTACTAACTCAAAGAGAATAAAACGATTGTCGAAATGTCTATGATCAAAAATGAAAAAACGCTGATTGAATTTGAATGAATAGTTTAGTTACACTAAAAAATGGCTATTTTCATAGCCAAAACTTTTATAAAAGCATACATGGAGTAGTAACGCTTTATAGAAGCATACTTGGAGTAGTAACGTTTTCAATTATTTATCATAAAAGAATTGAATCTTTAAAATATTTGTATATTTATTGTATGTGAATAGTTGGTACTCAAGGGAGTGTAAAAGTTTTAATTGCCTTTATAAATGACACTTTTTAAAATAGTTTAAAAAAACAACTTTTAAATATGTTAAATCAGTAATTGTTTTGAAAATTATTAATAAACTAAATGTTTGTAATACTTTTCTTTCTTCGTGGTAAGCTGCTTTCTTAATAGCAAAAAAGCATAACCTCCCCTATAGTGGTATGGGCAGGATTTTTTGATGTTTTAGATATGATGCTTTCAGACATTGCGCAAACTCCATATTTAAGTATGTTCATGCTTATGTCAAACGAAAATGTTTGGCAAAAAATTGCGGTGATTAAAAAAGTACCTAAATAAAAGTGCACTAAAAAGATTTTTTTTTTATGTTTACAAATTTTACATGGTCAAAACTTTTGACTGATTTGATAATTTAAAAACTTTTTAGATACACTATAAGATGAGAGGTTCAGCATGCAAAACTTTAACAAAAGCTTTGGATATGTGATCTTGAAACGTTACTTAAAATCTTATTTGATAACATTTCAATCTAAATTAAAAATCTAAATTAGATTTTTAATTTAGATTGAAATTGAAAATCTAAATTAGATTTTCAATATTCAATAAAATATTTTTGATATTATTTTAACAAATAAATAATTTTAATAATTAATTTTAAAAATTAACAGTGAAATGAAAACTTTTGCTTCAAGTGAAATTGATGTAATGTTTTTTAAGAATAATTACTTGAGCAAATAAATAATATAAATAAAGTATAAATATAAATGTATATATATATATATATATATATATATATATATATATATATATATATATATATATATATATATATATATATATATTATTGTAAATAAATATGTAAATATGTATATAAATATATTATTGTATTGTATAAAAAATTTAGCAAAACCCGCGTGTTAAAATTAATTGTAAAAAATGTTTCAACTAATTAAAAATGTTAAAACAAATTCTTTTGATAGTAAACAACATTATCAACTCAAATAAAACTATTAAAATAAAAATATCCTTTGCGTTTTTTAATCGCAAGAAAGATATTAATTATTTAAAAATTATACTTAAATTAGAACATTTACCTATATGTTATATTACATCAAAATACAATATAAAAAAATAATTGTTAATAGTACGTTTCAATATATAATTAAGTTCTCATTTTTTCTATAAAACACACTAAAATGCTATTTAGAAATTATAAAACTTTTGATTTTTAATGGCATTAACTTTAAAACTGTTTTAATATGTTTGCATTAATAACACCTAATCTACTTTGTTTTTATGGCATATTTTTTTAAAACATTCATTTTTTGAAGTTAATCCATTATATAAACTTTAGACAAGACACATTTTTCAACTATCAAAGGAAAACATATTTTTGAAAACAAAAAACACATTTTGATTAGAATAATAAACATCAAAATAATTTTTTTGAGTTGTCACCATTTTGAGTAGTCACCATTTTGAGTTGTCACCATTTAAAAAAAATTGTGACAGGTAATTCAAATTTTTGACGGGCAACCAACATTTGCTAAATGATTACTTTCAGTCACCCATGCTGGCAAACAACCAAAAATAGGTCTGTACACCACTGATATTACATATTGATATTATAACAATTCCTAACTTCCTGTGCAATATTTTTTCTATATATTGAATTTTTTGATATAACACACACAAACACACACACACACACACACACACACACACACACACACACACACAAACACACGCACAAACACACACACACATATGAAACATTGCTACCTTTAATATTGACATCTGCACCTTTCTCAACTAGAAATTTGATTGAATCCATATTCTTTTCACGGCAAGCATAATGTAATGCTGTTTCTTTTTTTTTAGGACTTTGTTGGTTAACACCTTCAACTAATTTTTTTTCCAACATATCCTGCATCTAAAAATAATTACAACTTTATTTAAAAATACAAAAATTACTTTAAAAATTATTTAAAGATTAGATTTATTTATAAAAGTTTTACTTAATTGTATTAACCATGGCAGGCCTTGTTTTAAAGCATTAAGCGTAGAGCGATTTATGTACGCCTTAAGCAATTTTACATAACCAGTAAGCGATTTCGGTTAAGCGACTTTTTATCATTTTTTAACTTTAGAATTATTCTATAAGCGGTAAAAAAAATGAAGTAATTAATTTTAAAAAAAGTCTCATTAACTTTTGAATGACGCTTATGTAAAAATATTTGTTACAAAAATTTGAATGACAACTATGTTTGATATAAGCGCTATTTACTTATGAAAAAAACTCAAATAAAGTTTATTTTTATTTTGTTTTTATTTTATTGTAATGACTGATTTTTTAAAGATCATAAAAACATAAATTAATTCTGATAAAAAATATATAATTTAATTTAAAACTAATTTAATAAAAGTATCTAATTTTATTCTGATAAAAATCAAATCTACATTGTATACAAGACTGTCTTGTATTTTCTATAAATAAAAATTTATTTATGGAAATTTAAGTATTAACATGTAGAATCATTATAGTTAACTATGAGGAGCCATCAATGATGAGCTTTCATTATCTATGAGGAGGATCATTCTTTAAGCCAGCCCTAACGTATTGAAAGAGTATGTAGGCAATCTTTATATAATATATGCTAGGTGCTAGCCAAGAACAAATGTTATACAGGAAATTATGTTTTAAATGATGTTAAGCCTGTTGATGGACAAATTATGAAGAGATATTAATTCACTGAATCTGCAAAAAATCGAAAGTAACCAGGAAGACCACACAAAACAACACATTGTTAGGATGAAAAAATTGTGATACTAAGCAACAAAAATTTCAGTTTGACAGTTGTTGAATTAAATGTTCAAATGAGATATTTGGAATGAATTTACCACAGTATTTACTACAATATGTTATTTAATCATGCTAATTTAATTTTTTTTTTTTAATTCTGATTCAACAAGCCTGCAAGCAACCACTATTGAGTTGGGAGTTACTAGAAAAAAAGAATAGAGTTATAGAGCAAGGAAACGGTTGACAGAAGACTTAAAATGTTGAAGGTTGTATAAGTCAGGAAAACACAAAGAGAGAGAGAGAATGCTAACCATTAATATAAGAATGTCAACAATATTGCAATAGTTGCTCACAGTAAATAACTGGGTTTTGTTGGAGTTAGAAGTTACAAGCCACAGTGAGCCCTAATCTTTTACAGAAGTGAGATCAGATTCAAGATCAGCTGCCTGTTCTAAGCGATCAAAAAGAGAAGACTTTTTGTCAAGACAGGAGTATAAAGATGAGTCATCAGCAAAAAGAGCAACTTTAGATGTAAGGTTGTGAAGAAGATCATTAATGAAGATAAGAAACAAAACAGGACCAAGGATAGAACCTTGAGGTACCCCAGAAGTTACTGGAAATAAAGAAGAGTGCTGACTTTCAAGGATGACTTTAATAAAGCGATTAGAAAAAAACAATTTAATAATCTCAAAAACTTTCTAAAATACACCATATGAAACAAGCTTATCGAGAAGACTTGCATGCCAATCTTTTTCAAAAGCCTTAGATATGTTAAGAGCAACAGCACTAGCCTTTCTGCCTCCATCAAATGCATGATAAAATCTTTCAATGACAACAGTTAACAAGTCAGCCATAGAGCATGAGGATCAAAAACTGTATTGGTTGTCAATAAGTTATTTGACTCAAGATGGGATATGAGAAATTTGTTGATCAAAGACTCAAAGACCTTGCTAATAACAGAAAGAAGACTGATTGGACGATAATTGGAGGGGTCAGAATGTTCACCGGAGTTTTTGAAAATTGGAACAACAGATGCCATTTTCCAGCAGGCAGGAAAACAAGACTTAGTCAAACACTTATTAAATAGTTTAAAGAGAATTGAAAAGGGTTATGGAGAACGATTGTGTAAGACTATGACAGGAATGTTGTCTGGACCACAACCATAGAAGAGTTTAATTGAGATATGACTTTGGCAATGGAAACTGGGATGATTTGAATGTCTAACAATGGGTTAACCTGTATAATTGGAATGGAAGAAAGAAAATATACATAAGATTCAAAAGTCAAACTTGAAGTAAAGTTCTTTGTAAATATTTCTGCCAGAACCTTGGGAGAAGTAATGAGATCAGCCCCATGAATGAGAGATGGGTTGTTAGACCTACCCTTGTTAATGACACTGTTGAAGATTTTTCAAAAGTCTCTAAAGTCAAACTTGACTTGGAACTGACGAGAAGGAATAAAAGCTTCCATTCCTGCCTGAATCCAGCAGGTGACCTAGGAGATGCATTTTTCAGCTGAGAGGGTAAAAATATCAGCCCAAAGACCACCATGAAGAAAACCACGCTAAGAATTTGTCAGTCAGCTTTGGGGTAGTAGTAAGTAGTACAATGATAGGGTGAGTATGAAAATGAAATTAAAGATTTAATGAGATAATTGCATGGTCAGAACCACCAAAAGGAGGAAAAGGAAAAACAGACCACAAGCTAAGGTCAGAGACAAGATATAAATAAAGGAATGAAGGTAAATGATTAGGGTTGTCAGGAAAATAAGTCACAAAGTTAACTATCTGAGTTAGATATTGAGAAATGCAGAAGTTATAGGCTTTAATAACCAGCAGTGTCAGTGGAGTTGGAGCCAAGCTATTTAGTGTGATGAGCATTAAAATCACCAATAACAACAATATTGGCAGAGGGGTAAAGAAAATATGGATGGTTAATTTGATCAGAAATCATCTAAAAGAATGCAGTCTTGGGAAGAAGGAAAATGATAAAGAACAAAGAGAAAGTTGATAGAGTAAAGAGGTGCTAAGCAGACTTGGACAGGAATGGCGAGCGATTGAGCGCTTTTGCTGACCACGCAAATGATTTTTTTTTGTGACAACTTGACCAGGATTGTTTATATGTTTTGATGATTTAACGTTAAGCTCAATTTAAGCTAGGAAAATAAAAAAATATTATTAATAAAGTAAAAACAACTCCTTACGAAAAAGAAAACATATAAGTACTAATTTAAAAATAAAAACTTAAACTCGAAGTAAAACTTTCTGTTACATTTTTAATTGCGTTTGAAATATGTAATTAAAACTTATCTTTTTAAACATTTTAATAAAGTTATGCAAAACGCTTTTAAATTAAATAACAAATTACTATTAATTGTTTTGTTTATTAAATAAACAAATTTCATCAAATTTATTAAAAAGTGTTTTATATAATATTTTTAAATTGTATAAACATTTATTTTTCAAAAAGTTTGCAAAAAAAAAAAAAAATTTTTTTAAATAACAGTTTTTTTAAAATAATAATTTTTAATAATTTCATGCTCTAATTAGTAAGCCAAGTTGAAAAAAGCTTTTAAACTTTTACTTGTAAAAATAGAAAGAAAAAAAACTTGCAATTTAATTTGAGCATTACAAGCAATTTGTAACTTTATTAATAAGTGTTTCACGTAACAAATTTAAAAATTAATATAAAAGTTTAAGTTTTAATTGAGTTTAATTCATTCCTTTCCTGATTAAAAAAAAAAATTCCAAAAAATAAAATGTGTGTTTAGAAGATTTTAAAAAACCATATATTTAACTATAAAAATTAATAGTATGAACATTACAAAATACTTTAAAACTTTTCCATTAACCAATAAAATACATGCTTATATAAGTAAATAAAATTATTTTATATTCTTGTATAATTCATATAAAATGTTCGTAAATGAGTTCTTGGCAAATTGTCACAAAAAAGTTTTGAACTTATTCATAAAATAAAGTAACTTGAAAAAAAATTCTTTCAAATAACTGTTGAAAAGATTTTTAGGAAGACATGGAAAAATAGTTTCAAACGTTTAAATTTATCATAAAAAATACATGCCTACAAAAAAAAAATTATGTATAACATTTTTTATTAATTTATACAAAATGCGTTTATTTAAACAACCATTATAATTAATTTTACATTTTTATTTAAAGCCTTCACGTAAAATAAAAATTTCTAAAATTTTTATTTTACGTGATTAACAATTAAAAGTTATTCATAACATAACACTTTTTTTTATTGCATTTAAATTGTTAAAACATCAAAACAGTCATGGTCAAGTTGTAAAAAGAAAAAACTATTAGCATGGCCAGTTACAGAAGGCAATTGCACGCCATTCCTGTTTGAGCCTGGCTAAGCAGAAGCACACAAATGAATGGTCAAAGAATTCAAACCGATTTCACAACAAATAGGTGAATTAATGCGTATGTATACCCCCAAGCCAAGCATGCAATTATTGGAGTCTTTGCCAATCAAAGGATAGTACCCATCAACACTGAGATCAGAAGAAGGAGTAGAAGAATTTAAATTAATCTCACTAAAAGTAAGCAAGTCTGGTGAATTTTGAAAGAGGTAAGATTCAACTGATGGAAGGTTGCTTCACAGACCACAAATATTTATAAAAGATAAATTAGAACAGTTAACATTTTGGATTAATTTTATCATAATTTAAGTTTAAAGTGAACTTGACTCATTCATAGATAGAGCATGGCCTCCTAAGCAATGAGCTATGCAATATTCTCAGTCTTGTTAATTAACCCTAAGGGGTTCTAAGCTGGTTAGCAGAATTGTTCTGCTTACTCATAAAGTCTTTGCCTAGGAGGCTTTCTACAAGACAGTAGCTGGATGCAGTTTATTTCTGTCCAAGATGAGTATTTTTATCAATACAAATATTCTCTAGCCTTTACTAAACCAAGAGCCCCAAGGCAGGGGAATTTTTGCTGGATACAGTTAACATCTGCCCAAGATGAGTATTTTCATTGAGACACCATCTCTAGCCTTTACTCAACCAAGAGCCCCAAGGCAGGGGATTTTTAAGTCAGAGTTTGTTTCCTCTAGCTTTTGCTTAAAAAACCACACCCTACAATCCAGCAGGGCATGGGGAAGGAAGTACTGGGTTACATTATACCAGTAGCAGGGTGATTGTGATGATCCTGAACCTGACCTTACCTGGAGTAATTAAAAGGAGCTATTTCTTGCCAACAGTACCTTAAAACATTAGCATGATATTTTGGAAATGCATTAGGAAAAATACTACCTCTAAAATTACTTGGAAGATGCTAAGCTAAAAAGCCATTGATTTACTTAAAAAACAGAAATGCCCAAAAAAAATTTGCATCACCGTATCTAAAGTGGAGTAGTCAACAATCATCAAAGAATTTTTTTAGTTATGAAAACAAGTTTTATGCTGTACAGATTAGATGGAATCTGGTATGTTAGACGTCCAGGAGGTACAATACATGAGGTTAAATACAAGCTGCTTACCTCTAAATGCAGAGAAAAATTTTATATAGTTCCAGTATATATCCATAGATATACTGGAACTATGGATCAAGAAATATACAAAGACTTGTAAAAGCATTACGCTTCCTCATTAATAGAATAAAATCCCTTGTGGATCGATATACCAGCAGGATAACAATCCTAAACACACAACTTCTTTTTTAAAGAAATTTTTTCATTCATAAACAACTTGATGTAGGCAAAGAAACACAGATGTCACTGATGATGTATGGAAGTAGATTTCATATTTTTATAGTTATCTGATGTATCTAAGAACTTTTTCACTGATCCATTCATATTTGCATTTAAACTTAACTCTTTTTTTTCTAACATACATAGGAATGTTATTTAAACAAATATTTATGGGATGGCTTCGAAGACTGTATGAGAGGACCAATAGCAAAAAAACATTTAACAAAATTAGAATTAAAAGTATTGTTTATTTACTTTAGGCTTGCATAAAAAAGGACTTCTGACTCTTTGCAAGTTTTTAGCAGACAAGCTTGTCTCTAGTCTCCTTAAGTTTGTTAATTGTAGATGTCTAATAAAATGCTTTTTTAGTAAACCACAACGTTCAAAAGAAGTATAAATAGCTAGTTGTTAAACAGATGTTATATTTGTCTAAACTAAGTTAAATGCATCTTTTTACCACTTTTTTTTTTAAATTACAAACACAACCATCAGGAGCCATCATGCCTGTAATTTAATAAGAGAGTAAATATGATTAAAAAATCTTCAATTTTTACCTTCTACACCATCATGTGCATCATTAAAAGAAATGTTTTTTTTTACAAGCTTGTGTTTACAACTGCGGTTTAAAACCGCTGTTTGTTGTAAACACAAGCTTTACAACAAACAAAAATTTCATATTTCCATATGAGCTCATATTTTCTGCATGAGCTTGTAAATTCCATTTTTTTACAATATTGATTTTATATTGATTAAATATTCCCTATTGTTCTGCTGACATAGAAGCTGATATTAAAAACAACATATTAGGCATGTTGTTTTTAAATAATTTAAACTACTGTTTATTTTAAAGCAAAAAAGACATGGTGAATGAGAGGTCTAGAAACCAGATAGGTATTGTAACCATTGAGTTTTCTTAAACTACTATGCAAGATTTAAATCAGCTTGATAATTTACTAACTTGTTATGATAAATTATCCAGCTGATTACCACATCATAATCATAACTAACCTGATACTTAAATGGAATTATACACTCCTTAGAGTTTTAATAAGTAATGTATTTTCAATGAAATTTCATTTTTACCAAATTAATCAAAACACATGTAGCAAATATTCTAAGTTCTTTTAATTACTCCAGGTCATGTTAGGAGAACCTGACCTGACCTGGGCCATTAGATCAGATTCCTTTGACCTAACCTGACCTGATCAGGTCAGGTTCCTCAAGAACCCCTTTTTCATCTATTGGACTGGCGTAGATGTGTTACATTGTTTCCTGCCTAGGATGATGAATGCTGGATCTTCTTGACTCTTCTCATAGGTTTTTGCTTGTGTCTCTTTTATAGTGGTTATACAACTCTTCCTATTAACTTCTAATAAGGGTACATCTCTGAATCTTCTAATAAGGGTACATCTCAGTTTAATGGTTCTGAGGCCAGCTGGTAGTAAGGTTTCCTGAACTCTGTGGTAGATTTCAGAGAGGCTGATTCCATCAACAGCTGGAAAATATCAGAGTATTAACAGTGCAATGTTGCGCATGGATGGTGTCTCTGTAAATTAATTCACCAGACTTGCTTGCTCTGAGTAAAAAAAATTTGAATTCTGCTCTTCCTTCTTCTAATCTCAGTGTTGATTATCCTTTGATTGTCAAGACTCCAATAGTCACATGATTGGCTTAAAGGTATACATATGCATCAATTCACTTATAGAACCTCTTTAGGTGGTTCTGACCATGCCATGATTTCTTTAAATCTTTCATTTTGTACCTCCTTTTCGGACTCACCCTATCATCACACTACTTACTACTACCCTAAAGCTGACTGGGATTCTTTTCTAGATTTTCTTCCTGACAGTCCTCTCAGTCGGCTGAGAGGGAAAAGAAAGTCCTTTCTTTTCCCTCTCAACTGAAAAATGCACCTCCTATGTAATCTCCTGGATTCAGGCAGGAATGGAAGCTTTTGAACGAATTCCTTCTTGTCTGTTCCAAGCCAAGCCTTGTTCTACTCCATGATTTTCACCCTCTTGTGCAGTTGCTTTATCTAACTATAATCATTTTTTCATCTTTTTCAAAAGAACAACTTCCTTGAGAACAAACGGCAACTTATTATTGTAAGAAATCAATGTAAAAAGGTGCTGTCAGATGCTAAGTTCCATTATTCTCAGCTAACTAAATCTTGTACCTTATCTCAGAAGTTAGGCTCTAAAGACATTTGGAAAATTTTGGAAACAGCATCATTACCAAGGGTAGGTCTAACATTCCATCTCTCATTTATGGAACTGATATTAATCACGTATTGCCTCTCTATTATTAATATCTTATTACCTCTCCAGGTAGAACTATTTGCAAAGAATTTTTTCTAATTTGACTTATGGCGAATCTTCCTTCCACTCTAATTAAACAGGTCAACCCATTGTTAGACATTCAAACCACTCCAGCTTCCGTTGCTAAAGTCATATCTAAATTAAACTCTTTTACAGCTTGTAATCCAGACAACATTCTTGTCATAATCTTATAAAATTAGTTTCAGAACTTTCTTCAGTTCTCTCTAAACTATTTAAGTGACTAAATCTTGTTTTCCTGCCTGCTGAAAAATGGCACCTGTTGTTCAAATTTTCAAAAACTCAGGACCCTTCCAACTATCGTTCGATTAGTCTTCTTTCTGTTATTAGCAAGGTCTTTGAGTCTTTGATAAACAAATTTCTCACATCCCATCTTGAGACAAATAACTTATTGTCAGACAATCAATACAGCTGTTGATCCTCTCGCTCTACGACTAACTTACCAACTGCTGTGACTGAAAGACTTTATTGTGCATTAAATGAAGGTGGAGAGGCTAGGGCTATTGTTCTTGAAACATCTAAGGTTTTCGACAAAGTTTGGCATGCTGGTCTTTTCCTTAAGCTTGTTTTATATCGTTTATCTGGAAAAAATTTTGAGACTATCAAATTGTTTCTTTCTAACCACTTTATTAAAGTCATCCTCCAACATATTTTTGTCCCTGAATCGAATACTTTTGGCATATTTAGGCTGGTTCTTCTAATGATGCTCATTCTCTTCTAGACAAGGTCCAAAAATACATTGTAAATTTAGTTGTACCTGCTCTATCTGCTAAATCTTTCCCATCATCGTAAAGTTGCATCTTTTTCTCTTTTCTACAAATACTATTATGGTTGCTGCTCAAAAGAGTTATCATCTCTAGTTCCATCAATTAAAACTCATTCTTGCTTGACTCGTCATTCAGCTAAGTCTCACTATTTTACTGTATCTGCCCTTGCAGGCACTAAAAATTTTTATTCATCTAGTTTTTTCCCCCACTTCAACCCTTTGGAACTCTCTCCCATCTTCATGTTTTCCTGACAGTCTTCTGTCAACTGATTCCTTGCTCTATAATTCTATGCTTTATTTCTAGTAACTCCTAACTTAATAATGGTTGCTTTCAGCCTTAGTGGGAGTGAATCAGAATAAAAAATTAAAAAGTAAAAAAATAAAAAGTATTGTTGAAACTTTTTAATTGCTTACTATTTTTCTGTTGTCACAGAAATTGTCACAGAAAATCTTTCTTATTTTGTTGGATATATTTTAAAACTAAACTAATATTTTTTACAACACCCTATAGCATATAGATTGCAATGTTATAGCTAAACCTTCATTGCATAAAAGTTATGCTTTTTACATGCAAAAACGCATAACTTTTACACTTTATATTATATTAAAACAACCCAAAGTATTGCTGCAATAATGCACAAGATATATGACAGAATGACATATATCTTCTATATAAATAAATTATGACTTACTTGAAATGGGAAGATAATTATACTGTGAAATAATCTCACATTGTTTTTTAACAAAATACTCATCTCTAACAAAAATTGTTAACAATAAATGTAAAGAACACTATTTTATATGCTATATAAAATTATTATATTTTTCATCTATAAAAAAAAACATACTGTTGTAATATCCCCAGCACTCGAAGCATTACAAAACAACGATAGTTGTCTCTCTTCTGGAGTTTCAAATTGTATAGGTACAATATCAGATTCCCAATCATCCATATTTAATATCTTACTTAACTCATATGCTTATTATATCATATATATAAGATTATAATATTAACAAGAATAAGTGCACAATGTTTTATCAGCTTAAGCATAATAGCAATACATTAATTATTTTATTTAAAAATAATTCAAAGATCTTATCTTAAAAATATAAACACAAGTTTTTCGGCGCAATGAAAACACAATATAAACACAAGTGTTTCGGACTTATGACTAATGGTTTTAATCAGCGTTCCTAGTTCCCTAATAAAAACCTATTGAAAATTGTAAGAGAAAATTCATGAGTGAATTTTTCAACCGGAATTTGCTATAAAAATGATATAAGGGAGAGTGTTATGCTGTTCCTAACTCTTTTTCTCATATATTATCATGATTTTTAAAATTAATAACAAAATAAGTTTTATTCAAAAAGATTTAGGTAAAACATTTTTAATGTTGAAGGTAGAAAATATTTTGTGTTTAAGGTGATTCCTATATAATGGTCAATTTTTTTCCAAAAAATGAATTTTTTGCAGAAAAGATATTCTTATGTAAAATTTAATTATCTTTCACGTGGTATGATTTTTTTTTGCAGTTTATGTATATTTGTTACAGTATTAATCAAGCCCGTAGCAACCGGGGGGTCAGCAGGGGCATTCCCCCTCCCCCACCCCCCACCCCACCCAAATAATTTTTCAAATAATTTTGAAGTTAGTTTTTAGAAAAAAGCAAACGAATATAAATTAAGATATAAAAGAAAAAAAAGGATAGAAAAGACCGATTTGTTATCCGTATTTTCGGCGTTAGTTCTTTAGACAAAATTTTAGACCTACTAGCATTTGACCTACCCAGTAGTATTGCCCCCCTAATATAATGTGAGTCTTTGATATACAAATTTCTCACATCCTATTTTGAGTCAATAATACCCGGTTTGGAACGGCCAAAAAGTATGAGGAATAATAATCGGTTGAGTCAATAATAATAATAACAATAATAGCAATAATAACAATAGTAAAAATAATAATAGTAATAATAATAATAATAATAATAATAATAATAATAATAACAATAATAATAATAATAATAATAATAATAATAATAATAATAATATATATATATATATATATATATATATATATAATTACTTAGAAGTAATTATGAAAAGAAAAAGTTCATCAAAGTGACTTTTAGTTTGTATTTAGGCCAATTTTATTTTAAAGTAATTAAAGTGCTTCAGAATAACCTTACAGTTTTGTCACAGGGCACTGTCGAAGAACCAGGAAATTTACGTCTATCTCCTCTCCAATATCATCTAGCCAGAGACGACTTTGAACCTTAAACCTCTTGTTTACATTTGTGGTTCTGGTCTCTAGAACCTAATCGCTGCGCTATGGCTTTTATTTAGGTCTTAAAACCGTGTTCAGTTTTGAAAAAATATTTTAACCTAAAAATTATTTTTTACTAAAAATAGTTTTTCTAATTGAAATGTTTTGTTTGCTTGTCTAATTTTAATTTATTTTTTGATATATGAAGCACAATACGTTCATTTATTTTCTCTAATACCGTTCCTGGGAGCAACTGTTAAAGTGGGGATTTCATAAATGAGAGTCTGCGTAAATGCAAATGTTGCAAGTGCAAACCGGAGTTAGTGTAATGTTGAGTAAATGTAAATCTTTTTTAGGGTTAAGCAGTTGCGGAAATGCAAACTGCTAAAAGTGCGCTAAATGGTTATAACTTTTTAACTAAAATCTTATAGTAAATACATGTACATTTTAATACAATTGTCTCAACCAATCATTAGTTGTATGTTGATACCTTTTTTTTAAGAGTTTACACATATATCGTTTTGCTTTTATTAAGGTTTGCACTTATACCAGCATTTGCAAATTCTGCTGGCGCAGTCATGTCAGTTTGAATTTATGCAGAGTTGCGCAAATGTTTGTTCCTGCAATGCTTCATGTGAAGCATAACAGGAAAATACATTATGTTTCCTTGTACCTTCCTCTCACACTCATGCTTTTTTTTTTTATTAAACGTTTTTTTTTTTTCTTCGTTTGTTTATTATTTCATGGATTTGTTGAGTTTATTTGTTCTTTATTTCTTTTTCTTTTTTTATAAATAGGATAAATTACAATAAGTTCCCGAACAAAACAAATCTAAGTACAAATATATAAATGATAAAAATACTGGAGCAAAAAAAAATTTAACTTCCTTTATTAGTTTTACAAAATTCTTTTCGGTTTTGGTAATAAAATAAATTAATAATAAAATAATTTTTGTTGAATAACGGGTGGTTACTGAAAATCCGGACAAGCTTTAACTGAATTTTAAATCCCACAAGCTTTTTTTTTTTTTTTCATGCTTATATCCATTTTAAAGCTTATTTAATTCTCTATAAGTTAATTTACTTGTTTTTAGATAATTAATAATAATTAAGAAAATAATGATGGCCAAGCAAGAAGAGGTAAGAAAACGGATTTACGAGTTCTATTTGAATAATAAACTGCAAGGTAAAAAGTTGACAGTAGCTCACTTCAATGCTGAAAAAATTCCCAGAAGCACTATCTATGATATAATCAAACGTGTTGAGAATGATTCTGGGCACAAAGGAGTGCAAGGAAGTGGTCGTGTGGCCAAAATCGTGACCCCTAAGAGTCTCTAGCGCCTGAAAACCATATTTGATCACAGTGACCGAGTTTCGCTGAGGCAAGCTGGTCGAAAATATGGATGCAGTCATTTACATATCATTAAAACTCTTGCCAAGTACACTGACATCAAAAGTTATACAAAACAGGGTATACCTCATTGACAAGAGAACCAGAATTAGTGAATCAAAACCAGCATTGATCGTCTTTATTGTGATTTTAAAGGAAAATCGGTCATCCTTGACGACGAGTTTTACTTTACGCTGTCACACTCAACAATTAATGGAAACAGCACCTACTACTCTAGCAACAGAGGCAAGACTCCACCCAAGTGTTAAATATCGCAAAAAGCCCAAGTTCGCACCCAAGGTGCTTGTCTGGCTGGCCGCTTCTGACAAAGGTATTTCAAAGCCATTTTTTGTCCCCAGCGGCCTTGCAGTCGATAAGCCATCTGAAATTAATTGTATAAAGAGAAGATTAGTGCCGTTCATCAACGGTCATCATGCCGATGGTAATTATATATTTTGGCCGGACCTGGCGTCATCGCATTATGCTAAAACCGTGACCATCCGAAGTTGACAATCCGCGCAGCCGTACCGGAGTGTCGTCCAATAGAAGACTTTTGAGCTATTTTGAAAGGCAAAGTATATGAGAGTAAGGCAAGCAAAAGACGTGAAGCAACTACAAACCAGAACAAAGCTTTGCCTGAAAAAAATTGACCTTAACCTTGTATTTTCACTTTTTGGGCTCCTGCTATAGGTTCATTTTAGCCTAAGAAAAGTTATACACAGGTGTTAATACGTGTAAAAACATGAGTACATCTTTGGAAATTAATATATGAACAATTTTTAAAATATATGAACTAAAAAGCGTTTATTTAAATACTAAATGTGTTTATTTATATTACAATTGGTTTAATAATTAGAAACTGAAGGAGAAAAACAGTTTAGAATTTGGCGAAAAAGAGTTGTCGCTTTTAAAAAATAATTAGAAACCGAAGGCGAAAAAGAGTTGTTGCTTTTAAAAAAATCTAAAAAGAATTAAAAAAAAAAAAATACTAAAAAATATATTTTACATAAGAAATTTGTTAACATGTAATTTAATAGAAATATAATTTAATAAAAAATTTTAACTTATAGTTAAATAATTTGTCTGACTTTATGTTTTTATTTATCTTAAAACATAACTGGAAAGTAACATTATGTTTCCACTTTTATTTGATCCATTTTCTGTCGAACATTTAGATCCAATTTTATTTGATTTCCAATTTCTCCCCCTTACGTTTTTTTTATTATCTAAGAGTTTTTTTTGCCTCAAATTGAAAAATGTTTTAAGTTTACTCCAAAATTTCAATCGATCTTGAATATACACGATGAAAAACATAACGTTAAGATTGAGACGACGATGAACCTGTTTTTGGTAGCAGAGCTTTTCGGCGATTGTATTCGGCATATATTTCAGGATATGTCTTTTCAAACTAAAATAATATCAAAAGTTTCTTAAGTGCTAAAAAATTTAAAAAAAGTCTATTTAATAGAAAATAAATTTAAACATAATTTAATTAAAATAACAAAACGTTTATTAGGTCAAACTCTTGTTAGACCTAAGAAAAGTAATTTTTAAACTTTTTAATATTTAGGTTTATAATCTGAAAAAAAATTAAAAAAAAAATCATCATCATCATTCTGAAGATTAACATGTACATCTGGAGGTTTCAGTAAATCTAGTGCTACTTTTGGAAGTTTGTGTAACTTTTTATGTAATATACGCTTACTGGAGATAACAAGATCAGAATTCAATAAAAAGAAGTTAAAAATATCTGAATTAGTGTCCATATAAATATTTAAATGATATTTATATATATCTATTTATATATATATATATATATATATATATATATATATATATATATATATATATATATATATATATATATATATATATATATATATATATATTAAAATACTATTTTTTCAAAGGCCTTATAGTTAATATCGCGAGCACGTAAACATTATTTAATGATTATTAACTTTAGTTACAGAACTAAAAATGCCGAATACCTAAAAAATTTTGCTTTTTTTAACATTGTAAAAACAAAAGAGTAAAAATAACTCGAGCAGGCGAGTTATTTTTAAACAAATAAGTTGCTTTGAATAATAGGTTTTGTAGGGTTTATGATTACTCCTAAGATGACTAAAACAAGTCCATAAGATTGAACAAAATCTCTATAATAAATAATTACCAAAAAAAAAATCTATTTTTCATTTTCTTCAATTAGCAAATTTTAAAGCTATTCTGACCAACTGTGCAAAGTAACAATACTTTTGCTACAAAAATAAAATGTTCGTTTTTAGAGCAATTTGAGGTTGTTAATTACAACAATTACAACAATTTAAGAGTAAACTTATGTGTTGAGTATTTGATAAAATTCTTTTTTTGAGTTGGTTACAATATTTATAGATGATACCTTCTATGTTAACTGTACTTATTGTCTATGCAACAATGATCGAAGGATTAAAGCGCCCAATATAAGACTTATGATTTTATTGTTTAAACACTATACAATTACACGAATGGCATGTAGGGTAGAGCGGGGTATATCAGGACAGCGGGGTATAATGGGACAGTTATACCTAAAGCCTTATATCTCAGCTAAAAAAGTTTTTTTGATAAAACATTTTAAATCGTTGCAATTCATTATTGTCAAAAAAATTTAATTTTAGAAATACTAAAATGCATCAGTAAGTTTGCGAAAAACAAAATTTGCGTATTTTCTTAAGCGATACAACGACAAAAGATTTATCTTGGACTATTGCGAACTTGCTTTATTTATAAAAAGTTTATATTTTACAGACAGTATTTTTTATCCTCTTTTAGATTCTGGTTTTAGAAAAATATTTGGAATTGAACTTTTTGAATAGTATTATTTTCAGTAAAATGACTTGAGTGGGGCATATCGAGACAATAAGCTATTTATATAATTGAGTATATTACTACCATTTCGTGATGCTGTTTACCGTTTGATGATTTTATTTTTAATGTAAAATATTATTATTTTCATTTAGAAAATTTAAGTAATAAATTCAAAGAAATTCTAATTTTTATAACTTAACTTTGATTATTAATAGCATTTAATGTAAACAAAGAAGGTAAGATATTATATACGAAAGATCAATCATTCAAAACGGGATGAAATGCAGTTTTAGCTGTGAGTAAAAAGGAACTTAGAATTATAAAGCTGCTGTTACATATGGCTTATGTAACAGCAGCTTTATAATTCTAAGTACATATTTAGGCGATAGATAGCCTTCATTTTTTAGATAGATTAGATAGATCAGATAGATTAGATAGTTAGATAGATTTTTTTTTTTTTTTTGTTATTCGATAAAGCCGATAAAGCCACTACAGATGAGGAGGCTACTTAATAGTGGTTATAACCCTCTCTCAACTCTATAACTCCGAAACACGAACCTTGACGAACAAGGCCGCTGCGCGGAGAAACAAGTTGAGCGCGGTACTACCAGGGACGTAGTGGGGATCGAACTCGGAACCTCTCACTTATGAAGCGAGCGCTTTACCACTACACCACTACCGCATAGATAGATTAGATAGATAGATTAGATAGATTAGATAGATAGATTAGATAGATAGATTAGATAGATAGCCATCATACTTTGAACATATTAAAGCAATAGATAGCCTTCATTTTTCATCATTTTAAAGGCTTTTCAATTGACGAATAACTGCTGCTTGCAAAATGTAAAAGTTTTGCTAGTCTTGAGTTTCGTTAGGTGGTGGTAACTTATTTTTAGAATTTTTTTTTTTGTTTTTTCATTTTCTTATATCAATAAATTTTAGGAAATTTATAAAAAAAACAGTGTTGTTTATGATTAGTTTATCCGCAACTAGCATTTGTTTCTTAAGTATCCCTATATGCCCCGCTCTACCTTATTCGCGATGAATAAAAATGTAGGGTAGATTAAGGTAATATGAGCACCTTAAGCGAAAACTGGAATATTTTCAAAATTAATTATGCTGGATTCAAAACTTTTGCGAATAAACAATTTTTAGGGATTCCTGCTCACTATTCACTTGGATATTTATTAACTCAAACTTTTAAATGATAAAAATTCAAAGTTATTGAATTTAAATTACAGAAAAATATTTAGTATTGTTAAAACATTAAAATTTTTTACTATGTTTTGTTTTTATTTAAAAAGCAATTAAAACCACTGCTATTTTAGGACTTTAAACTAGGTCATTTTAATAAAAAACACTGGGTAATTTGAGCATGCTCATATTACACAAAAATGGCATCTTTAAATTAGGTCAAAACTTAATGTTTTTATGCATTGTTTTTCAAACAAAAATGATTTGGATTTTTAGCTAACATATTTTTTATTATGAAAAATTTTTTTATTTTATTTTAGCACTAAAATTTCGTGCCACAGAATTATTCATGTGTGATGATATTACTTTAACAATGCAAAAAATTTAACAGCATATTAACAATAAGATAGCTGCTAATTACTGCATAAAAGTTATGCTAATTGTACTGATTTATGTTATGACCACATAAAGTCGATTCAAAAAATACAAAGCAACTTTAACTTTACTGCTTACATCTTTAAGTATGCTCATATTACCAAGGTGCTCATATTACCCTAATCTACCCTATATATAACAAACAATATCTTTCAACAATACATTTTTCAAATGTACTTATGTTAAAATCTAATATTTTGAAAAATACCTTTTAAAAACAAATATATATACATATATATATATATATATATATATATATATATATATATATATACATATATATATATATATATATATATATATATATATATATATATATATATATATATATATCAAGCCCGTAGGAACAAAAATTATATGGGGAGGGGGGGGGGGCAATACTATTGAGTAGGTCAAAAATTTTTGTCATAGGAACTTATGCTGAAAATATGGATAACATATAATATATATATATGTATATATGTATAAACACACACACACACACACACAAATATATATATATATATATATATATATATATATATATATATATATATATATATATATATATATATATATATATATATATATATATATATATATATATATATATATATTAGTAGAAAATCACTTAACAAAAATTTTTTCCATTTAACACTGTGTTTCATCAACAAAGATTCATCAGAAATCCTTTCTGATGAATCTTTGTTGATGGATTTCTGATGAATCTTTGTTGATAAAACACAGTGTTAAATGGAAAAAATTTTTGTTAAGTGATTTTCTACTAATATATAATTGCTCTGTTCTTTTAAGAACATTGAGCACTCTATTGTGTAGAATACTTTTTAAAGTTGTTTAAATATATATATATATATATATATATATATATATATATATATATATATATATATATATATATATATATATATATATATATATATATATATATATATATGAAGATCTTATTTTCAAAACGTATTGAGGGACATTTTTGAAAAAATTGCGTTAACTGCCCGTTATTATAAAATAAAAAAAATACTTTCAAGTCAAATTAGCAACTATTTTATAAGACTTCAATATTTTTATTTATTTTTAGCTAATAATAATTTTATTTTCAAAATGTGGAATGATTGTTTAAATTTATTTTCAAAACGCCGTTTTTTTTGGACCAATCCTAGCGTGTAGAAAGATAATTTTGCGCAAGTGCAATAAATAAGTCAAAGTAAAACTTGAAAATGGCAGACTATGATTGAAAAAGAAAAAAGCAATGCTCAGCAAGAGACATGAGAAAGTTATTTCAACATTCAAGTGGAGGAAAAACTCCTTCTATATCGTGTAATCACGTTACAGGCTTTTATGAGTTTGATGAGTTTATTTAATTTTATTGCACTTATTGTTATAAGATTATGTTATAATAATCTTTAAATTTATGACTAATTTATTTCAGGCTCAAGATATTACACCTGACAATCTGTTTAAATGACATTTGAATGGTCAAAAACCCAATACTTATGACCACTAACAATATATTTTTACTAGTTTGTGAACTATATACAAAAGTTTTCTCACTATTTAATATACAGAACAAAATTTCAACTAGCTGGCATTAAACCAATTATTTCAGAAATTTTTAAAGATGATGAATATTTACTATCATCAGTTGCAAATCAAGCTATTCTAAATACAGTTAAATCTATTTTTATCAGAATTTGGAACTTGAAATGAATGCTGAAACAATGTATTTTAAACAATGTAATTGAATACATGGCTTCATTATTCTCACCTGATATTTTGACCCCTTAACCAAAAGTATCTGCTAGAAAACGAATTGTTAAAAGAAAGCAAATAAAAACAAGGATCTTGATTGATATTCCAATCAGAAATAAAATTTATTTGTCAGAAGAGATGAAAAACCCAAACCAAACTAATCAATATTAAGATTTAATTAAGAAAGTCATAACAAAAAAAAAAAAAAAAAAAAAAAAAAAAGACAAGCTAAAAACCACTAACTTAGGAATAAAAAAAAGATGTAAAACAAAAGCTACATCTTGACTTGGACAAATGATGACAATATAAAAAAGTAATCTTGTAAACTTTAGTCTTAATAAAAGTTTTGTGTGAACCTTATAAGGTCTTTATAAAACCTTATAGGGTGATTAATATAGGGTGATCTTATATCTATTAGTATTTAATACATATACTGTTATTTAACTGGATTATTTTAATAATTAAGTTGAGATCATTTTTTAACAAAAATTATTCTAAAAACTAATACTCTAGTGAGCATTAGGTTTTAACTGTATACTTAAAAATAATTTTACGTTTTTTTTAGTTGTATTATATAATAGACAATGTCACTCATAAAAAATCAAAGTACACCAAGTTCAAAAACAAATGTAAGTAGTTTTATAAACTCACCCGTTTATAAAACTACTTACCTTTGTTAATAAAATAAAAAATTACAGTTTATTTAAATGATTTTAATGTTCAATTGCTTGAAACACAAATTGATGTCACAGATTAGTGATTTTTAAAAACTATTAGGCAACACCGAACTTACTGCCTGTTTGTTATTCAAGTTATAAGTGTTAAATTTTCTAGAAAAACACAAAGCAGACAATTTTTTTGAGATTGTCAAGGATCTCCTTCATAGCTACAATGGGATATAGAATGTCATTTAGACTCAGCTTTCTGCATAGTCATCTAGGTTTCTTTCTAGAAAACTTTGGTAACTTACCTGATTAACATGTTAAAAGATTTCATTAGGAAATTTTGTATACGGAGCAGAGATATCAAGAAAAGTTGGATACAGCCATGATGGGTGATTTTAGCTAGTTTCTGCAGAGAGATAGCAATGTTAAATACAGATAACAAAACCAATCAATTCAACAATTCTAAAAAGTACTAAGTAAATTAGTTTTGTATGAATAAAATTAATACTTTGAGTGACTATTTATGATGACATTTTGTAGTCATAGTAATGTTGTGAAGTGTTATTTAATTAGTCAAACTTAAGCAAAAGAAAATAAAAAATTTATATTATTCATAAAACAAAGAATTTTTAAGAGAGAAACTAATGACTTTAAAACAACATTTCTAAATAAAGGGTTGAGTGAATTTTAAAGCAAATATAAATTTCAAAACAACTGTTTAATGAAACTTTAAAACGAGGAATCAAGCATAAGAGCAGCACCCAAAAGTTTTAAATTCTGTAGAAAGTTTTAAATTCTGTATGAAAGAAATTTTTTTCTAAAAAAATTTCTTTCATACAGAATTTAAAAGATTTAATGGTAAGTATTATGGATGAGCCTGTGATTTGATGATAACTATTATGAAAAATCTGTGATTTAAGCTTTCACATAAAAAGTAAAATTACTTAAAAAATTTCTGTATATATAAATTAATATAATTGATACCTTTTTTAACTGTTTCGTTTTATCCTTTTCAGAAATACTTTTATTATTAACTATCGATAACAGAAGGTCGTGTAAAGCTTTTCTTGATAACTCAGCAGCATCTTTCTCATACTGTTGCACTGATATGCGAGCACAGAAAGAGGGAGTTCGTTTAATTGGATTGATAAGATTATTTTTGCAGTGTTTTTTGTTTACAATATTTTTTGAAGATAATGCATTGTTACATTTCTAAAAACAAAAAAACTAAAATTAAAATCAAATTAATATAAATACATTTAATTATACATTTAAATTTACAGTAAGAACTATGGATGCATTTAAAAATATTAGGACCACCTTTGCACCGAATGTAACAGCTATTTTATGGTCAACTTGAACACGAAGTCCAGTAGGTAACTAATAAAATAAAAACAAAATTTTGTACTTTTTTTGCTTAGTCATTGAATTTTAAAGTTAACTAAAATTAAATATAAAAAAGATTATAAAAATATCAATAATGACTCCATATAACTAGATCTTAGCGTTCTCTACTACAGGCCTATTCATTGTGCAACCGGATTTTTTTGTAGAGGCCTACTTTTTTTACTTTAAAAAGGGATAAAGCTACTTTTTGTGACATTTAAAACAAGTTTATCAATAGCAGTGATCACCAATATCCAGTTATACCATCTATGGTTGATGACTATGTTGTTATACAATCTTCACAATTTTTTAATGGAATACCTTTTTGTGTACTTAAAATTTATGAAAATCTTACCTTAGAAACATTTCATTATGGGTTCAAGTGTCACATTTCTAGCTTAACAGTAAATCGAATCATAACTGTTGATATCTGGTCTAAGTGAGACTTCGTTTTTTGCTCCTTGAAAATGGACAATAAAAAAGAAGTAATTATGCAGCATATTTTAGTTATGGGACCAAAAACAATTGAAGATGAACTTTATACATTGAAATAGTTATACCCTCTTTTGTAAATTTTTCAACATCAAGTGCATTATATAATCGCTTGAGAAATGATTATCAACTTCTATCTATTTCAATACTCTCTCAAATTACTTCAAAAATTTTAAATATTGATGGAAACAAATTTATCTATTCAATTTTTAATTTTCTTCCGGATAAGCAGAAATTATGAATCATACTACATGATGAAATATATGTTTAAAAAAGTTATCATGGTAGAACTATTTTTGGTAGATTGGAGGATAACCCAGTAAAATTGTTCAAAACACTGTTGGGGATTATGGCGGTTTGTTTAAACAGGGGTCCAAAGGTGTTAATTAAAATGATGCCAATATCAAAATTACGATCTGATTTTTTGTTTGAACAGATTAATTTGACCAATCAAATAATTGATTCAGTCAATGCAAATGTAAAAGCTATAGTATGTGATGGAAATCATGTCAATCAGGCTTTTTTTTAAATGTACACATTCGTTCCGGGAAAACCATGGCTAACAGATGAAAAGTAGATGGAAAGTTTTTGCTTTGTATTTGCTCTGTAACAGATGAAAAGTAGATAGAAAATATTTGCTTTGTATTTGTTCTGTAACAGATGAAAAGTAGATGGAAAGTATTTGCTTTGTATTTTCTCTGTAACAGATGAAAAGATAGATTGAAAGTATTTATGATTTTGTACACCTCAAAGTATTTGTAATAATCTTTGGTTATCTGAAAAAAATCAGGAATTAATATTTGACGATAACGAAGTAACCAGGATTGCAAAATGGACTCATTTAAAGCAGCTTTACAATGTAGAATCCAGAAGCTTTCTAAAGTTATCTGACCTGTATAAAACTTATATTTCACTCAAAACCTGTTGAACGACAGTGTGTCTTGACGGCTTTAAGAGTATTTTCTGAAAAAACTTACGCTGCTATATTTATCAATAAAGTTATTATTTGGTGGAAAATTTTAAATGTCAAAGCCATCAATGCTGATAAAGGCGTAATGATCATTTGCAGGCTGTTATCAATAATCCTGACAACAGCCGTTTAAAATTAATACTACAATTTGGTGATATGGCACTTTAAATGGTAGGTCCTTAAGGTAAACCGCTTTCTAAAGATACTGCAATTTGTATACATCAAATTTGTTATGGACTAATAGATTCATGTCAATATTTATTTAAAACAATACAAAACTACATTCTTCTTGGTCAATTTACATGAGATAACCTGGAAAAAAAAAACAGTATACTGCGTCAAAAATCTGGTGGTTCATATTTTTTTATTGTTCAATAGGTTATTGAAAAACTATGTATCAAACATACATCTTTACTTTTGAAACTATATGTAGATGTTAACAATTTTTATGTAAAGTCTGGTCGACAATGTACATTATGCCAATCCAAATTGTCTGAAGACTGTTGCAAAATTCTTGGTAACTTGCAAGATCTGGAATGTTCTATTGCTGATGATGTCAAAATGTCACT
Source organism: Hydra vulgaris (assembly GCF_038396675.1). Lineage (NCBI taxonomy): Eukaryota > Metazoa > Cnidaria > Hydrozoa > Anthoathecata > Hydridae > Hydra > Hydra vulgaris. Next base: position 35,204,043 of record NC_088926.1, read on the forward strand.
TATTCACATTGCTGGTTATGTTACACAAAATGATAAAGAACATACTGATTATGAACTTTTATATTAAACAATGTTCTATTATCAGAAATATGGTCAGTTTTCTAAACTTTTGGATCGCGGTAGATTAAAAATTCCAACTGATAATTTGTGCTAATGGACATTTTTTTGTTTCATAATTTTTCAAATAATTAAAGATCATGTTTGCAGAAAATCTTTAGATACTATTTTTATGATTATATAGTATTTTTATGACTGTTATTTATTGGATATGGAAAAACATCATTATGTAATATTGAGCAACATTTAAAAAAAAATTTATATACCACTGACATTTTTAGATCTGACAAAGAACCTGCACTAAAAATATTAAAAATCTCTTAGAAATATTCTTAATTGTCTACTATTTATAATATATATAGTATACTAATTTATAAAAGTTTCATATAGTGGCGTTTTATTTTTTTCAGATTTTGTTAACAATTACATTTGTAGTAAAAGAATATTAGATAAATTTGTAAACAAAATTTATCTAATATTCTTTGTTTGGTTTAATAACATTTTCTACTCAATATAAGAAAATATTAATTTTATATTTTAGATGGTAAAGCCAAAACTAAAGGTGAAATTATACCATTGTGTAAATGTGTGAAACTTTGAATTAGAAAAAATTTCTTTGTTTTTTATTTACATTGTTTATTAAGATTTACTTTACTTGAGATGATTTTTTCTTTTTTCTTCGAAAAAAAAAAAAAATTAGGCTATACAGAGAATAAAAAATCTTTTTAGTTTTAAAATTATGTTTTAACGAATTTATTATCTTTTTTGCCATAAAAAAGTAGGCCTCCACAAAAAAATCTGGCTGCATAATGGTCTGTAGTAGAAAACGCTATGAATTAGATCCTTAAAGGTTAACATCTTACATAAAATCAATACAACAATTTATAAAGACCAATTAGATATACTGACTACTGACTAGTATATTTTTAGTATATTTTGGCATAAACTTAGATAATAGTTTGCACAATTGCAAAAACCCACCACCCCCTCACCCTTCCACCACCTTCACCCTGTATACCCACAAAGCAAACCCAAACACTGATGTATTAACAAGGATATAAATTTCATGGCCTTTTTTTTAATTAAGCAAACCATGGTTTTAGCACCATGGCTCGCGTTTTAGTTAAAAAATAAATAAATAAATAAAAATTGGGAAATTCCTTATTATATCATTGGAAATGGTCCAGTAAATTGGCTGTATAAAGGCAATCACAAAGCTGGGTGTTCAGTGTCTTAACACTGAACACCTACCTATACACATTAAAAACTATCAAAAATCCACACACATGTTACAAGTTTGGACAAGAATGCGATCGCACTCTGTAACTGACCACGCTAATAATTTTTTTTCTTTACAAATTGACCATGGCTGTTTTAATGATTTAAGAATTTAAACGCAATTAAAAAATCATTACGTATAAATAACAATTAAATAACAATTAATTGCTGATCTTTTCTAACGTTTTTATTTTACGTGAAAGCTTTAAATAAAATAAAAAACTAATTATAATGATTGTTTATTTAAACACATTTTGTGTAAATTAAATATTTAATTTTTTTTTTGTAGGCGTGTATTTTTCATGATAAATTTAAACATTTGAAACTATGTTTCCATATATTTTTATGAAAAAATCTTTCATAAGATTACTTTTTTTAAATACTTTAAATAATAAGTTTAATTAAAATCTTCCCATTGCAATGGAATGATTTAATTGCTTTATTTTTTTTATTTTTTATTTTTACAAAGAATCGTTTAAAAGCTTTTTTTTTTTTAAATTTGAAATACTAATAAAATGATTAAAAATTACTATTTTAAAAAGACTAGGTTATTAAAAAAAAAAATTTTTTCGACACATTTTCAAAAAAAATATTTTACAATTTAAAAATATTATACTTATTTCATTTCATTAATTTAATAAACATTTAAATAAGAAATTTTCATTTATTAAACAATCATTAGAAGTAATTTGTAAAAGCCTTTTACGTAACTTTAATAAAACATTTTAAAAGATAAGTTTTAAAGTAATTTATTTCAACTGCAATTAAAAACAAAACAAAAAGTAAATTTCACTTCAAGTTTGAGTTTTATTTTTAAAGTTTATATATTTTCTTTTTCGCGAGGAATTGTTTCCTTTTTCAGTTTTTTGAAATTTTTTTCATAGTTTTCAGACTTAAAAAAAAAAAAATTAAAAACGCTTAGCTAATCTGTTTAGCTTAGTGTTTCTTTTTTCAGCGCATTTCTGACAAGTTTAAATTATCAAACATCTAAACAGTGGTGGTCAGGTTGTCAACAACAAAAAAATCATTTGCATGGTCAGCAATAGCATTGATCGAATGCCATTCCTGTCCAAGCCTGACAATAACCACAAACTCCTACTCACACTCACAACAACCATGTACATATTCACTAAGTGAAAATTTAACTAGTAACAAACATTTTACAAGCGTACCATAAATATTTCTTCATAATGTTCCATAAGAAAAGTTGTTATTCTCATTGAAACCACATCTTCATACATTTTATTCATTGACTGTTTTTCTTTACGAACAATTAAATGATAAAAGGAATGAAGTATCTAAATTGAAAATAAATTCAAATATAATAAAAAATTAAAGGAAACTTGACTCAAACTATAAAATCTAATAAATCATATTTTAATTGCAAAAATTAAAACAGGCTAAAGCTTGTAAACAGCCTATGAACCAAAATATCAAATCTTGCTTTTGACTAACAACTCTGTCTAATTTTGCTTTTGATATATATATAAATATATATATATATATATATATATATATATATATATATATATATATATATATATATATATATATATATATATATATATATATATATATATATGTAAATTAACAAATTTGCATTCCTTTTAAAACAATAATTTTAGATAAACCAATGCATTTTTAAACGAAAACGCAAATAACTAACATTCAAATTACCAGCTGTTATTAATTAAAAATAATTCTGACGTGCACAAATTTCCATTCAATTAAAAAATTAAGTTTGGTACCATCCAAGTAATTTAATTTAGAACTTTTTTCATCATGATTATTTGTCAAACCTTGTTTTTCAAAACTCTGATTTTTTTCCACTGGTCAACTATGACCGACAAGAAATAATTTGGGAGATCAAAATAGCAACTTATAGTCATTCTGGGCGGTCATTAATTTTTGACTGGCCATTATTTTCCACGCTGTATATACATCATAGCCTCCTCATCTGTAGTAACCTTCTCAGCCTTGGAGAGGTAAATCAAAAAAAAAAAATGTATGTACATATTTATATGTATGTATGTATGTATGTATGTATGTATGTATGTATGTATGTATGTATGTATGTATGTATGTATGTGTATATATATATATATATATATATATATATATATATATATATATATATATATATATATATATATATATGTATATATAAGGGTGCAATAAATCAATGAACGTGCAAATGTCTGCTAAAAAAAAGACAGAAAAACGAATGTCGCGTTCCTTTACTTTTCCTTACACAAATGTCGGGGTTAGCTCAAAGTTTTTCAAAATGAACGCACTACTTCAGCAATTTTTTTTTCCAAATAATTAAGTGATTGATTGTTTTTTATTTATTATAAAAAATACATAATTGCAATATAAAAACAATTAACTAAAAAATTTAAATGCATTTTGAAAGACTTTAAAAGAAACCATGCTACAACTACTTTCTTCAATTGAACGAAGAAAGTAATTATGCTCTAGCATGGTTTTTGCATGCATTTACAAAAGCATTCAAAATTTTACTAGAAATGACTGCATTTGCAGTCATTTTCAGTAAAATTTGCATTTTAAAAAAAAACCATGCTTAAACTTAACAATTTTTTCTTTTTTTCTTATTTTCGTCAAAGTGAAGTAATGTTTGATTGCATATTAAAAAAACTTCTAAAAGTTTTAAAAAAAAATTTTCAAGTTTTGCTAAAAAATACATAATCAAATAGAATATATATAGTTATTATGTTTATTATAACTTTAATTTTTTTATTGTGCATTTAAAAACACCAATAATATGATATTTTTATTAGCTTATTATTAATACTTAATATACTATTATTTTTAAAGTTTTTTAAAAAAATATCAAAACAACTAAGCATCTTTTTGATGTTAAAGAAAGATGGTACAGTGAAAAAAAGGTGCAATGACTTGGATTGTGTTATGACTTTGGGAAAATTGGATATATGGCCAAAAAGATATTGAATTTATGTTTTGGAACACCATAAATGGATTGCCGCCAAGCAATAAAAAACACGGGCAACAACTAAGCTGGATATTGACAAATCAATGTTTCTCTTTTTGGGTTTGCCAAAAGTATCCAAATATTAGCAATGCAACCAATTCAATAACAATGGGATGTAAATTTTGAAATAAAAAATTTCCTTAGCTGCGCGAGCTACAAAAGCTAAATGAAATTAGTTTCCTTCGTTATTTATCTGTGAATGACCGAAGTTAGAGTATTTCAAAATCTCACTAGTTTTTATAAAAAAAGTAATTAATTTGGTGATTCTTAATAATACTAAGATCATTTATTTTAATAACTTTCTTATTTTAGCATTTTTTCAAATTGATGTTTTGCTAAAGAACTATTTCAGCAGGTTGCAAACATTTTTTTTTTTTTTATAGGTCCATATTTACGAATTAATTACAAGTATTATTTGATAAAAAAGAGTTTCTAAAATTTGAGTTTTGCATGCTTTTTTTATATTTTTTCTTAAATAACCGAAGTTACATGGTGACCGAACTTAGGCAATTTTACAGTATATGTTGTATATATAAATATATGCATACATATATGTATATACAACCCCTCCCCTGTTTATTCTCACACCTCACCCCCACCCTTTTGTATTAAGCACCCAATAGTACTTTTTCAATGTTATTTGATCAAAAATTTTTAAAAAAGCAAAATCACATTAGTATTTTGAAAAATATCCTTAACAATCGAGAACAGGTTGGCATCTAGGAGGCATAGAGTCAACTAAATTAATGGGAACTGATGTTTGCATCCCCATATTGGCCTGATTTTACTGAATGGATCAGCATGCTTTGCAGGCTTGATGCCTTTTATTTGACGCCCAACATGTTCCTATAATGCTCAATGAAATTCAAGTCAGGTGTTTGGGATGGCACAAACTTCTTAAAACAAATTTTTTCTTCTAAGAAACTCCCTAAACTGATTTGACTGTATAGGATTATTATCCTGCTGGTATATCCATCTATGAGGCATTTAACTTTTACATGAGGTGACATAATACCAGTAATTCTATAGAGTGGACAATGCCAACATCTTCAATACTTTACAGTAGGCAGTTGTTATGTAGGATTATATCTTGTACCACTTAATGTTGTAAATACCTGATTCAATCTGATACAATTTTTTTTTAAATGATTGTTGAATTCTCTGCATTAGATGCTTTGATACAAATTCTTTTTGGGTATTTCAATTTTTCAAGGAAATCAATAGCTTTTTAGCAAGCATCTTTCAAAAAAAATTAGCATTAGGTAAACAACATTTTGTACTAGAAATACTACAACTCATTCCATAGCTGTAAACCATTTTCTTTGTTTATAATCATGAATTATTCACATAAACACTCAAAAGAGATTTTATATGTTTATATTTAGGTGAATAAACATCTAAAGCTATTTCTAATCAATATGAATTTTCATCTTTTTAATGAGAATGACTTTTTTGAAAATTAAAACTGCATCTTTAACAAAAATGTTAAAAATAAAGTTTTAAATCTCAGATTACTAAATTTATCTCAGAAATCCAAAAACTTTTGATAAACCTGTACCAATGTTAGTACAAAGTACAAAATTCCACCTCTCATAGTCTGAACTTATTAAAACTCTCAAGATTTTTATCTTCAAATTCATCTCTTTATCTTCTTATTTATTTCTTGAATCAAAGTTAGTTCCTGCTAAGGTTGCTTAGGTTGCGTTTTATCATGCTTGTCATTTCACCACTTCTGATTCCATTTTCTACCTCTTTAAATCTCTTAAATCGTCCAAGGACCAAAAAGTGGTATATGGAAAAATTAAGAGATTTAAATGGACCGCTTCAACCACAAGGATTATCACAAGTTGTTCCTGTGTATTACCTTATCTATACTAAGTACTTTCTTGATAATCTTCTATTTGAAATCGCAACTAAAATGTAATTTTAACTGTGAAAAAAAAAAGGATTAGGTGTCAGTATTGTTACTGAATAATGCAAGTCATTTGCATCCAAAATTATTATTTAAATATTGATAATTATTATAAAGTTTTCTCTAACTTTTCTTCTTTAATTAAGCTATTAATAGTAAATATTAGAATATTTTTTTTATAGAATTAATCAACTTTAATTTTATAAAATAAATTATATAGAAATCTGAAAAAATAGTTTATAAAAAAAAATCTTTAAAACATAAATCCATAAACATAAGTACATAAATTGATTTCTATTCTTCTGTCTATTTACTTGAGTTAAAAAAATCTTCAAAACATAATTAAAATAATTTTACAAATTTATTAAAAAGTAAAACTATTTTACCAAATCTTTATTTGGAATATCTGCACTGAGACATAAGGTGTCATTGCAGCTTGCTTTTTTCATAAAGTTCACTATTAAATAAAGTTGACAGCGATTCCAATTGGGTAACAACAATAAAGTATGCTGTAAAATTTTGATAACAGCTTTTGAGTCTGCGTGCAACATAGCTAAATTTATTACAATTTATATGTATATATATATATATATATTATTAAACATACATATATGTATACATATATATATAAAATATATGTATATAGGTAAATATATATATATATATATATATATATATATATATAATATATATATATATATATATATATATATACACTATGTATTATATATGTACATATAATACATATGTATTTATATATAAGATATATATACATATATATATATATATATATATATATATATATATATATATATATATATATATATATATATATATATATATATATGTCAAGGTTCGAATTAAGTCATCACAAATTGCAATATCTGGAAATATTTCTGGTCATCATATTCTTAGTTTATTAAAAACCTGTAAAAAATTATTGAACACTGTCTTAATGAAACAGTTAATTTACCATATTGTAATAATTAATGAAAAAACAAAAAAATAAATTTACTATAATAAAATTGACAACTTACATATTTTTAATTATTGTTTTCTTTTTAAATGCCATGTAATTTAAGGATTATAAATAAAAAAAGTTATAATAAAAAAGTAACTATTACTAAAGGTCTGCAAAATTTGTGCGGTAATTTAAAAATCAACCAATAAAAAATAATGCGAAAGCTCTTTACGCATTGTATAAAACATTAACATTGATTTTTGTTTAGGGGGAAAGTATTAGAAATTATTTATTTAAAAATTTAAATGTTTCAAATTAAAAATTAATTAATTGATAATGAAAATAATAATAATAAAGATATATTAAAAAATAAGTTATTAGAATTTTTTTGTTTTGTTTTTAAATGACTATAAAAAGTTTAAATTATTTTTTATTTTTAAACTCTTAAATATTGTATACATATCAGCAAAAGAGTTACGAACATTTAATATAAAAGAAATATTGAATAAGATTTAAATAAGATAAATAATATTTATGCACCTCTACAAACATTAAGTAAACACTATGTATATTAATTTTACCTTCACACTCTTGCAATAATCCAAAAAAATGATAAGGGAAAAGAGGCTCAGCCAAATTTTTTTCATAATACTCTTTGATAGTTTGAAATATATATCTCTCTAATTCTTTATGATTTTTAAAATTAGTTTGATTATCTTTCAAATTCTCATACGATTCTGGCCCTAAAAATTGAATATACATACATACATTTATAATACATGCATGCATACATACATACATACTAGGGGTGGTAAATGATTAACGATTAAAAACCATTAATCATTAATCGATTAATTAACAAACGATTAATCGATTAATTTTTTTTTTAATATAACAACTTTGCGCTTTTTTGTTTCAAAGATTTTTAGGAACCTTTACAAGCGTTTTTTTAACGAACAAGACTTGTGTTGACTTGTATGTTGATTTGCCTTTATTTTCCGGCATCCGGTCAAATATTATTATAAACAAACAAAAACAATGCTTTTTTCATAGTGCCGTTTCTTAACCACCATTTACAATGTTGTTTGGAAAAAACCGAAGTTTGGAAATACTTTTTATTGGAAAATAAAGGCAAATCAACATACAAGTGCAAACATTGTTCAGTTGAACTTAAATTCCATTCATCAACTTCAATTTTCTTGTATCATTTAGAGCACAAACATAAAATTTATTTGACTAAAGTTATTTCGGAGAAGTCTAAAAATATACAGCCAAGTATTGCTACCTATTGTAATAATATAGGTAGCAAAGCTGAAGATGTATTAGCTCGTTTAACTGCTGTAGATCATATCCCTTTTATAACTGTGGCCAATAGCAAAGATATTAAAAAATGGCTGGAAAGCTCAAGGACTTAAAATCCCTGATGCTCGACATGCTATAAAGACAATTGTTATGAACTACACAAACTCAATTAAGTTAAAAGTTGTTCAAGAGCTTCAGCAAAAAAAATTAAAAGGAGAAAGGTTTTCAATTTCTCTTGATGAGTGGACTTCTCTTGATGAGTGGAGAAGAAATAAAACACATTTCTGATATTGTTCAGGCTCTACATGTTGTAGAGTTAAGTGTTATGGAACTAGGGAAAAGAGACTGTGATCTGATAAAATCTGATAAAATTATTTTGTTTTTACTACAAAATCCTAAAGAACAAAATACTAACATGGTTCAAAAATTATTTACTGTTGTCTCGGAGAGAATTGTTGAAAGAAGAAATTGTAATGTTGCTGGTTTACTGTGCTTTTTACATAACCCAGCTGACTATAAATCAGACTCAGAATTTCCAGATAATCTTTTGAAATACCCACATAAAAATAAAATTGCTAAAACTGCTAGAGAAATATACCTACGTTTATTTCTACATGAGGAAGTAGAAGCAGCATATCAGTCTGAGTTAGAGTACACTTGTAATGAAAAACCATTAAAAAAAAAAACTAAAGGTGAAGAATTAGCAGAAATAATAGCTAATACAGCTTCAGCAGCAGGAAAAACTAAAGGGATAACTTTTAAATCTTCCCCTCAAGAAGTTTTGACATGCATTAAACGTGAAGTTGCAGTTCTCGAAAGCACTGGAAACAGGCCAAGTTCTTTAGAAAAGTTTTATAATGCCATGCTAAGTCTTCCCCCGTCTTCTATAGAAGCAGAAAGAAGTTTTAGTGCAGCTGGTTTATTTGTTACTAATTTAAGAACTAGCTTAAACAATGATACTGTTGATAATTTATGTTTTTTAAGATCGTATCTGATTAAAAGAGAAATAAAATCATAAAAAATATAAATTACTTTTTATTAAGTTATAAACACATTTTTTCTAAAATTAATCGAAAATTAATCGATTAATTTTTCGAAATTTAATCATTAATGGATTAATGTAAAATACCGATTAATCTACCAGCCCTAATACATACATACATACATACATACATGCATACATACATACAATTTTTTAGCTTATTCATTTTATCTTCATGACAATAAAATGAATTAAAAATTATGTGCTTTAACTCATTTAACTTTTAAAGCACTTTGTCACTTTGTTACTTAACAGAATGAAAACTTTGTCACTTTGTTACTTAACATAATGAAAACTTTGTCACTTTGTTTACTTAACAGAATGAAAACTTTGTCACTTTGTTTAATTAACAGAATAAAAACTTTGTCACTTTGTTACTTAACAGAATGAAAACTTTGTCACACTGCTTACTTAACAGAATAAAAACTTTGTCACTTTGTTACTTAACAGAATGAAAACTTTGTCACTTTGTTTACTTAACAGAATGAAAACTTTGTCACTTTGTTTACTTAACAGAATGAAAACTTTGTCACTTTGTTTACTTAACAGAATGAAAACTTTGTCACTTTGTTACTTAACAGAATGAAAACTTTGTCACTTTGTTTACTTAACAGAATGAAAACTTTGTCACTTTGTTACTTAACAGAATGTTAAATAAAATAAAAATCAATTAAAACTTATTGCAAATCTGTATTTAAAGATAATAGAATGTTTAAAAAATTTGTTTTTTGGAAAGATAGAATAATTTTAAAATATAAATAAATTTAAAATACTTTATAAATAAATAATTCATTCAGATTAATTTAACTTAAACTTTGCGGCTAAAAGAGTGAACTGTTTTTATATCGACTGTATAGAGCACAAACGTAGTATGTCCAAAAACCAAAATATGGAGAAAAACGGATTTCAATTTTCAAAACCATTTGCAAAATATAGCAAAGTATTATGTGGGGGCATTTTATCAATGATTACATACTATCATGTATCTAATGTAGGATAGTGAACATCTAAGTGGTGTTGTTGATTCCAAATGACTTTAAATGTTGAAATTTGTTAAGAGGATGAACAAAAATGGACATGCAACATTTGTGCTCTATAAAAAAGTAAAGAAAAGTCTTATTACATTTGTGCAATATAAATAATTCAAACACAATTGTTGATCAATGTAATTTAATCCTTAATAAAAATACATTTGATAATCCTTAAATTATCATAGTAATAAATTTAATAATCATGGAACAGTGAAAATTATAAATACTAATTATAAATAATTAAAAAAAATATAATTGAATTAAATGAAATAAATTTGATAATCTTGAACTTATCATGAAATAATCATAGAACAGATAACATTAAAATATATGAATACTTTAGCACAATATTTCATGATTACTGTAACCCTAATTAAACAAAATAATTTAGTTTTAACTTTTAAGCGTCATCATCAGTCTTTTCAGTGGCATCTGGTTGTGGAAGGCGATCTCTGCATTTTGCATTGCTTGGCAGATCATGGTAGAAGGGTGCATGTTCCTGAGGGATGATGCCTGATTCTATAAGTGACATCAGGTCATTCATTTTTGGCACCGAGATTGACAGGCGGCGATTGTAGGCAGACGCCAATGACAGATTTGCAAGCAAAGTTGGTCGACCGCGTGCTATTAGAGTATTAAGTTCCATAAATGAGTCACTTTTTATGGAGTATTTGTATTGAATAATGTATGGGCGACTCTTTTCAAATCGCATCCATTTTATTTTCATCCACTGCACTGCTTCATTAAGAGTATTTTTTGATCGATTTTTGACGAATCTTGATAAGGCTTTGAGATCATGTACATCATTATGGTACCTTCTTTTGACAATAAAGAGTGGATTCTGCTTTCTAGCAAAACCAATTATGAGCTCCCACTCTCGGGTTGTGTAGACTTTTTTGTGCCGGAATGCTTTCTCAATAGTCGCATGCATTTAGTCTGCCTCCAGATAACTATGACCTGATTCCATAAACTTTAAGTCAATAATTTCAATATTTTCAAGTTCTGGACAGCATACAGCATTGCTGATGCAACATAGAGATTCCTGTTTTGACTGCTACAGGTATCTGAAAATGTAGTAACGTGTTTCACAGTAGAAGGAAGATTCCCTAAATAATCTAGAAGAGCAGATCCTATTTCATTGGCGCCTCTTCCACCTTCGGTTTCATCCCACAAGTAGCAGTACCCTTGGTGTGATGCTGTCTCAAACAATGTAAAATTGTACACAGCCAGCTTTCTTTTGTAGTATATCTGAGCATCCCCCGCATGCGGTGTTACCAAAACAGCTTCCAGGTCAAAGGTAACTACAAGAAAAGATTTGTCATCATGAGCACGTTGTTTATCAATGTATTTTTCTTCCATTGATTCCTTTTCTCTTTGTTTATGTTGATCCCATGCAACTTTCAATGTAAACTTTCTTGCTTCATCTGCATCACTGTAAGCATTGCAAACAGAGCACTGATCTTTTTTTGGCTTGAAACATCTGAGATTGAAATCATTGGTAAAGATCTGTCTATATTTGTGCTCTTTTACTGGTGGTAAGTTCAGGCGCACGCAGTAGTCATCTCTGTAAAGTCTGTACATTTGTTTTATGTTCAGGTCAGGTGACAAGTACTGTTTGTTAGAATTTTTTCTACAATAATGTGGGAGAACTTTTGGAAAAGTGTTTATATGATTGTGGACATGTTTAACAATGTCCTCCGAAATTTTGTTGTGTGCTGGTCCTCCTTTTCTTTTATCAGTTCCCACAAATGCCCCAGAATCACCTTTTCCCGCTAATGCCGAATCAACACATCTGAAAGAAAATGAAAAGGTTTTGCAGAAAAAATCCTGACAAACTCTTTTCTTAAAACCATCATTTGAGAATAAATAATATGCATGACTTTTTGTTTCTTTTTCTTAGGATCTGGCGCTGCACACCTGGAACGCTGTCGAATAATAGGCTCTTCATTAACAAGGCTGCACAAAAACTGTTTTTTAACATTATAATCTTGAAGACTATAATATTCCTGGCAATTGTTGACTCGATCTTCCTTAGATATTACAGAGTTGCATGTAAATCTGCATTTGTTACAATCAACTGGTTTGGGATTTTTAGCAGGAACTGTTTTGCCTTTTCTGGTAACATACAACAAACCATTATTGCGTGCCTTTTGCCTAATACTCCGTATCCATTTTTCAGGTTCTCTTTTTCTTTTTCTCCCTTGTTTGTCTTTTTCAAGATCAAGAACATGCACATGTTGGTCCAAGATTGGTGAAGAGAAATTAAAAGTATTCCCAATTTGATGATCATTATTGTCAAACTCATAGCCATCCGTATCACTATCAGAATTAGGCAAGTTGAGTTCATTGGAACTAGCGATTATATGTTGATTTGTACTAGTAGAAGGCACTTCAATTTGTTTTTCTACTTGATTATCCAAGCTAGCCACATGGAGGATTTGATTAGAGCTACTAGCAACAACATAAGATAAGCCTGTTATTAAATCATATAAACTATTAGTCACATTAAGCTTTAAAAACACTTGGACAAGTTGATCCGAACTAACCGTTTCAACTAGTTGATCAGAGTCTGAGCTAGCTGTTTGGACAAGTTGATCAGAGCTAACTGTAGGCCTATCAATGAGTTGATCTAAAGTAAATGTTTCATTGAATTGATCTAGACTAACTGTTTGGATGAGTTGATCAGAGCTACCTAAAACACAAACAATAATGTGACAGTTAATAATTTTGGCTTAAATATTTAAATAATAAAAATCATAATATAAAATTGTCAAAAAGGAATAATAATATAACTATCTATAAAAATGGTTAGTTGGTTTTACTTTCTAAAGATGTAATTTATATTTCACAGTTTAACATCTAGATTATTATTATTATTATTATTATTATTATTATTATTATTATTATTATTATTATATAGACATTCTAGATTTAGTGAAATAATGCCTCCAAGTCCAAAGTGGCTAAAGTACATGCTATCTAAACTTTAGACTAAGGGCCTAATTCAGCACCTGCCTTAATATACTTTTATTTTCAATCATGGCCTGTTAATAATCAATTATATAGAGGCTATGAGTATGACGCCTATGAGTCAAGTATGAGTATGATTGTTGCAGTTTGGTACTACTAGTCTAGTAATGATGTGCCAGTACACTATTAATAAGTAGTAGTCTACTTACTACTAAGCCTACTAGATCTAGTAAGTGTACTACTACTGTTAGTGAACAGTTATAATTGTAATAATAGAACTAGACTCTACTCCTCTAGTCTACTCTGACTCTACTAAAGTACTATCTAGCCTCCTCACTAGACTAGGTCTAGGGAACTAGAACGGCTAGATTATGTTGTAGGGCATATAATTTAATATTGTGATAATTATTAATCAATTCAATATAATAATATTCTTCAACATACCTTCTTCAAAATCATCCTCTTCATCAAGGAGCTTTAATACTTCTTGAGCATTGCGAAAAAATTTAATGTTTTTTTTTGGTGGCCATCTTGTTTTGTAATATGTCCGGCAAAAACGAAACAAACCAAATAGTCCAAAAACGAAACAAACCAAGTAATAATAAAATTAGGTCATATTTTGATGACCAAACACATATTTTTTTGATTTTCTTTCAACTAAGGATTAATTCAATGAAGTAAAGTATTTTCATATGAGATATTATTATAAATTTATGCAAAGTTGTAATTATTTGCAGTAATAACTCATTTTGTCTTATTACGAAAAAGATTGAGTATACTGGTTTATTTACTTTGCAAGCAAAGAGTTTTTTTTTAGATCATTAAAGTAATTCTAATTCCTTCAATGATATAAAAGAAATAGCTACAAAATAAAAGTGAAAGTACATTTATGCAAAACAATATATAGTTGTCAGGGAACAAATGTTGTATGTCCAATACTACATTTGTGCTCTGTTGATTTTGCTAAAATCAAGATATTACACTTGTGTTTTGTGTTATATCTAATGATGGATATCACTTGTGGACATACTACAAATGTCCTCTACAAGCTTATGTTACTGCCAATAAGAATATAGTAAAACATTGATTTCATAAAAATGTGGACATACTACGTTTGTGCTTTATACAGTTGATATATATAAACAAAAGAAAAAATTTCTGTTGTAATAACTATGTAGTTATCACACAGTTTACTGTTTTATCTTATGTGAAAAACAAAAATAAAAATAATAACTTTTTCAGAAATGTCTCTTTTCATATTCTTTTTGATTTTAATAATAATAGTAAACAAAAAAAAATACAAGATCCCTATCAATCCTGTTAATTAACCCAAAGTCTTAACATATGGCTCCTTATGTGGCCTCAACAATGCACACCAAAAGTATTAACAAAGACACCATCCATGCGTAACATGGCACTGTTAATACTCTGATAATTTGCAGTTGTTAATGAAATCACCCTCTCTGAGAGATACCACAGAGTTTGGGAAACTTTACTACCAGTCAGCCTCAGAACCATTAAACTGAGTTTTCAAGCTTTACTCTCATTAGGAGGTAACAGGAAAAGTTGCATAGCCACTATCAAAGAGATGCAAGCAAAAATCTCCTTGATAGAAGAGACAATCCAGCATTCATCATCCCAGGCTGGAAATGTGATACAGGTTTTCATCTAAGCCAGCCTAATAGATGAAGAAGGGGTTTGAGGCTGGTTAGCAGAATTATTCTGTTTACCCCTTAAGTCTTTGAAATGAGAAAAAATGAGGTCAGCAATAATTTGCCGACCTCAATCTTTTTGAGGTTGTCATCAGATCTGCAAAAATGATTTGATACAAAGGTCTTACAATAAAACCTAGAAACAAGGTCGGCAATTTTTTGCCAACCTCAAACACTTTAAGATCAGCAGTTAGGTTGGCATTGCCGAATGCCGACCCTAATTCCAAGGGCTATGTGCTTATATAAAAAGAAAGTATTTTTAATCTGAAATATCTAAAATATTTAAAAATTTATTTTGATTTCAGACACTGCCACTAAAAACATTACCTTTAATTTCTTTTGCAATTTTGTCTCACTGAATCTGTTCACATTAAGTCTAAGTAAAGTTTTTTTAATTTTGAATTAATCTTATCATTTTTATATTAATTACTATCAAAAAATTTTCAGATTACTTTTGATAAAAATTAGCTTGAAAGTATTAAAGCGCCAATTCTGCGCGCCAATTTTTAAATCACAAATTCTGCCCATTTATTGAAAAGTCGAGGAGGGTTATAACTATTTTGTTAAACGTCTAATCTGAGAAATAGCTTACAAATTAAATTAATGCTCTAAATCTTTTTACAGAACAAAATTTTTTTAGATATTGTAAAAATTTTAGTGGAACCCTCTTTGTAAAACTTAAAAAAAAAAAGAAGCAAGAAGCGGTATAACCACCTTAGAACATCTGTGATATATATTTTTATGTTTATCTTGTCCCGAAGGCCAGGAGGGCCACTACATTTGAGGAGGCTTTTTTTTCTGGTTACTACCCTCTCTACTATTCAACTTAAGAAACACGAACCTTGATGAGCAAGGTTAATTCAAAACAACATGAAACTAAATACAGACACAATTATGGTTTTGATAAATTGAATCAGTGGGCACAAGAGGTGTTTTTAGACATTTAACAAACATTTACACATGTTAAAACGTATTTTGACATTCTCTGAACTTTATGTCAGCTTTATTTTCATATAGCATTATGAGTTATATTAACAACATTAAAATCAACACAAATTTTTATTAAAAATAACTCTTTTGCAATATATAACAATTACAATGAATTGATTTTTTTCAAACTATTGTGAAAATATGCATTTCATGCCTTGAAAGTATAAAATTAAAAAGAACAACACAACAAAAGTCATTTAGTAAGTGTTTACTATTGAACTTTGCAACACTAAAACATTTAACCAAGTAGAATACCTGATGCTTATTTTTTATTAAAAAAATTGATCAAACTCTTCTTATTTTTATAATGGAGTGTAAGACAAAACCATATTTATGATGTTGCTTTTTAAAAAAAACTTAAACCAACCCAAAATTAAAATTTAAATATGTTTTAAAGTGTTTTTTTTTCTAAAAAAATAAATGATTTTGAGTTTAATTATAATCCTGTTTTATAAAAGCTGTTTTAATAAAACTAACAAATATGTAATAAAAAACATTTCTGATCTTAAATTTGAGTCAAGGCCAAGTAATTAACATTGAAAAATATTTCATAATATTTTAAATAAATACAAAAACATACAGTTAATAAGACAAGATATTGCTGATTGCAACCATGCAGGGGTATCTTTTGCATCTAATATCAAAAAATATTTGTAAATATAGAAAAATCTATATATAAGTATTATAAGCACCAGGGAAATGAATTGAATTAATAATAAATTTTTACCTTAAATGTAATATACAACTTTTTTCTAATAATTAAAATTTAATCAAAAAATCTAAACAAAGATGTAAAAATAGTAAAAATGACAAATATTTTTAACTAGTAGTTTAAAAAAAAATACCATTTTTTGCTTCAACATTTCGGATGATTGAACCACCAGATATAGAATTTTCATCAAGATAACCTGATAATTTTTCTACTTGCAACAGTTTTCTTAGGCTATCATAGAAAAATATATTTATATTAATTGTTTTTATGAGAGTCACCACTTAATAGGTATTGAAAATTGACAGTTTCAAATTTCTGTCAAGAAAAACCACTGTATACATATAAACATATATATATATATATATATATATATATATATAATATATATATATATATATATATATATATATATATATATATATACATACATAAATACACACACACACATATATATATATATATGTATACATATATATATATATGTATGTATATATATGTACGTGTGTATATATATATATGCAGGGCTTGTGATGAAGTGAGCGCAATCGCGCTACGCTCGTAAAACGCACCCGTAAACGGTCTTTTCAAACGTTCTAGGCGCAATAAACAACGCGCGTTCAGCTTATAACGAGCGTATAAAATAACGCTCGTCCAATAGTTCGGGATTATTTTTTTATTTTCATAAAATATTTAAAAAAGATTTTTTATTAAAGATGTTCTGTTATCAAAGCACTGATATAAAATATAAAAAGCACAACGTCGTTTTCTTTTGCACTAACGTAATGAATGAGCAGTTTAAAGTCGTTATAATCGCTAATTTCAATAATGGAATGTGCACGTGGAAACACAATGTGAATACAAAAATGCGCAAATAAAATAAGAATAGAAAGTTAGAAAACCATTATAAGAAAATTGAAACTGCAGAGTATTTTTAATCTTGTGAAAATATCAAGTAAGATTTATTTGATTTATTGTTTGTAATATTCCACAACCGTTTATAATAAAAATAAATATTAATAATAGAGTAATTTTTAAAATTAGTTTTTGTTCATAGTATAGGTTTTTTATTAACATTTTTATTATTTTTTTATTATTTATTGCAACTCAAATTTAAAACGATTCTGTTGTTTAGAATGTTCGCAATCAAGGACATTCGAAAAGGAAACAAAGTAATGTCGTCAATATTTATTAAATGGAAAGTTATTATTCTTATTTATTAATATTTCAAATTATTCTTGTGTTATTTTTTTAAGATAAAAAAACGTAATTTAAAAAAGAAATTTTAGAAAAAAATTAAATAATTAATTTGAATAAAAAATATCAAGAAATATAAAAACCATTAACTGTTAATTAAGTTTACTGCGTAACATTTTAAAATACATATATCAAAACAACGAAGCAAAACTAAGTCACTAAATTATACTTCAATACTTAAATCAATAAGAAGTTGCGTTTTTGTTTGATATTATTTTTTTATAACATAAATAGTTAAAAATAAAGTCGCGACTGACAATATACAAGAAGTTTGGAAGTAAAAATATCTACTTCGTTGAAGTAGTTTCATGAGTGTGATACTAATTCAAACATTTTTTGACAAAAAGAATTATGTAACAAATAAAAAAAGAAATATAAAATAAAAAGCTTTTTATGAGCATCGCCTTCAGCAATTTTCACGGTTGCGCTCGCCAACGTTATCTCGAGCGCATTTAATCACGCTCGATGAAAACATATTCTAATTTAACGAGCGCGATATAACACGCTTGACGATTTTCTTCATCACAAGCCCTGTATATGCATATATATGTATGTATGTGATGTATTTTATATGGGTAATATATATGTATATAATATATATGTATGTAATGTATATAATATATACATATTTAATGTATATAATATATATACATATATATATATATATATATATATATATATATATATACATATATATATTTATACATAATAGAGGAAATTCAATCACTTATTGTTAGACAGAAATTACCCAAAAATTAGTTTATACTATGAAAAACAGACTGCATGAGGTAATAAAAGCTCTTGGTGGAAACACAAGATATTAAAACACTAGCAAATTGAGTTTGCATAACAATTTTATTTGATTTTTGTAAAGTGGATGAAAACTTTTTTGGCGCAATAAACAGGCATTGTGTAGTTTAAAATGTGATATTTAATTTTCTATTTTTTATTTTGTAAAATCTTTTTTTACAATATTTCTTGAATGGTTAACTTATATCATTTAGTTGAAATTTTGCTTATATCTTTGTTCAATAAAAAGTTATCGCGTCTGAAAAATGAACAGGACAGGTGGATGAAAACTTTTTTGACACAGTGTGTGTGTGTATATATATATATATATATATATATATATATATATATATATATATATATATATATATATATATATATATATATACATATATATATATACATATATATATATATATATATATATATATACATATATATATATATATATATATATATATATATATATATATATATATATATATATATATATATATATATATATATATATATATATATACAGCTGCGGACAAAACTACGTGAACGATTGCAAATAGTTTTTTTTAATGAAATTTTCAATGTCTTAAAATAAGTTTATAGTTTAATACTATATATGGTTGGATAGAGCGTTTTTTGCTCTATAAGACTGTGTAAAGTGTATTCTCTAATAATTTGTTTAAAATTAAACATATCTAAATGTTCAAAAAGCATCAAATATTTTGCGCGACAAAACCACGTGAACGATTATACAAACTTAAAAGAATAATTTTACTAACATCAACAAATAATAGATTCTAAAAAAAAAAAACATTAATATTTAGTTGCATAGCCTTTAGAATCGATAACGGCCTTGCACCGTCTTGGCATAGATTCTACAAGAGTTTCTAGTAACTGTTTTGGTAATGCCTCCCATTCATACTGTACGGCTCGAAAAAGTTCATCCGGTTTTTGAAATTTGCGACCTCCCAAGCGTCGCTCAACTTCAATCCATAAATTTTCGATTGGATTTAAGTCGGGAGATTGGGCAGGCCACTTCAAAACCGTTATGCTATTATTTATGAATCAATTTTTTACAGTCAAAGCTGTATGTTTAGGGTCATTATCATGTTGATAAACCCAATTGTGAGGCATTTTTTCTAAAGCGTGTGGCAACATTTGATTAGATAATATTTCCCTGTACTGTAGTTGGTCCATTATACCGTTTACACGGTACAACGGACCAATTCCAGCCCAGGAGAAACACCCCCAAACCATTATATTGCCACCCCCAAATTTTACAGTTCCTATTGTATACTCTTTTGCAAACCTTTTACCTACTGGACGCCTAACATAACCTCGACCGTCGCTGCAAACCATGTTAAATTCACTTTCATCCGACCACAAAACTGTTTTCCAATTTTCAACCGTCCAGTTTAAGTGATCTTTAGCGAACTGTAGGCGATCTTTGACGTGCCTGGGCTTAAGGAATGGTTTCTTTGCAGGTCTGCGCCCATAAAGACCTCCTTTGTTTAAACGCCTTTGAATCGTTCGTGTGCTTACGTTTTCCATGCCTGTTTGCAGATGAATTTCAGGGGCTGTCAAATGTGGATTCTCAAGAGATTTTCGCACAATTTTTCGATCAGTACTAAAAAATAAAATGTTAAACATTAAAATTAACATTAACATTAATATTATTAAGATTAAATATTTAAAAAAATAAAATTAAAGGAATATTACCGCTTATCCGTAATACGTGGACGACCACCTTTCTTAACGATCTTTTTGCTCTTTTCTCGGTGTATAATTTTATGTATTCCACCTTTTGACATCTTCACATGAGCTGCAATTTGCCCAATAGACCATTTTTCTTCTTTGCGCAAACGCAAAACCAAGCTTTCAATTTTTGAATCAGTTTGACGAACCATTATAGTTTAATTTTTTTAATTTTTTGATGTTAAACAGAATAATCTTGAGAAATTTAAATGATTGTAAGTTCTTAGAATACCAAAACCACATGAACGATTTTTAAAAGCACTGATTTCGATGTGAATATAATATAATTTGCATCAAAAATGACGCTTTTATAAATCGTTCACGTGGTTTTGTCGCTCAAAACTTTCGAAATTATTTTAACGTTTATACATGTATGATTTTATACGTATTATTAAAGAATACACTTTACACAATCTTATAGAGCAAAAAACGCTCTATCCAATCATATATAGTATTAGAGAAAAAACTTTTTTTAAGGTGTTGAAACTTTTGTTTCAAAAAAACTATCTGCAATCGTTCACGTAGTTTTGTCCGCAACTCTATATATATATATATATATATATATATATATATATATATATATATATATATATATATATATATATATATATATATATATATATTAGGTAACCAAAAAAGTTCGTGTGGTTCTTGGTAATTGAATTGTTTTTAGCATTTTTTACAACACCCACATCGCACAAGGCAAGTAGCTTTGTTGCGTAATAGAACGCGTGTGTCACGCGCAGTTGCTGCATATATAGTGTAGGCTTGTAACGAGCTTACAGGAAAGGTTTTGTGCAAAGAAAGGATGGCAACCCAACCAATGATTATTCGATCTTGCTTACTTTACGAGTTCAAACTTGGAAGGAATGCAACACAAGCGGCCAAAAACATCTGCACAGCATTTGGAGAAGGTACAGTAAGTGAACGCACAGCACAGAAGTGGTTTCAGCGATTCTCTTCGGGAGATGAGTCCATCGAAGACCTGCCGCGTTCTGGACGCCCATTGTTGGTTGATGAGGTTGATGAGGATGAACTGAAGGACGCTGTCGAGTCTGACTCCAGCCAAACTTGCTGAGAACTTGCAGTGAGGTTTGCTGTGAGTGTTGAAACCATCCGCCTGCATCTGCATGTGATTGGGAAAGCGTGGAAACTGAGTCGGTGGGTTCCGCACAAATTGTCGATCGACAACAAGAAGCAACGGCTTACGATCTGCACATCACTCTTATGACCCCATCCCAAAGACACCCAAGCCCAATCTCCACGAGCGGAAGGTTTTGCTCTGCATTTGGTGGACAACAGCTGGTGTGGTGCATTACGAGCTGCTCCCAACAGGCCAAACCATTACTGGACTGGTCTACTCAGCACAGCTGCAACGAGTTCACGACCTGTTGCTTGTAAAGCAGCCTGCACTGGTGCACAGGAGAGGAGTTCTGCTTCTCCACAACAACGCGAGACCGCACACCGCTCGCGTGACTCAGGACAAGCTCCAAAGCCTTGTTTGGGAGAGTTTGCCTCATCCACCATACTCGCCAGACCTCTCCCCTACTGATTTCCATTTTTTCCTTTCCCTGGGAAATCATTTAAAAGGACAGCAGTTCCGAGACCAGGACGCGGTTGAAATGGAGTTGAAAGCTTTTATAGAGTCAAAGGACCGAGAATTTTTTAGAAGTGGAATAAATAAGCTTGTTTTATGTTGGGAAAAGGTTTTAGATGCTAATGGTGACTATTTTGATGAATAAATGTACTTACTTTTGTCGTTTTGTGTGTTTTTATTATATACGGAAAAACCGCACGAACTTTTTTGGTTACCTGATATATATACATACATATATATATATATATATATATATATATATATATATATATATATATATATATATATATATATATATATAAACACACACACACACACACACACACACATATATACATAAATAGGCTACTATAGACGAGGAGGCTACTGTGGTTATAACCCTCTCTCAACTCTATAACTTCGAAACATGAACCTTGACAAACAAGGCAGCTGCGCGGAGTAACAAGTTGAGCGCGTTACTACATGGGACAAGTTGGGGATCAAAGCTAGTTCATTTATAACTAATTTAGTTTTAAATGAATTAGCTAGCTCCACATTGCAAGACATACTCTTTCCACAAACAGACAAATACTGTATACCGTGGCATTTTTTAATGCCACGGTATACAGTATTTGTCGGTATACAGTATACGGTATACAGTATTTATATACTTGCAATGTGGAGCTAGCTAATTCATTTAAAACTAAATTAGTTATAAATGATATCTTACTCTGATTTACATAGATTTTTACATATTCTTCTAAATTTTCTTTATTTTCTTTTACTCTACTTTTGTAGATTTAGCAACTTTGTTACAAATGTCCTTTGTTTTCTTACCATTTTTAATGCCCTACAAAATGGATAGTCTATCTTTTAACCAAATTGAACGTCTTTTTTTCTTTTAATTCATATTTTATGGTTGACTTTTGAAAAAAAAATATTAATTAATCAATTTATTAATTAACAGAAACTAACAGAACTCAAGTAACTATTCTATTTAACAGAAATTCACTTCAATAATGGCAGCACAAAACACAAACATATTCCAATAACAGAATTTTTTACAATTTGAGGTTATGTTATTGTGAAAAGCTGGTTTTATTTCTGAATAAGCCTAAACTTAACTCAAATATTTAGCTTTAAAAATAAGTTGCTTATATAGAATAGTTGAACTACAAAAAGTTGCTTGTATAGAGGTTGCTTATAAAAAATGTTACTTATAGAGAGGTTGCTTATATAGAGTCGTGTAGGTTTATTATATAATTAAGGAAAGTAATTATATGATTTATGGATTCAAACTATATAAGAAGATATGTTTAAAATCATGAAATGTAAATGTAATGTCAAATGTAAGAAAAATTTTCTGCCAGATGTTTCTTTTCTTGATACTTTTATTTTGAAAAATTTACAAAATGCTTTTAGTGCTTATTTTCATCTATATCAAAATACTCTATTAGACTTTGAGTTACATTGCTCATTGTTGATATATTTCTTATTTAATTTTATATAATTTCTAACTATATTCTTAAAATATAGTTCAGTTATAAAGTATAGTTAGAATCTTAGATTTTAGAAATAAAATTAAATAAAAAATAAATCAACAATGAGTAAAAACTAAGCATTAAGCAAATAAGCAAGCATTAAAATTTACCATTAACATTTGAAAAAAAATTCCTAATTTACCTAATAGTAAAAAAAAAAAAAAAAATTCAAATTTAGGGCTGTTGCCGATGCATCGACCTGTACCAATCTGCAATCGGTGCACCCCTAATATATATATATATATATATATATATATATATATATATATATATATATATATATATATATATATATATATTATATATATATATATATATATATACACATACATACATATATACATATACACACACATATAGTTCATTCCTGATAACTCAAACCACCAAAGGACCAAGGAAAATGGTTCAAGTTAACTAATGTTCTACTAAAGCGAATTTCCATTAAGTCAAGCTATGGCTGAAATGAGATATTAGTTTGAATGAAGATGATTTTTCTTTATTCAATACTAAACTATAAATATCAAATACACACCCTTATAATAATAAAAACATAAAAAAATGTTTCAGTAAAAGAAGTTTTTACACATTACATTTTATATACATGTTGTACACTCAAAAGATAATATTGAAAAAGTGTAGCAACACAATAACTTCCTTATCATTTGATGATAAAATTGTGCCTAAAATTGCATTATTTTATGTATGATAACAATCTATTCTATTCAGATCTAATTACAACAAAAAAAAAAAATAGAAAAATTAGGTTACTGTTGTTTACATCTTTTATGGAATGATTTCTAAAGAAAATTTAATCAAGTTATTATAACTTCTTTATTTGCCATACAAAAAGTCTGAGTTACTGAAGGAATTTGTTGTAAGGGGATGAAAAAATGGTTCAACTTAACAAAGGTCGAGTTATCCAAGGTTCGACTTAACTGGAGGACTTTAATAGTAATCAGTTAAACAATTTGAAGGGACCAAATGAAACAGCTTGAGATAACAAAAGTTCAAGTTAATCGCAGTTCAATTTATTAGGAATTAACTGTGTGTGTATATATATACATATATATCAGTAAAAAATTACCGACCTTACACTTTTTATGTTGCATTGGCGAATGCAGACCGTAGTTCTAACAATAATTATAAGGGCTCTCTCTATTAGAGGTGTGCCAGGTACCCGGCAAAAGTTTTTGTTGTTCTAGGTACCTGGTAATTTCTGGAGTTGCTAGCTAATTTTTGGAGGTGTCTGGCTTTTCCTGAAAAAGCTAGGTAAATTTTTTAAATGCTTGGGAATTCTGAAAGTTGATGGGTACTTGTAATTTACGTATGCTTGCCGAGTAATTGGAAATTACCTGATATTGGTACACTGCAGGGTTTTCCAGGTAACCAACACCTCTTTTTGTGTCTCTAGGTTGCCAGACACCTTCAAAAATAAAAAAGCACCTCCAAAATTACCAGGCACTTCCAATAATTGCAAGAAAAACCAGTACATCTAAAAAAGTCGCCGGGTACCTGGTATGTTTCTTAGATATATTCATATATATATATATATATATATATATATATATATATATATACATATATATATATATATATATATATATATATATATATATATATATATATATATATATATACATACATATATATATATATATATATATATATATATATATATATATATATATATATATATATATATATATATATATATATATATATATATATATATATACAGGCTTGGCCAGGAAGGCAGGCAATTTCAAGTCTTTATATGATTACACAAATAATAATTTGTTTTGATGATTTATCCACGGTTTTTAACAGATGTGCTGAAATAATTACTTTTTAATTATGTTGAAAATAAATAACTTCAACACGTTTTTATATTAGCAAAACGCTTTTAAATAAAGTAGCTGATG
The DNA here is from genome assembly GCF_038396675.1 of Hydra vulgaris. NCBI lineage: Eukaryota > Metazoa > Cnidaria > Hydrozoa > Anthoathecata > Hydridae > Hydra > Hydra vulgaris. The sequence goes on from NC_088926.1 coordinate 35,229,854, forward strand.
ATTTTAATTAAAGTATCATTGAAAGTTATATAAATTTTTATTTATACTATTTAATTAAATAAGACTTTTTTTATAAGTAAAAAAAAAAAAAAATTAAATTTTATAAGCAACAACTTTAAACAGCGAAGGTCTCTTCATTAAACTTTATATCATAATCATTAGAGTTTTTGTTGAGAAGAAAAAAAAAGACAAACTTTTTTGAAAGCCATTTGAATCAAATAATTTTGATCTTTACTTACGTTTTTTATATTATCGAAATGCATTTAAATAGTGTAACAAATCATTGCTAATGATTTTTTATTATAAATGTTAAATGTATACATTAATGAATCATATATATTTGTTTACATTAATGAATCATATATATTTGTTTACATTAATGAATCATATATATTTGTTTATTCATATAAGCATTTATTTTTTATTATAAATGTTTTTAAATAAAAAAAATTATTTCAATTTTTTAAATATACGATTCAATTATTATATATATATATATATATATATATATATATATATATATATATATATATATATGTATATATATATATATATATATATATATATATATATATATATATATATATATATACATATATATATATATATATATATATATATATACATATATATATACATATATATATTCTTTTCCGAGTATTTCCTGTATATATTCCGTATATATTCTGTATATTTCCTGTATATATTCTGAGTATCTCCTGCATATATATATATATATTTCCGTTCCGAGTTTGATCCCCACCATGTCCCTGGTAATACTGCGCTCAACTCGTTTCTCCACGCAGCAGCAATGTTTGTCAAGGTTCCTGTTTAAGAGTTATAGAGTTGAGTGAGGGTCATACCACTGCAAGTCAGGCTATATGTCAGTCAATGTATGAAGCCCTTGACAGAAGGCTATTTCAGTGTGACATCAGAGTCCTCACCTAAACAAGTAATTTAAGTTTTATATATATATACATATATATATATACATATATATATATACATATATATATATATATATATATATATATATATATATATATATATATATATATATATATATATATATATATATATATATACAGGCTTGGTCAGGAAGCGGGAGCGATCCCTCTTGATTACTGACCACAGAAGTAATATTTAGTTGCGAAAAACTGGCCAGGTTTTGTAGTTGTTTTGAGAACATTTAAGTTTATGTATGTCCGTAAAAAAAAAATTTTTGTTTTACGGACACACATAGAAACAAACATAAACCTAAATGTTCTTAAAACATCTTGGTGCGGAAGAATAAAAAGAATATTTGCTAACACTAAAAACCTGCCAAACCTACGAATAAACTAATTCTATTAGTTCAAAAAATACGCTGACTAAGCAAAATAAAGTTCTAGAGCAGTGATGTACTATTTAGCTCTGGATGAATCAACAATCTGGATGTTCAAGATAAATCTCAAATGGCAGTATTTGTAAGGTATGTAACATCAGATGTAATAGTGAAAGAAGAATTACTAGATTTGGTTAAGTTAAAAGATACAACTCGTGGAGTTGATATAAAGGAAGCTCTTGAAACGATTCTAGTTAAAGCCAATGCACCTATCAACAAACTTGTTAGTGTTGCTACAGATGGTGCACCAGCGATGGTTGGCAAACATATTGGACTTATATATGATATATTATATATAATTATATAGAATTATATATAATAGTTTATTAAAAAGTGATCCTAAGTATACTTCATTCCACTTCATTCCAGTTCATTCCAGTTCATTGTTTGATTCATCGAGAACATTTAGTAGCAAAACATTTTAATTTTTCAATCGTTCTAAAATCAGTGTCAGAAATTGTAAATTATATTCGATCAAATGCTAAAAATCACAGACAGTTTAAAAACTTTATTCATGAATTGGATCTTGCTGACAAACAAAATGACTTATCATTTTACTGTGCTGTACGGTGGCTTTCAAGTAGTGATGCTTTATTTAAGTTAATAGAATTATTAGAACCAATCAAATCTTTTTTGATTGAAAAGAAAAAGACTTGAAATTCTTGATGATATGAATTTTTTGCAAGATCTTTTGTTTTTGACTGATATAATGCAACATTTACAAAGTCTGAATTTGTCTCTTCAGGGAAAAGAAAAAATTATATCTGATCTTGCTCAAACTGTTTTTGGTTTTCAAAAACCTTTAATCATTTTCCTCAAATGAAAAAGATGATTATTTCTAATCCTTTAATTCAGTATGATGATCATAAGATTGAATCATACAGGGAAAAATTACAGAATTTACTAGAAGACTTTAAAAAAATGTTTATAGATTTGCATGCACTTAAATCATCTTTAGGATTTATATTAAATTCTTTTTTTAATTGATATTATTAGTGATGGTTGTCCAATTCCATCAAACATGGTTGAAGAAGTATCTTAATTTGAAACAGAACTATTAGATCTCCAAGAAGATCAAAATCTTGTGATGCTGCATAAAACACTAACTTTATTGGAATTTTGTAAGATAGTGCCTGAGGTTAAGTATCCCTTACTAAGAAAAATTAGTATAAAGTTTATTTTAATTTTTGGTTCAACATACACATGTGAATCTTTATTTTTAACTATGAAATTTGTCAAATCAAAGTATCGTGCAAATCTCAT
>NC_088926.1:35237500-35397500 GCF_038396675.1 Hydra vulgaris
TCAGTAAAGAGACAAGAGACATCATCTCAAAAATATCTTTTGTCTCGCAACACAAAGAAAGAGAACAATAAAGAACAAAGAGAAAGGTGATTGAGTGAAGAGCTGTTAAACAATAGTACATTAAAAAAATGCTCAGAGGATTTATACCTAATTTCAAGACAAGTAAGCGAATTAATAGGTAAGTATATACCCAGATTAAACATGACTGTTGAAGCTTTTGAGAACCAAAAGATAATAGCCATCAACACTAAAACCTGAAGATTGAATTGAAGCTGAATTAGAAGTAGTGTTACAACAGTCCAAGAAATTTGCAAGAGGTGAGATTCAATAGATGAAAAGTTACTTTGAAGACCATGAATATTTGTAAAAGATAGATTAAAACAAAATAGGCGCCAGCGCTGGGGTCAAATAGATTTGATCAAATACAAATTCATTAATTCTAGAATTCCAAATACAAACTCAAGCATAAATATATGTAATTGGCATTTTCCAAATACAAATACAAATAATTATACTTTGAATTAAAAAAAATACAAAGATTTTTTTCAAGAAAAGATAAATAAAATGGTATTCTAAATTGAAGAATAAATAGTCTACTAACAAATAACCTTTAAAGAAAATTTTTGAACTTAATTTAGTGATATAAATTTTAAAAAACAGCAAACCTCTTAGTTTTTTTCTAAAAAAAAAACATTGGTTAACCTAGTTTATAGAACTGCAAATACATTTCAATCAAACATAAATACAAATATTTAAGAGATTTTTAAATGAAATACAATACAAATATTTTTATTAAAATATTTGTATTTAATAAATATTTAATATTTTTATTAAATACAAATATGTATTTGAACCCAACCCTCATTTGTAATGGTTTTATCATATTATATGTTAAAATTTTGTAAAATACTTCAGTTTTTTTTTTATGTTGTTAGAGAACTTGATCATTAATAGTGTATGGCACCCCGAGCAATGAGCTATGAAGTTGTTTAGTACTTTTTATTAACCTAAATTTCTAATAAAGGGCTCTTTATATAGCCTCAACAATCCACCTTAAAACTACTGACAGCAACATCATCAATGTGCAACATGACACTAGTAATATTCTGATATTTTACAGCTGTTGATGGAATAGCCATCTCTTTGAGAGCTACTACAGAGTTTAGGAAACATTACTTCTAACTGATCTCAGGATAGATAAACTTATCTCATTAAACTGAGTTTTAAAGCTGCAATTTAAATTCAAACCCAAATTCAAACCCTGATTAGCAAATAATAGGAAGAGTTGCATAACTACAAAAATAAATATTAATCTATTTTTGAGTCAGCATAAATAAGAAAATTGAATTCTGAATATCTCAAGAAACATAAGGGGTTAGAGGTTTGGACTCAAAAATATTACTATATAACAACAAAAATACTTTTTTGTTGTTAAATAGTAATATTTTATGAACCAAATTAGGTATCATCCTGAAATTTTGTACATAGACAATCTTCCACATGGCGGATACAAATTTCAAATTGAAAACTTCTTTGTCCACCATAGCTACATGTAAATTAGATAATAAAGGGATATACTTTGGGGTATTTTGACGGTCAAAATGGTGATGTCACATAATTTTTTTTTAGGCATAGTTATAACTTACAATATAGGTATCAAACAACACTATTAATAAAAAATATATTACTGCATTTTTCAACTTTTCTAAATGCAGCCTTCTAAGTAAAGCTTATATATATGCTCTTGTAAATATTAGTTTCCTGTTACTTTACAGAATTTTTATATTTACTTAACTAATTAATAAATTTTAATGATTACTAAAAGATCTGTAAATAAAATAAAAAATTAATTACCCTTTAATCATGTATAAGAGGAAGTCATATAATATGGCACATCCAATTATTTAGATATTATAATGAAACGTATAAATAATTTACCATAAACTAAATATTAACGGTATTTCTAAAAAATATTTATTTTGTAAAAAATTTCAAAACTAGATTTTTTGAATAAAATTAAAAGTTGGAAAATATGGAAAAGTGTTCTATTGGATTAGAATGTAATGTTGACTGTCACAAGCAAGGTTTAACAAGAAGACAAGGTCTTTTAGACCTATCAACATTTTCAAATAATGAAAACCACGAGGTATTGTGGAGAGCTGGTTTATTTGATTGCGGAAAATTGTTTACAACAGTTTGCTATTATTTTGTTTATTATATTAAATAATATATTTAATATAATAAATAAAATAATAACAACTGTTACTTTATTACTATTTTAAAAAAATGGAGATCCAAAGAAAAACATAAAAGGCAATTTTGATATTATTTAGATGATTAGAATAATTTAAATAGTAATTAAATAAACTAAAAAAATAATCAAACAATTAAATGCTTTTTTAACAAAAAAATTCAAATGTTTTTATAAATTTAAAATTTAATTGTTTTATAAATTAATAAATATACTTATATGTTCTTTACAACGATGCTTAGTTGATATTAGTTTTTGTAAATTATTGTTTCTTTTTTTTTCTCTCTGGGAAATGTGAAGATATCGCTATCAATATCAATAACTCTTAAAACACAAGATATTCCTAATGTACCTGGTTAGAAATTATGCAGTAGAAATTATGCAGTAGTAAAAGGGAGCAGAGTATAAATAAAAAATTAAAATCAAATGATCAATGCTATAGCAGGGTTGAGTCTGAACATGAACAACATTCAGCTCTCAATAAAAGTCTTTAATCTATAGGTTTGTCACCTATTGAGCTTAAATCAGTGCCAAAACACCAACATTGACCAGCTGCCAAAAGAAAATTTGATCAAATAACTGAAGCAACAACAAACCAAAATAAATGGAGTTTATAATATTGATCCTATGATTAGATTGACACCATGTTGTACATCACTAACTTCTTCTGTTGACAACCAGAAAATTGACAATCTAAACTCACTTTTAAATGAATTAAAAGATTAACTAAAAAATGTGATATCATACTCCGCAAAAATACAAATATTAACATTATCTTCAGAATCATGGTCACTCCCAAAATCTGCAGGATTTTTTAATTTACCTTATCTGAGAGGCTAGAAAAGTTAAAAAAAAACATGGAATTTTGTAAAAACCATCATCAAAAATAGGAAAGTCCCTTTCCATGAAACCATTGATCTAGTTCATAGCCTTTATGAAAGTGACGGTACACACAAATGATGCCTGGAAAAAAAGATTTTGTAAGTATAGGGTACAGGCAACACATGCAAAAAAGACTAATATTGATTAATTTAAAAGAACTTCATGTAGCATTTAAATCAGAACACTCTAATTTAAATGTTAGATTTTCAAAGTTTTCAAGCCTTCAACCAAGATGGTGTGTAACCACAAACTCGTCTGGCACTCACAGTGTTTTTGTCTGTATCTATCATCAGAATGTTAAGTTGTTAACTGATGCTCTTAAAATTGATAAAAACTATAGAGATTTAATGGGAATGATTGTTTGCAATCAGGATAATCTAGAGTGCATGTTACATTGATGTCTACTATGTCCTGGTATTACTGCTTTGAAAAAAGAACTACTATGTCCTGGTATTACTGCTTTGAAAACAGTAAAATTTGACATCAGTGATAAAGAAATAACAATTAACTCACTTTTAAATGAATTTTAACTAAGAAATAAGACTTCGTACTCCGCAAAAATACAAATATTAACAATAACTTCAGAATCGTAAAAAAATCAATATTGAAGATGTTATTTACCATATATGCAATAAAATAAATTAACTTACATCTTATTTATTTATAGCTAAAAGTCAGGCCAAGTACCTTAAAGACTGTAAAGAGTTTTTAAATCACAATGAGTGTATAATATTGGGTGACTTTACAGAGAACTTTCAATTTATTGTTCAGGATGAGGTGCTAAGTTACCACTGGAATAAACCCAAATGTACACTTCATCCTACTATTATATACTATAAATAAAATGGTAAACTGATATCTAAGTCGTTTTGCTTTCTTTCTGATGATGTTGAGCATGATACTTTGTATATAAAATACAACAGCTCATTATCAATTACATTAAAGCAAACATTCTACAAATTAATAATATTAAATACTTCACTGATGGATGTGCAGCACAATATAAAAACTTCAAGAGCTTGATTAATCTTTGCCATCACAAAGAAGACTTTGATATTAATGCTGAATGTGTTTTTTTTTGCCACAAGCCATGGTAAATCAGCCTTTTTACTGTGCCCTTAATACCATCTCAAGATGGTATTAAGGGCACAGTAAAAAGACTAACTGCACAAGCCAGTTTAAAGAGGATAATGACTGGACAGATTTTAGAAGTAGATAAGATGTTTGAATTTTGTGTAAACAATATAAAAAATATTCAATTCATTTTGGTTTATAAAACAGAAATAAATAAAGTTCGATCATCATTACAACCAAGGTTTACTATGGGAAGAACTTTGCCAGGAACAAGATGCTTCCACCATTTTATACCAATTAATAAATGTACAATTTATTTTAGAAGGATGAGTCAAAAAACTGATATTCAGACATTTAACCTTGTTCAGATACTAAATGAGCTGGTTGTGCAGCAAGTTATTTATAATCATACGGATTATGTAGCTTGCAAGTATGACAATTTTTGGTGGACTGGAATTATAACCAAAAAAGATGAAAGAGAAGGATATTACAAAATACAATTTATGCATCTACATGGTTTAAAGTTTTTTATGGCCGGCACATGAGTTGGGCCCCATCAAATCATGTTTTATGTACCATCGATCCGCCATCTACAACAAATGGTCACATAAAATTTCATAAACTGAGTTATAAAAAATTATTAAAAAAAATAATAAAGATTTATAGAAAAATTTCTAATGCATTATTATTTTTATATTTGTATGTTATTTTTTCAAATATAGTTAAAATTTGGCTACAAAATTCTCCTAATCACTTGTTTTTATGTTTAAAAAAAACAACAGGGAAGGTGGGTTGTAAAATGTTTAATTGCCCTCCTCCCTTTTGGATAATGAGCCCTCCTCAGGTACAAAAAAAAAAAAAATAATAAAATAAATTTTATTTCTAACTTATTTATGACCAAGTTGAAAAATGCAGTAATATATTTTTTTATTAATAGTGATGGTTGATACCTATATTGTAAGTTATAACAATGCCTTAAAAAAAATTATCAACATCATCATTTTGACTGTCGAAATACCCCAAAATATATGCCTTTATTATCTAATATACAATGGTGGTTAAAAAATTTTCAATTTGAAATTTGAATCCACCATATAGAAGATTGTCTATGTACAAAATTTTAGGATGATTGCTTGGAGGGGGCTTTTGAGCCTGAAAAGGATCTACTTCTGCTACAGCATGGGGCTCACAGTGGCTGATGAACTTTAATTCAGATAAAACACATTTTTTTTCAGCCAATCGTTATCGCAATAATTTAGATCTTCCTATATTTATGAACAGTAATGTCTCAATGAGTCATCTACCCTTCATTTTCTGAATTAACTCTAACTTCTGATCTTTCTTGGAAACCATATATCAAGCCGTTGCAAAATTAGCATCTGCTAAGGTTGCATCTCTTTATCAAGCTTGACACTTTCTCACTCTGGATTCTATTCTCTATCTCTATAAATCTCAAATCAAGCCTTGTATGGAATACTGTTGCCATATATGGGGCGGATTTTTTAATGATGCCTTTTCTCTTTTAGACAAGGTGCAACAATGCATTGTAAACATAGTTGGACCTGCTTCTGCAGCCAACCTCCAACCATTATCACATTGTCGTAATGTTGCTTCTCTTTCTCTTTTCCACAAATACTATAATGGGCACTGCTCTGAAGAGCAAGCTTCTCTTGTGCCATCTACTTAAATTCATTCTTGTGTTACTTGTTATTCAATTAAGTCTCACCCTTTTACTGTGACTGTTCCTAAATGCTCCAAAAACACTTATCTAGCTTTTTTCCTCGAACATCAGTTCTTTGGAATTTCGTTTCCTTTATCTTGCTTTCCTGATTCATATAATTTGCAATCCTTTAAGTTGTCTGTCAATCGTTATCTTGCTCTACAATCTTTATCTTTTCTAATCCAGTAACTTCCAACTCTAATTAGTGGTTGCTTGCAGCCTTGTTGGAAGCAAAGTTGTTTAAAAAAAAAAAAGTTACCCCATTTGATTCATAAAATATTGCTATTTAACAACAAAATCGTATCTTGCAAAAAATGACAAGTTAGAATAAATAAGAAAATTGAATCCTGAATATCTCAAGAAAAGTATGGGGTTGGAGGTTCCACATTTCAGATATTCTTAATTTTAATAAACATATATGTTTATATGTTATATATAACATTAAAAAAATTATCATAATCCAAAACATGCGGTGACATTTTTTGTTTTTTTCTGCTGACTTGACATGGAATTACCTTAGATACAGTTAACATCTGCCCAAGATTAGTTTTTTATGGAGGTGTCATCTCTAGCCTTTACTCAACAAAGAGCCCTAAGGTAAGGATATTTTACTTCTAAGTTAATTTTTTCGAGCCTTTACCAAAAAAAAGCAAATCCTATACAGCAGCATGACATGGGGCAGGTTATACTGGATTGTATGTTACCAGTAGCAGGGTAATCACGATGATTCTGAACCTGATCTGACTTGATAAATTAAATAATTAGATGAGTAAAATTTTATTAAATAAATTTGTTGAAAAATATCTAGCCCATCCAACAATTGATAATCTTGTATCAACAAGATATACCATTCAAACCTCAAAGCTCCAACAAATGGAATAGGACGGGATTAGCTTAAAGCATACTGTTTAAAAATTGATAGAGGCAATAGAAAGAAAAAGACCTCTAACAGATTTCTCTATAGTGGATGGTATTTACTATAGAGAAAATGCAAAGCAAATGCTTGATGTTGCTTATATAAAGGTGAAAACAGAAACTATTGAAATGGTTTTGCTAAACCAAGAACTAAATAGGAAAAGTGTGCTGACATCTTTCTAGATATGGATGATTTTTTTGAAGATCTCATTTAACAGTAAAAAAACTTGCAACTTTATATCCAAGTTCTTTTCTGAAAGAAACCATGGCAAAAAATGTATTCTTCATGGTTGATTTTCTCAATTTTAATATTCTTTCAACACTACCAAGTCAATTATAAATGATAAAGAGATTATATCAGACATGTTAGAGGAAAAAAAGTTTAAGACTGAAGAAGATAAAAATAGAGATGTAAACTTTTTGATCAAACCAAATTACTCTTAATCTGGTGATATAAATCAAGCCCTTGAGGTACTAGGAAACTATATGATTTTCATTGATAATGAAAGTAAAGAAGAGATACAACAAGTTGATATGTGTTACTCCTTTAACTAAATCTTTTTTCACAATACTTTTATTAGTATGTTTTACATGTTTATTCATAATTTAGCATTGATTAAAGAAAACTCGTTTTAATTGAACTATTATCTCATATCTTTAAAAGTTCGCTTTAAAAATTTTTTTTGAAATGAATATATGTTAAGTTGAACCATTTTCCTTGTGATTTGGATGACTAACAATGGATTAACTTGATACTTTTGGATAGTAGGAAGAGTATGGTTATTAAGTTTAACTTGAGTTAAAATATTATAAAAGTTACTGGTAAAATTTATTAAAGCTACAGTCAGAGTAAGCACATTATTCCTGACACCAAATACAATAAATTTTAAATTGTGACTTTAACTCCACAGCCTTGATTTATGTTAAAAACTTTCAAAAATTCCTAAAATTTCTAAACTTTTCCAAGTTTAAAGGATTTTAATCACTTACAACATCTTATGACATCAAGCATGACCGCATTTAAAAATAAAAAATAACTATGTAAACTCTTAGATCAGTTCTAAACACCAGACTTTTGATGCACTTTAATGGGAAAACTATGCATAATTTAACAAATTTTATCAGCATTTGCAACTCTTGTAATAAGATATGCAGTTGTTACCACTTTTGAAGAGTTTTTAACATAAACACAAACTTTAGAAGAAAAAAATGTGGATATAGAGACAAATATGCACAAAAAATAAACCCAATAAATAAATACACACTAAGATATAAGACCATATGATAAGTATTCACTATATAAAAAATATAGAAAATGAAAAGATAGATAAGTATCTTACCATATTTGATAAATCAATATAAATTTTTGGTGGTGATAAATAAAATAAAAAAACAATAACAATAAAAATTACAATTAAAATAAAAAATAATAACAAAAAATAACAATTACAAAAAAAAAAGGTGAACAACTAGTTATGTAGCTGACAGACAAGAAACTAAAAACAAAACCGCTGTCAAGAAAAACAATAAGATCTTAATTGAAGACATTACAATGCTAACAACAATAAAGTGAATTAGCGAAGTCAAAAGAATTAAAAATTCTATCAATTCTATTGGCAAGAAATACACTCCAGGAAATTGTATATATTAATTGCTATTTATAGAACTCTACTCTCAATATTATAACCAGATAATTGACCGTTTTATAGGGCTAAGCCTATAAGGCCACAATAACTTGCTTAGGAAATATATTTACTATAAATTATAAAATGTAAATAAAAATAATAGATAATATTTAAAATTAGCAATATATATGTGGATGTGTGAAACAATCACAAAAGATAATGACTTATTAAAAATAAACAGACTATTCTTGTAATATATTTTAACACCAAATAACTAAAAATTATAATAAATAGTCTAAACTTTGTATATATGTATTCTTCATGGGATGAATGTATTCATATATCTCTAATTGGTACTGTATTAGTTGAAGGTGTATTGGAATAGGTGGGTGTGGGTTCTAATGGGAATATTGCCGCTAAAAAGGGGTCATCTGTAATTATATGCTAATGCTTCACAGCAATGTTATTGATGTGATATTGTCTCTCCTAATATCACAGTAAGGAGTCAATATATCTACATCCATAATTGTTGGGGGTTTATAAACTTGTTGTTTTTGACTAAAGTGCAAAGTAAATCAATAAATTATTATTTATACTGCAAAACTTCTTAATACAAAGGTTTGCGCTAAAGTTAGCAGTTCTTTAGATAAATTTTCCAGTACTGATACAATTCTATTATAGCGTAACGCTTGGCTATATATAATTCTTTTCTTTAGATGGAATGGGTGATTAGAGTTGTGATGTAGAAAGCTCATTGTATTTTGTTGGCTTCCAGTATAAATTACTTTGGATATGTCCATTTCTGTCCTTATATAGTGACAAATTCAAAAAATTATTTGAAGCACTAGATTCATTAAAAATAAATTTAATAGTTGGGTGGATGCCATTCATGAAACCATATACCACTTGTAATTTTTCTGTAGATCCATAAAACAAGAAAAAATATTATCAATGTAATGTCTATAAAAAGTTTTAGAATTTGGAAACTGGGTTCTAATTTTCTCTTGGAAGAACCTACCAGTAAAATGGAAAATGCTAGAAATGGTTTCTAAAATTATATTAATATAGGTATGACATAATGGTGATCTCTGATAAATTAGAATCTTTTTCATATAAAAGATAGAAACTCATTTATTTTTTAATGTGGGACATGGGTATAGAGTGAAGTGACATCTGCAGTTACAAAAATATAGTAAAGAGGTAAATTGATGCAATAGAAGCATCTGAAGAAAATGAGTAAATTGAAATTTAAATAAATGGTTGTTTGGGCCATTACATGTAATAGATCACAACCTATCGAACTACTATATGAGCAAAATCGATGACTTAATTGATTTTTATCATCTTTTCCAAAAAGAATTCTCAGATTAATAGATTGTTTAAATCTTTCCATTAATTCACTAAAACATGGATATAATTAACATGGATATAATTTGCATAAGGTATATATGAAATTTATTGAAACCTTTACTTAGGGTTTGTCTTTTAACATTTGATAAATTGTATTCTGATAAAAAAATTGTAATGTTAATTTTTTTAAATAAATTATATATATATATATATATACATATATATAAATATATATATATATATATAAATATATATATATATATATATAAATATATATATATATATATATAAATATATATATATATATATATATATATAAATATATATATATATATAAATAAATATATATATATATATATATAAAATAGATGTTTCGAAAAAGAATTTACTAAATTATTTTCCTTATAAATTATTTAAAAGATTTTTATTTATTTAATTTCCTATTTCTGTAAACTTTTAAAAACTTACCAACTTTGTAGCTTTGTATGGTGAAGCTGGTTTTTTCATATTGTTTATATATTGTGTCATTTTATTATGATTTATTTTAAATTTATTGCAAGCTATTATAAAGTTGATAAACCTAAAAAAAATCATAGCTATATACAAACAGAATCACCATCACCTAAATAGTGTGTGTATATATATATATATATATATATATATATATATATATATATATATATATATATATATATATATATATATATATATATATATATATATATATATATATATATATATATATATATATATATGTAAATTATGTTAGTGTATTCTACAAACAGAGTGCTTAATGTTCTAAAAGAACAGAGCAATAATAAATTAGTAAAAACACTTATCTAATTTTTGATTACTTCAACACTGTGTTTCACCATCAGTAGGTTCATCAGGAAGAATTCTTCCTGATGAAACTACTGTGTTTTTACTAATATATATATATATATATATATATATATATATATATATATATATATATATATATATATATATATATATATATATATATATGTATATATGTGTGTATATATATATATATATATATATATATATATATATATATATATATATATATATATATATATATATATATATATATATATATATATATATATATATATATACAGTGCTAGACAATGAATTAGAAATTTTTAATTTTGAATACTAAATTTATTGCAAAAGAACAGCAATACTTGCACAAAAGTATGTAGGGTATAAAACTACTTGTACATATATGATAATTAGTTAGCATATGATAAGTGTTTATCATCAAACAGTCTTTAATATTGAGTTGATCCCCTTTGATCTTGATGACCTGAGCAACGCGTCTAGACATACCATGAATAAATTCGGCAGCAAGTCATTCTCGTATCAAACATTCTATCAGATCATGTATGTTAGTGGATTGAGGTCAAGATAGTTCCAAGGCCAGTCCAAAACAACTATGCAAAGAGTATGAAGAAAAACCATCACTAATTTTACAGTATGACATGGAGCGCCATCCTGCATAAATATTCCTCTCCCTTGTCCAAACCATTCCCTCATTTGTGGATAAAGTCGATCTTAGATGATGTTTCTGTATTGATCTTGTCTCATGGTACCTTCGACAATATGAAGCCGCCCTGTACCGAACACAGATATGCAACTCCACACCATAACTTTGTCAGCATGTTTCACTTTTGAAACTGTACAGGCCAGTAAATCACATTCAGTGCAACGCCTACAAACAAAGGGCACTCTTTCCAGCATGGTTTCAATCGACGACTCGTCCAAAAAGCAGACCTTAACAAACAAACAAAACAAAAAAATTTATTTAACCATTTTGCTATTCAGTTTTTATTTGACCCTAACCAATAAATATTCATACTTAATACATGAACATGTAGACCACAAGCCTTCTTATTATTCTACTAATGACATTGACATCATAGAGTTACAATTGCCTTGTCAGCTAGGCAGAGGATGATTTGCGACTCATCTTACATAAAGATATGAGTTGACAATCATCACAAGCCCTTGTCTTCCTCATTGGTTTACAGTTTTTCGTATTCAAACTCAGAATATCATCATCAAATTCAAGTCTTTATTTAATTCTACTGACAGAAGCTGGTGAAATGCCTAGTTTTGTTGCAATATCCTTACTTTTGATTGAAGAATACTGGACATAAGCTTTATTTCACATTTTTTACCAGGTTGGAAACTTTTCCCATTGTATCAATTAACTTACAATTATTACAATAAAACTAATCTAATTACAATAATCTAAAGAAACAATAAAACTGTATCATACATTTACACAAATAAAGATTGCATACCACTAACATCGTACCGTTGGCTCATCAAGCACATTTTGTACAATACTTTTATTTATAAAACTCATAAAATTATAAATAATATTCAAACCGTCACTAAGTAAACAAAACATCACATAAGCAAACAAAATGGCATGTTGCATAGATATTTATTTGAATTTCAAGACCTATACACTTGGCTTTGTCATTTTTAACATATTTAATATATTTTAGGGGGCTATTTGGTATATACTTGTTGAAATGGACAGAAGTTGTACAAATTTCTAATTCATTGTCCAGCACTGTATATATAGATATATATATATATATATATATATATATATATATATATATATATATATATATATATATATATATATATATATATCAGGCCTTGTTACGAGATTTCGCTGCGTAACGAAAACGCGTAACATATTTCTAAGTAACTTAACTCAGTAAATATACTTTGTATTGTTAGAAGTTATATTGCGTCACTAGCGTCTTTTCAAGTACCGCATTGTAATTAAAGTTATTTTATTAACGCGTTAAAAATCATACAAACAGTTTTTTTCTCTCTCTATAACAAAAGTTACAAACAAAATCTAAGTTCCTATTTGAAAAATCATTTTTATTATTTTTTTCAAATATGAACTAAATATTATTTTGAAAAAAATCTTTTTTTCATAAAACATGACGTAATATTTGTTTATTTTCTTATAATTTTACAATTGGTTTTTGGTTATTTAATAACTGTTAATAAACTTTTTCTTATTTATTTTGTGAACTCTTTTTAATAATGTTTTTAAACAATAAAGAGTTTTTTTTTATTATTTATCAGTTACTGATAAGTTATTCATGATCATAATTTATTTTCATAAATTAAACGAAGGTCATTAAAACTTTACGTTATTGAATTAACAATAAACAAAACATCTTTTTAATAAAATATTTACATCAAAATAAATGGTGCATTTTTTAAAACTATTATGACAAAAAATAATTTTTATATTTAAAAGGAATTTATATATTTAATTCCTTAAGATAAAACCTAAAACATTTTTTTTAACTAATTTTTAACAACAACGAAAAAATTATTAAACAAACTGTTTCTTTAACAAAAAATCTATAAATTCCGGTTAATTGCTTTTACTTACGACTTTATTTCTTCTGAATAAACATCACGTTAACGACATCAAAAGATAATTTAAATATTCTAAAAGATAAAAGTTTTTGCATAGCGCAAAACTGCTGAACGCGTAGACAAATCGCCTTTTGGCAGGCAAAATGCGAGCTGCATAACGCTTCTTAACAAGGCCTATATATATATATATATATATATATATATATATATATATATATATATATATATATATATATATATATATATATATATATATATATATATATATATATATATATATATATATATATACCCTCCATAAAGTGTTTGAGGTCGGCAAATAAATGTCATCTTTGTTTCTGTTTAATGGTAAAACCTTTATGTAAATTGTTTTTTTGCCAACCTGATCTCAACCTCTAATAGTTTAAGGTCAGCAAAAAATCTTATTATAACAAAAGAATAGGTTAAAAAGTTACGCAAAATGTATAAAAAATAGCAGCTAAACAGGAAGTGTCATTTGTACATGGTTAACCTGTTTATTCATACCAGGTTTTAACCATTCTATGAACATACATTCTTTAAGTTTTAGCTCAAATTTGTTAGATGCCGAATCTAACACAGAAAAACACTTATCATTTATTTGCATGAAACAATTTTCATTAGCATGGAGATGTTTATAGATATGAGACTTTTTGTCCCTCTTGTAATATTCAGATATCCGGGTCTTGAGATAGCGAGTAGCGAGTAATTTTCAGTGAGGTAAATACTAATTTATTATTTGCTGAACGGCAATATCTTTTAGCAATTGAATTCAGTCTTTTTTTAGTTAAATCAGATATTTTTCCCAAAAACAGAAGTTTAAAATAAGACAAAGATTGGGTACCCATCTTGGCTCATTTTAAAAATATATAACTCCTATTTAAACAAGATGAATTCAAATCCTCCACCACAACCAAAAATCAAAGAATCTTTGTACAAGAAAAATTATATTTGTATAGTATTTTTTTTAACATCTTTATAGGTATTTTAACAAATTTTAAATATTTAATTTTAACTGAAGATGACTAGTGTTGTCAAAACATGTATTATTTTTTATTAAAAAAATGGTTTCAAAAATTAGAAAATTTGTCTTGTTTATAAAAATATTTACATTTTTGGTGCTTAAAAGAAATTTTGGTTATTATATATATATATATATATATATATATATATATATATATATATATATATATATATATATAATATTTGAAATAATATATCTTAATATATAATATAACTTAATAATAGTATATATCTGACACCGACATGCCCTGCTCTATTAGATTGGCTTTAATATCAAGCCAAGCTAATAGAGCAGGGCAGAAGTCATTGTTTGAATTCAGTTCAAAACTATATTGCAAAGTATGTAAGAAATTCATTCTTCAAACGTTAAAGGAAAATTAAATAATAAAATAGTGTACATTTATTTTAATTTCTAGTAAAACTTAACTAGCATTAAGTTATAAATAAATAAAAATAAATAATAGTTTTTAAAGTTTCTGAAAATGTTACTGACATTTGGTTAAAATATGGTGTTCCAACTGTTACAATGCAAAAAGTGTAGCAGAAATAAAACATCTTTCTGCAATAATTTAAAAATGATTATGAAAAGGTGAAATAAATGTATAGACGGAAAGTTTTGTTTTGTTTGACATTGCAGCATGCCTTTGTCTTAATTTAAGTAAATGTGTATGCTCTAGAAAATCAAAGGTGCCATGAAATATTTGAGAAAAAATTTTTAATGGACCAAAAAAAAAAAAATATGGTTATGGATTCTTTTATATTAACCTAAACATTTAAGAGACAGATATTCTATAATCTCTTTTCTTCTAGCAAAATTTGTATCCAAGCTTAGTTACTAACTGATGCTTGCATACAAATTTTGTTTTTGTACGCAAGCATCTTGATTGATTGTGACAATTAATATTATAAAAGATCAACAGTGTCTTTATAACATGTCCAAGGCAATAGAACTAGGTAAGGTGAAAGAAAGTCTAGCAAAAAAAAGAACCTGGCTCATTGGTTCATTCTCATTGGCCAACAACAGCAAAGTAAATCTTGCATTTGTATATTGTAAGCACTCCGCCTATTAAGTTTACTTAATACATACTGATTATATTCTCCTAGTTTCTGCACCATTTTGGTCCTTTATGAAATTGATACATTAATGCTACGTGGGGGCAATAAAACTTGCCACGCTTGATTTAGTTTCCTATCTAAAATTGATTGACTTAAAATTGATAAATGCATTAAAAGAAATGCATTTAAAGAAATGCATTTTAAAAAATGCATACTTTAATCAGCTAGAAAATATCTTGATATCAATGTTGATTGATGAACGAAAAGAAATTAAAGAAATAGCAGTTTAGGAGAACTAAATTTTGCAAAGGAAATTCAAAATTCTACTAAACTTTGATGCAGTTGATTACAATAATCTTGCAAACTGGAAGGAACTTTCAAGGACTTTACCACCTATGTTAAAAGAGTTTGATGAGATGATTTAATTAAAAATGCAATACAAAATATACAGAAATTAACTTTAGATAGTTTTCCAGGCTATTTTCAAACTGTAGAATATTAAATTGGTTACAGAATCAGTAGCATTGTCAGATGCATTGTCTGTCTTATCTATTTTTAAATATTCCTCTATTAATCTTTATTTTTGTCTTGACAACTGTCAAAATATGCTTTGTTCGAAAAATAATTCTACTTTATTCTAATGTACTTCATTTTTTTCCTCAGGTATTTCAAAAGATTTTCCCTATCATCATACTTCAAACTACTACCTTAAAGCTGATTGGGATTCCTCTCATAATTTACTTTGTGACTTAAGCTAATTTTTTGTTTCATTGCTTATAATTGCACCTACTATATCTTGGATTCAGACAGGAATGGAATTTATTTATTCTTGTCAATTATAAGTCAAGCTTCAGGTCAATTATTCTCATTTTACTAGTATTTTATCTAGTATTTTATCTCAGAAGTTAGGTTCTAGAGATTTTCTGAAAACCTTTAACAAAAAAAAGCCCTAATATACCAACTCTCATACATGGATATTTTTACTTCCTACTTACTTCACACCAACTATACTACAGCTCATGTTCCAGATAACATTCTTTTCACAACTTACTCCGTAATAATCAATATGGTTATCGAAGAATAAGTTTTTCATAATTTTGCTGCTGCCTTGATAACCATTATAATATTTTACCATTATAACAAGTTTTGCTATGCATTAGATATAATCTGGGAGAAAAAGGGTATTTTTATTATTATTATTTTGATGAATTATAAGCTTATAGGGTGATGCGCTGGTCTTCTCTAAAAGTTTGCTTCACCCTGTCTATCTAGAAAAGTTCACTTGTTGTGTTGACCAAAACTCAAACTAATTTAGCTAAGCCACATTTTTTTACTTTAACTGTTTCTTTATGCTCAAAAAAGTGTTAATCACATAATTTTTTTCCTCAAACACCATTAAATAAAGATTATGCAATAAAAAAAAGTTGTTTAAAAAATTAAATCAAACAAAAGTATCAGGTACTGTTAAAAGTAAGTTAAATTTCAAAGTGTTTTTCTTTGATCATAGCATACTTTAATTTTATTAGGGTAATAAAATTGATTTCTATAAAACTTTTAAAAAATTTCAGTCAATATTTTTAAAGATTCTCAGTCAATATTTAACAAAATCACAATGTAATTGCTAGTTTTAAATTTGACATTGAAACAGCTTTCTTTAGTACTCAATGATTCTCTTAATATAACATAGCATTGTTTGTAGAAAAACAGAATACTTTCAAATCTAATAATTTATGTCATTACATTTGAAATATACCATGCATTACATGTGTATGCTTCTTAGTCATTGTAAAAGCAACTTACCTTGAAGAAAAACTCTGATATAAAACACATCATTTGTAGTAAGCATAAGAGCTCTTAAATCTTTATCCACACCACACAAGTAGGATCCATGAGGCAAAAACTTAAAAAAAATGCCTTAAATCAGACTATAAGTCTAATTAACTAAATCTTAATAGCAAACTATTAAACAAACATATGAAATAAAATTTTAGTGCATCAATCAAATATGGTAAATTATATTATATTTCAAAGTATTTCATACATTACAAATAATTATTACTTTTATCTTTCAATGGTGTCTAAAATTTAAAAAACTATTAAATTATAGGAAGGAAAAACTATTAAAACTTTAAAAATACTTTATCCTTTATATGTAGCGTTAAATAATATCGTTCAATAACTGTGTTTTAATAAAACAGAATTAGTTATTCAACGATATTATTTTACGCTATATATAACTTATTAAACATAAAACTTTTATGCTTAATAAGTTATCAACCAATTTACAACACTGAGAGACAGAAGCCTGACACACAGTATTAAATTAAAATAATATAACAAAAATTTTGTTTTGCTTTGTTTTTGTTTTTTCTTTTTCCTGTTTGCTGCTGTATACTATAAACTTTCCATTTATTACCAATATCGACAGAATCCATTTTAAAAAATTTATTTAAAAAAACTTTGTCGACGGTTTTGCCAAGTTACATTATATAAATAACCAATATTAACATACACAAAAGCTGTTATATAAAAAAACTGAGTAATTTTAAAAGAACTGTTCGTTGAATTCATTTTCATACATAAAATAACAAACAGTTTAAGTGCCACACATTGTTTTAATTACTTTTTTTATTTTGCAACACAAGAGTTGATAATGAGTATATTAAAAATACACTTAACTCGGTTTAATTTTAGCGCCAATTTTTTTATCACTCGAAACTTATTTTAAAATGCGCGGGTGTAGAACTCATTTTGTGGATTCGCGCGCGGTTGTTGAACGCAATTTGTTGAATTGATATTTTTGAATCTAGAAGGAAATAAATATTTTACTCAAATTTTTCAAAGTCAAATAAATATTTAAAGTTATCGGAAGAAATATAAAACTTACTTAATATTTAAGACAAATATAAATGGTCGATTTAAGGTGGTAGTACAGTAATTAAAATTGAAAAAATCATTTTTTCAAAAATTCATTTTTATATCAATAAAATCATAGTAGATACCTAATTCTTTCTTGGATTGCAAAAAAACTTTCGTATCTACATCTAATCTTTGTTTAAAATGATTCAGTATCAATTTTTATCCATAGCAACGCTTTGATTTTTCCGTTGCTACGCATTTTTGCAATTAAGTTATACCACAAAATGCAATAAAAACACCTTTATACTGACTGTATAAAACAAAGTACTGGTATTCACCTATTGCTTCTTGTTTATTGACTTGATTTACGCGCGTTTATTGCGCACAAGATAGCTATTTGTACTACTGTATGTTCTTGTTATGGTTATTTGTGACTATATACCTTGGTTGTTTTTTTTTTAATATCTTGTTTAAATAAAGTGTTATGGATGGATATAAAGGGAAAATATCTTCAAAAAAGCTTTATCAAATGTAAAATCAAAGTTTCATGAAAACAGTGATAAAAGGGTTAACATTTTAAAAGAAACAACGCTATACTTTCAGGCTGAAGTTCAATTTAAAATATTCCAGGCTCATCCTCCTTCAATAAGTTGTAGAACAAAGAAGTTGTACAGGATTTTTTAAATATAAATGAAGAAATATAAATTTAACATTATAAGATTAATTTTACCTTAAAACATAGTTATGCTTCTTAAATGTCTAGAATGTTAAGATTTTGTAAATTTACAATTTGATTCTTTTAAAAAAGTAAACCAAGGTATTGGACTATAAACTTGTTGTAATGGTTTTTTATGAGAAACTGTTTATTTATCTACTACTATTGCTAAAAAGAACTCTAATGCAAAACAAAATGATCTAGAAATAAAAAAAAATCTAAAAAAAAAAAATAAAATAAAATAAAAAATGATCTTAGAAATGATCTAAACGTGTGTTTGACCACTTGACATAAACCCTAATGTTGTAGCATTTTGTGAATTGATGCAAAAACGACATATATTTGATTTTTTTTATTTTTGCTGTTGTGTACACTATCAAACCAATACTAATAGCCATTTCTTCTGATAACTTTCCTTAAAAAAAAAATTCGTTAACCGTTTGCAAAGTCATTGTAGTTTTATGAACATCAGTCACTTTACGCTCACAGTAGTTTTGATCGAGCTATGTTAAAATTCAATTGGTTGTGTAGATTATGATTAAGAGATAATTTCTTTAATTGAAACGTCACCGTTTTGTTTTCTTTAAATGAAGCGTAACCGTTTTGTTTTCTGCCATAAATGCGTGCAAATATATAAGGTATGTAAACAATCATTTATATTACCTAGTTTTCTATTTCCGTTTAAATAAACGCAGAACTTCGTTACAAGAAAACTTAAATTTTAGGGGGCCCTAGGGGACTATATAAAGCCTCAACCCCCATCAATTAGAAGGGCTTACAAATTTTATAAGGTCTTATCTTTTGAACACCTTTGAACCATTCTCAAAAATAAAAAAATGCTAGATCCACCCCTGTATGTTAGAATAAAAATGCTGATAGTTTCTTTATTTCATCTTAATTTACAAGATTTATTCCAACTTGCAAATTTTTATTAGTAGTTGCCTTAAGTCGTTTGTCATGAATTTGTTTTGCGTTTAGTTTTAAACTTATTTGTTTTTTTATAAGCTATTTCTTTTTGATTGATTGTTAGTTTACTGTTTATGGAGGGTATGGTTTATTTTATGGTTAAACATGTTAAACGGTTAAAATCTGCTGGTGCTATATTTTTTTAGTACAATGGGGAGAACTTATTTGATATAAAAACAAATTTTTTTTTTACTTAATACTACCTTAAAGCTGACTGGGATTCTTTTCGTAATTTTCTTGACAGTCCTTGGGATGATGTCTTTTCACTTTCCACTGATAAAATCTTCTTCTACGTAACCTACTGGATTCAGGCAGAAATGAAAGCTTCTGTTCCTTCTTGTTGGTTCTGAGTCAAGCCTCATTTTACTCCATAGTTTTCACCTACTCGTGTAGCTGCTATATCTGGCCGAAATCAGTTTTTTTATCTTTTACAAAAGGAAAAACCTCTTAAGATAAAACACCTTTTTATTTTTGCAAGAAACTAATGTAAAAGTTGCTGTCTAATGCTAAGCTCCAATATTCCTAGTTCACTAAATCTTGTATCTTATCTCAAAATTGTGGCTCCAGAAACATTTGAAAAATCTGCAAAATTGTTATAAACAAAGGTAGGTCTAACATTCCATCTCTCATTTATGGGAGTAATCTTATTACTTCTTTCCAGGTAAAGGTTGAACTATTTGCAAAGAACTTTTCTTGGAAATCAACTTGTTATTCATTTTCTTCCTTCCATTCCAGGTAAAAAGATGAATTTTAGTTTGGTATTTATACGATGAAATGCTTTTTAGGTCTTTAACATTTTTATTTTGGAAATGGTATTGATGGAACACGGTTTGTAATTAGAAAACTTGACAGCTGTGAAACCTTTAAACCATTAAACCTAAGTTAAACCATTTTTAGACATTCAAATAACTTCAGCTTCCATTGTTATAGTCATATCTCAATAAAAATCTTCAACGGCGTTTCAGACAATTATTCTGTCATAGACCTATAAAATTGTGCTCAGAACTCTCTTCATTTCTCTCTAAACTATTTAAGAAGTGGTTTGCTCAATATGGTTTTCTGAAAATGGCATCTGTGGTTCCAATTTTTAAAAGATCTGGAAAACATTCTGACCCTGTTATTAGGAAGGTCTTTGAGTCTTTGATCAACAAATTTCTCACACCTCATCTTGAATCAAATAACTTACTGTCAGACTGTCAATACGGTTTACGATCCTCTCGCTCTACGACTGGCTAACTGTAGCGATTGTAAAATTTTATTGTACAATAGATGGTGGCAACAAGATTAGGTCTATTGCTCTTGACAAATCTAAAACTTTCAATAAAGTTTGGTATGCTTGTCTTCTTCTTAAGCTTGCTTCGTATGGTGAATCTGGGTAAGTTTTTGATATTATCAAACCATTTCTTTCTTTATCAACCAGCTTTATCAACCATAACTCATTCTTGCTTGATGCTCACTGCATGCACAAAAAGTTTTTATTTATCTAGTTTTTTTTCCCGCATTTCAACCTTTCAGAAATCTCTCCCATCTTCATGTTTTCCTGACTAATACAACCTACAATTTTTCAAGTCTTCTGTCAACCGTTTCCTTAACTCTATTTTTTGTTTTCTAGTAACTCCCAACTTAATAGTGATTGCATACAGCTTTGTTGTTAGTGAACATAAAAAAATCTTTAAAAAAAAGTTTTGTTATTAGAGTACCTACATAATTGGTTGCAGAGTTCTATATTTGAGACGCGGTTTTCAGCTCACTATGGGTGCAGGTTCAAAACCTTTTGAAATTCAAAGAACTTATACTCGGTGTCCTTTCATAGTAATTTGCAAAGTGTATTTGTAACTGTACTAAATTCATTGGTAAATGTTTAAAAATAATTTATCAACCCTAAAATGCTTTTAAATAATTTTCCATCTTAACAGATATAAAAAATATTCCTCTTTTGGTAGAGGAGCATTTTTTATATCTGTTACTTTTTTTTAGTTTTAATACCATCCATAAAAAATATTCATAAAATTAAAGTAGTTTTTCTAAATATACATTTACTTAAATTCAGAGTTAAACCTTTGTCACTTAAAGTGTGTAAAACTTTTGAAAGAATAACTTTGTGCTCGTTTTTGTTTCTTCCATAGACTAAAGTATTGTCTGCAATGTTAACTACCCCTGTTACACCTAAAATTGTTTGCCTTAGTGCATCTTGCAGTTCATTTTAAGCTTATTTTACCCCAAAAATTAATCTTTTAAACCTTTTAAGACTAGTGTCTAATTAGAATGTCAATATTTACAATAGATCTTCTTAAAACCTTTTTTTCTATAATCCAAATCTGGGATCAGAGTTGTTTGAGTATTCAATGGCACACATCCAGGATGCAGTCATAACAGGTCTTCTCTTAAAAAATAGGAATAGTATTGGATTATCCAAAAACTAATATTCTATAAAAATGCTTACAAGAAACCCATTGATATTCTATAAAAATGCCCTCGCATTTCGAGCGAAAGCATTTTTATAGAATATTAATGGGTTCTTTGTATGACGCTCTCCAAATAAACCTAAAGCATGCAGAGGACGTATTACGTTCCAAAACCACCACGTGACCACTTGATAAGCTGGATTTGTCCTACAACTTTTTTTGAGAGCTTTATGATGATTCCGTCTTCTCTATTGTTTGTAACGTTTAATGACATTAGAAACTCCTGGAAACTCCAAGTGGAGCTGAAACTAGTTGCCAAGATAAACTTCTTCAATTTTGAATTGTGAGTTCCTGTTTCTTCTGCGAATTTCCTTTTAATCTTTCCATGAAATGTATTTTCCATAAATGTTTTTAAAATTTGTGAACTACCGCAATAAATAAAAAATGTTGTTTAATATTTTTATCGTTTCAGCTGCTGGAATAAAATTTCAAAAGCTGAGCAGGTTGTAATATTTACATATCTTTGATACATCAGATTTTTTAGTATATTTATTTACACATTTGCATAAAATGAATAGTTATTTTTTAGTTCTAATTCTAATTAGAACTTAGAATTCTTGGTTTGGAACAACTAGAAATTCGTCGCCTTAAACAAGATATGATTACATGTTACAAAATTCTGAACATTTAGTTTCCCTAAATAAATCAAATTTCTTTTTAATTAACAACTATATTTACACTCGACGACATAATTTTAAATTACGCAAACTAAAATGTAAACTCGATGTCCGTAAATACTCTTTCTCACTCTGGGTTGTTAATATTTGGAATAACTTGCCGCCTGACGTCGTGAACGCCAAAAATATCAACAGCTTCAAAATTAAAATTAATTCTATCGACTTTGAAAAATACTGTTGCGGCTAACTAGTTTTTGTTTTATTATTGTGGTCTTATATATAATTGTAATATATATATATATATATATATATATATATATATATATATATATATATATATATATATATATATATATATATATATATATAAAAATATATATATATATATATATTTTTTTTTTTTTTTTTTTAAATTATCTTGCATATGTATTATGTGATTGTTGGGCACGTTGTCAGAGTCCTTCATATTTTTTGGACCTGCGTGTCCTTTAGAACATGTATCATTGTTCTAATAAAATTTAATCTAACCTAATCTAATTTTACATTCTAAATTAGAAATACAGCTTTAAAGCGTTTAATGTATCTGTTTAGAAATTGTATTGCATAATAAAGCAAGATGAGCATTTTGTGCTTGCCTACTAGTTGCTTGCTGATCTTTAATTTAAAGATAGTAAAAAGGTTTGTTGGTTTGCTATATATCTAATTTAGGATTTTTAATAAACAGACAATATTCTTAATTATAAGTGTAAAAACAGCGCATTTAGCTTTAGTGCAGTGCAGTGCAATAGCAAATATTGATAATGCATAAGAGACAGTGCAATATGATTAAATCCAATGTAATTGTTTATGAATAGTATATTTTTTGTTTTTAAGACGACTTCAAGCTTTTATGCAATTTGAAAATAATTAGGTTCCTATTTAGGTTTTATTAGGGAGATTCTGGTATTAAAACTAAGATTTAGTACTTTATATTTATCTTTCTAATTATTTAATAACCAATGGAATTAAATTACAATGGAATTAAATTAATTAATGAAGGAGTGATTAAAAAAATAACCTCCTGTTTATGTTTAAATGAATAGATATTTAAAAACAAGTTTTAAATTTCAGCTACTGTGAAACTTTGAAGTTTTATGGTAAAAAAAATACAATCTAGATAAAAAGCTAATTTGTTTACGCTATAAAATATAACTGCATATTTGATAAAGGATGCATTAATACACTGCGCGACATCATGATAAGACAAAAAGGTTTATAAAACTCTACTACACATTTATATTTAAAAATTAATTTTTATTGTAAATGAAAGGAAAGGGTTTACAACACTAAACAACATTTTAACAAATTTATTTTTAACGTAACTCGCATTTTATTAAAAAAAACAACCGTTTTTTCAGTGCGACAAAATTATAAGACAATTTTACAAAAAAGGTTTTATTTGCAAACCGCAGTTGTAAGTAATTAAGAATATTTATTTGATGTAAAGGTGGTAAATAATATAGTTCACTATCTGACTTGAAGTCATCCATCGCATCTGCATGGGATGCAATTGACATTTCGTACATAAAAAAGTTGTATGATTCTTTACCTTGTAGAATGATTGAAGTGATTCAAAAAAATGGTAAAAGTACCCATTATTGATTGTTTAAAATTGAGACGTCTTTTTATATAAATGACAGTCTATATGAATTTTTTCCAAAAGTGCCTTATAATTTTGTGGCACTAAAAAAACATTTTTTTTTAATAAAATGCGAGTTATTTTAATATAAATTTTTTTTAAATGTTGTTTAGTCTTGTAATCCTTTTGCTCTCATTTACTATAAAAGTTAGTTTTTAATTAAAAATGTATTTTAGAGTTTTATAAATATTTTTGGGGTGTCTTATCATTATGTCGTGCAGTGTAAACTATTTCATAACTCAGAGGGCAGAGGGATTATCTTGTGCTTTCCACAAGGCAAAACACTTATTTGAATAGGTTACTCATAAAAAAATCTCTACATAATGGGCGCATTACATAAAGTTACATAATAAAGTAGTAGTTTTAGGCACATTTGCAAAATTATAAAAGGGAGACAATTAAGTTTTAAATGAAATTGTATATCCCATCGATTTGTTAGAAGAACTTTGTTTCGGTACGCGAAATGCATCTATTAAGTTAAAAAGCTCTAAATCTAATTAAACAAAAATGATAGAAGCAGATAAATTAAGTCTACTAAAGCATAATTTTTAACCAATGGTGGTTGAGCCTCTACTAAAACATAATTTTGAACCAATGATGATTGAGCCTCTAAAGTGACTTATTAGTCTTAATAAACTAACCAGAGTGCATACATACGTTAACAAGTTATTAAAACAATAAAGTTAACAATTTCCAAACATTAGCAAATGCCTATTTTACAATTCTAAGAGAAAAACACTTCTCTCAAAAGTTCCCCATGATGTTTATTTCTCTTACTTCAGCAAAAATTCAGCACTACAGAAAATGTTTGATAAAAATATCATACAATAAAGTTTTTGCTTTTGTTTGAAAAAGATAGCTAAACATTTAACAAAGTTTACCAAACTTTTCATAGACTTTCTAAAAAAGGTCCAAATATTTCTTGTTTAAACATCATTTTTTAAATCATGATTTTAAAATAAACCATTACCTGTTAGTTTTAATACATGCATTATTATACTTGCGTAATATATTTAATTTATAATGTTTAGAAAAATATTTTATGCACTATATTTACATTACCCTTAAACCGTATTTTTCATCCACCTTAAGTAAGTACAATTGTAAAGAAAAAAGTCTTTCTTAGGCAAGACAACGTAAGTTATATTTGGATATTTGTTTCATGTAACTTTATTTAATCAAAATCAAATATCACATCCATCTCATTAACACATGAATTTATGTGCAGAATAACTTAAAGTAATGGTATTATTGATAAATTAAATGCTCATTTACCAGTCTTACAGTTGTGAAAACCTTACCAAAAAAAAACATTCTTTATTTAAAATGCCAGATATTAAATTTATTTGCTTTATATTTTTAAAACAGATTGTATAGAAATAGTAATATTTTTAGATACAAATATTTTAAAAACGATAATATTTTAAAATGTTTTTTATCATGTTTCAAATATTCTTTGATAGTTATAAAACTATTAAGAAGTCAAGTATTATAAAGCTAAAAACTGATACTATGTATACAGAATAACAATAAATAACAATTATAATAATCTATATATATATTTTTAAAAGTTTGTTATTTATTTGTGGACAAGAAAGTTTGGAAATGAATATCACAAAAAGACTTGATAGAATTTTATCTTAGATTGAAACGTCTCGTGTTGATATGCAGAACGAGAAACAAAAAGGGAAGATAATCTTTTCATTAACGTCACTGAGTATCGAGATTAAATCGCTGTTTTTAGCAGCATTTAAATTTGAATGTGAAATTTATTTACAACAATAACAAAGTTTTGTAGTGGGTTTATAGTTCAGTGGTAGAGCATTTGACTGCATATCGAGAGGTCCCCGTTTCAAACCCGGGTGTTGTCCCCTTTTTGTCTTCACACCGTGTTTTTTTAATGAGACTAATCGGATAGCAAAATTTTTTGTAATAAGCCGTTTTTAAGTTTTCTCGAAAGATAGTAGTTTTAACAAATTCTAATACGATTCAAACATTTAAATTTTTATGATAAATATATTCATATACCTAATTGTTCAAAAACCTATTTCATTATGAAAATAAAATACGAGTTCCAAATTTTTATTAATAAAAAAAAAAAGAAATTAAATAGTATCAGGCCTAGTTTCAACATTTCCATTCATTAAAGTGGGTTTTAGAGATTATCAGCGTTATATCTCTCAGTTTGTACTTTAAAAACTAATGAAGAGTTTAATTTTATCAGTAGATTTTCGCAAATAAAAACCAATCTTTAAATCAAAACATTTAAGATTCTGGAAGTCTTTGTTTTTTTATTAATAATATATATTCATTTAAATTCTTCTATATTTTAGATGATTTACATTAATAATTGTTCATATAACCTCTACAAGTGATAAAAACGTTTATTTACCACAAAGTTGCTCTCTCAAACAGAAGGCTATTGTTTCGGTAACGTAAGTTTTGTACCATAAATGATTCGTAAACTATTTTTCATAGGCTTTTATTAGAAATATTTAATATTTCTAATTCTATATCGACGGACTTTATTATTTGCGTTTTTTTGTTTTGTTTTGTTTTTTATATGTGTGAGACGTTTTTAAAAATAACACTGGTCAACATGCTTTTTCATCAGACATAATTTTATGTGAACTAGAAAGAGTTTTTAACGCTGATTTCAAATCTGTTTTTAGTTTTTCTGTGGCACGTCTAGCTTTTATGATGAGATAAATTATGTTTTGCACTGTTAAGTGATTTTGTTACAATTTAAATAATTTTTCTTCTCATTTAAGATTTTTTTTGCTCACATTATTAGTATGCCTAGAACATGTAAAAATCATCCAGACACTTTTTGCAATGAGTGCGGATTATTTACAGCTTTGGGACAACGATGTAAAATTACAAATGACCTTATGAAAATCTAAAAATTGTATTTTGAATGTCCACTAGGCGATCAAGACAAATCATGGGCTCCGCATATAATTTGTACTTTGTGTTCTAGTGGTTTACGTGATTGACTTCATAAGCGAAAGATATCACTTTCATTTGCTATACCCATGATATGGAGGAAACCCAAGGATCACCTTACTGGTTGCTACTTTTGCACCATTAATCCCTCCATTGGATTGATTTCAGTCAGTTAAAGCGGATACTGAATTTAATACTTTTACTGGCAATTAGGGAAACCTATACCGGTATACCGGAATACCGAAAACTGGGATTTTGGTTGGTTTTTTCTAGTTTCGAATGCCGGTATTAAAAGGCTTAAATACCAGTATTTCGGTATTGGAATGGTTGTTTTTTTATTTATTATTTTTAGCAATATTCTTATACTTCAAGTACTTTTTTAAATTGCTTTATAACGAAAGTTTTAATTAAAGTATTACAACATTTAAGTAGATATTAAAATGTAACTGTTTTTGCATTGTCGTATTTCAGATTATAAATATACGAATATTCGTAAACATTTGTTGCTTATTTTTGAAATATTTTTTATTCTATCATGTGTTTGAGTAAAAACTTAACATATAAAAGTTAAGTTATCAAATTCTAATTCATTGACAACTCTTTGATGAAACTCTTATTATTACTTGACTCGTTTTTAAAATCATTTAAATTCCCTGGAGCTTTATTATTACGGGTTGTTGTTTTTATTAATTTTTGAAACGATTATAAGTGCGTATACTTTAAGCAATACGTGAAACATTCTTTAGTTCTTAAGTTCTTGATTTTACATTTTTAGTTATACGGCGAGGATCTAAAAGTGAAAAACGAGTTTGCATTTTAACAAATTACAAAATCTTTATATACCTATTTGCAAGTTTAAAAAATTAACATTTTTAAGTTTAAACTTATTTAAATTCATTTTATTTAAATATTAAATGTTTATATCAGTCACATTATGTGACTGATATAAACATTGTGAGGAGTAAATATGTGACATATTTACAAATTGAGATAATATTCTAATTTAGCCGATAGAGAGTGAAATTAAAATGTTTATTGAGCATTCAAAAAGTCGGAGATAAATAATCTGTTTGGTTTTTTTTTCTCAAAGATGAAAAAGGACATAGTGCAAAGTGTAAGAAGTGCGCAAAAATTATAAAAAACAGCAGGTGGTTCAACAAGCGGCCCTCGTACACATTTAAAAACAAAGCATGATGTAATATGAGGAAAACGTGATGCTATTGAATCTCTTGGTGAATCTAGTTCAATATCTAATACGCCTCCTCCAAAAATTACTAAATATTTTTTAAAAACTACGGAATTTTTAAAAAACTACGGATTTTTTAAAAACTCGCTCGCATCAATCTTATCTAGAATGACAGCACTTAATGGGTTTCCATTCAAAATTTTCATAACATCCGATGATCTTCGAAAATCATTAAAAACATTAAATTTAAGTGATAAACTCCCAAAATCCACCACGACTATACAAAAAATTGTCACTAGTTATAGCGAAACTATTCACAATTATACAGTTAAAAATAGACAGTTAGTAATTAAAGAAATATCAGAATATAAATTAAATGGAAAAGGTTTTAGTATTACTTTTGATAAGTGGACTTCCTTAAGGAACCGGCGATACATAAACGTGAATCTTCACTCGGAGTAAAAGTTTTGGAATTTAGGACTTCTCCGAATCAATGGAGGTTAACCTGCAGAAAAATGTGTCTTACTTTTAAGTGAAAAATTGAATCAGCATGGTTTGTCATTAGAAAAGAATATTGTTTGTTTAACAAATGATGGTGCAGCAGTTATGCAAAAAGTAGGTAAATTAATAACGGCTGCCCAGCAGTTGTGTTTGGCCCATGCATTTCAATTTGCAGCTGTAGATGTTACATATAAAAAAGAAACAACCGAAGAAAGAACTTTTTGCTCGAAAGAATCAATAGGCTTCAACTCATACTCATATGCCGAAGAGCACGAAAACTATGGTGCCTTTGATAATATTTCAAATACATACGAGGAAGGATTAGTGATGGATAACGATATACAAGAACAAGATACAGAAATAACGCATAATCCAATTGGTCCCTTATACAAAAAGTAAGGAAAATTGTGCAAATATTCAAACTTTCACCATTAAATAATGTGGTACTAAAGAATTTCGTAAAGAATACTTCTTAATTGCAGATTCCAAAACTAGATGGAATAGCCTATTAGCAATGCTCGAACGTTTTTACAAATTAATGTCATGCATTCAAAAATCAGATATAGATTTAAAACTTAATATAAACTTTACTGAAACTGATTTTGAAACAGTTTCAGTTATTATCTCAGCACTTTTGCCGGTAAAATTAGCAGTTGAATCACTTTGTTGCAAGGATGCTAACTTAGTTTCTGCGGATTCAGCATTGACATTTATGTTTGACAGGCTATGTGAAATTAAATCATCATTGAGCACAGAATTTATGAGTGCTTTAAAACAATGCAAGAAAAACGCAGTTATCCGATTTAATTTCTTATCTGCATAAAAGTCTAGAATATGGTATTAGAAACTCAAACTTATTAAGTTTTAACTTTCCACGTGCATCAAAAGCGAGTAATCTCAATTCACTTTTGGGCATTGTTAATCAGAAAAGACTTTGGAATCAAAGCACTGCTGTTGAAGAACGAGCGCGGGAAATTCTTCACTTTGAGGTTAGCGAAGTTGAGATTAACGAAGGAAAAAATTCTGAGAAATCAATGGTAAAAGACATGTACAAGGCCCTTTGTAAACAAATAAACTATAAGGTTGTCGGGAAACAACCACAACTCGCTGGTGTTATAATCAAGTGTCTAAAAAAATGAAATGAGTCTCTTCGAAGTTGAAGATGTGCAAGGGAAATTTCTGCAACAGGTTTATGATCTTCTTTTATCGATTCGGCCTACTAGCGCTGAATCCGAAAGAGCATTTTCTGCTGCCGGTATTATTTTAAACAAGTTGCGGTGCAGAATGGACGATAAAACTCTGGATCCTCTTTGTTTTTTAAGAGCTTACTTTATGGAGTAAAAGATAAAGGTTCTATCAAATAGGTCAACAAATTTGCATTCTTTTCAAGTTTTCGTGATTTTTAAATCTATTTACTTTGCTTTAAAAATTTAAAATATTTAATACCAGTTTTAATACAGGTATTCCTGTATTATATTTTATAATACCAAAACACCCGTATTGATTTTTTGACCGGTATTGGATACTCTACCGGCTATAGTGATCAGGATTCTACGGATTTGGACTGCACCCCTGATTTTGATATAGGACCAGAAACCTTCACCCAAGATAAGCTCAATAATTTGGTTAGAGACTTATTCTTGTCAATACAAAAAGCCGAGCTTTTAGTATCTAGACTTAAGCAGAAACACCTACTTGGAACAGACGAAAACGTAATCTTGACTCATCTAAGTTTTTTGTTGTTGATGGCCCATTGTGTTATTGCAATGGCATTAATGTCATTTTTGGAGCTTAATCACAGTCCCACATAGCTTTTGAATGACACTTGTTTATTGACTCTTCAAGACGAAGTTTGAAAGCTGTGCTATTACATAATGGCAACCAAAGGCCTTGCATACCAATTGCACATTCTGTTCATTTAAGTGAAACACATGAAAACATGAGAATATTACTCAAAGCAATCGATTACAAAACTCATCAGTGGAATATCTGTGGTGATTTAAAAGTTATTGGAATGTAAATGGGTATGCAAGCAGGATTCACAAACTTCTGTTATTTCCTGCGCCTGTGGGACAGCCGTGCTACTGCAGAAAATTTTGTTAAACGTGACTGACATCAAAGGGATGAGTATGATCCAGGAAGAAATAGTGTCCAATATATTCCTTTGGTCAAAATTGAGAAAATTCTCTTACTACCTCTCCATATTATATTGTCTTTGAAATTGTAAATATTTACATTCGCATCTTGACTTTTTCCTGAAATTCTTGGAACTGAAAGTGATGAGCTAGGTGAACAATTTCACCAAGATATTTAACTAATGGAAAAACGCTTTCAAGGTTTTTGGAATGAAAGCATGATGGCTGACTTCTGTCGGATGTTATATTGTGATGAACCAGGTAAATTGAATAAAAGAAAATCGTATTCACAGCGATTTTAATGTTACATTATTGTTTACTTTTGTTCAATATTAAACTGATGTCAAATACTCATGGTCTATAAACTAAACAACAATTACATGAACTTTTTTACGACTCTGTTTCCTGTAAACCTCTCAAATATACATCAAATCTATAAAATAAATGCAATGTTAGTATCTCATGAACCAGAGGTGTTAAAAGAAAACTAATAACATATTTGGAATAAGCATAAAAAACTTATTTAGAAAAAGGTTTTAGTTTATGATGAGACGAAAAAGTTCTTTTTTGTTGACCAGTGTAATTTATCATAAAAGAAAGCAGAGCATTAAGTGGATGGGAACTTAAGAGTTCTTTTGCGCAGAAATTTCATAGGAAAGTCCAGAGTCTTTATATTCTAACTCATCTAATGCAATTAAAAAATCAGTTTGGCCTGTCCCATATAAAGTTAAACGAATATTATCTTCAAATCCGCAGCAAGATGTATATCAAAATAATACACGTCGTTCTGAAAATGTTATGCCATCTTATTAGCTCATACTTCACCTCCTTTAAAATGTTTACTGGATCTACAAGGCGGAATGCAGTCGAACATAACACAAGATCCCCCTCTACCTAGAAACAACTCCCTAAACTCTCTTAAATCAAATTTGTAAATAAATACAAATATATATATATATATATATATATATATATATATATATATATATATTTTGGCAACTCATGCAAATTAGAACTATCACTATATGTTATTTTTACTTATTGCGCAATTTTGAACAACAATTATTCTATTCAGGATTTGCTCATAAATTTTTGCGCCAGGTTATCTATATTTTTTGATTGATAAATTTTTTCTTCTCGCGTTTCAAAAACTTCATTTAAGTATAAGAAAAAAAAGCTCACAAAAAATATTTTTACTTTTTTTAAAAGACTTTTTTACACTGCGTTTTTTGTTAGAGAATTTGCTAATTGCAAATAAGATATAATCTGCATCTCCTACGACAATGGCGATAAGTGATTGCGATTGAAATTCGTTTTAAAAATGTGATTACTCATTCTTGAATAAAACTCTGACTTAATTTTAAGTTTTAAATATATTCTTAATTAGTCTTAGGCTGCTCTTTATATAGTTTCTGCTCTTTATATAGATTCTTTACACCCCCTGGGGTTTTGTTTATGATTGTTCATGAATTATACGATTATATAATTGTTCGTGTTATAATTGTTCATGAAGTATTTTTTTTTTAATTAATATTAAACAAAAATACTTCATGAAATTTTTAAAAATGCCAACAGCATTTGAATTAGTATATGAATAGAAGAACTATTCATATACTAATTCGTACTCGTACGTTTTACCTCGAAAAAAAGATTGATTTTGATTGAGTCAATGATTAAAAAGCAACAGGTTCTAATTTTTAAAAGAAACTAATTCTGTACTTTTATGTTCTTAAAAGTAGAGAGAGAAATTGAATCGATGTATACAAAAACTTTTTAAGTCATAAATACTATTTTTAAGTCAGACAACTTTAACTATGTATAACACCTATATATATCACAAATTTTGATATATATTTTAACAAATCTAATATTTAAAGATGTAAAATAGCACCTAGATTTTTTTTTTTAATTTATTAAAGTAATAATTTTGGATTTAGTAAGTTTTTTCTCGTTCCCCGAAAACATAGTTTTTATGACTTAAAACGTTTTTGTATACATCGATTCAATTGTAATGCTTATCTGATTTTTTTTTTTTAAATATAGCTTTTTAAACAAATTTTTAAAAGAATTTTAAGTAAAAAGTAAAAAAAATTTCATGCATTTGAAAAGTTTTAAAAGAGTAATTTTATGAGTTTAAAGATCAATTTGAAGAGTAAGTTTGTTTCCCGGGAAATCTTTTAAGTGTAATCCTTTGACAGTTATTTTGCACCTAATCTGAAATAAATAACTTCTACACAATATATTCAAAAAAAATCTGTCGAAACGTTACGTTTTGTTAAGGGTAAGGTTTGAAGATTCAACTTTATTTGTGCGAGTTTTGTTGGTTTCACGAGTTTCTTTATTAATTTTATAGGCTCGTTTCCAGAATTTTTTGATGCAATTTGAAAACTTAAGACTTGATCTCTTCAATTACAAAATGTAATTACAGTATCATATGCTCTTTTGTATATACTAAGAATTTAATTTCAATTTACAATCAAGATCATATTTCAAAATATTATGTTTTCTCTCATGCAAACATGTAAAAAAATCCAATCTTAAAATTATTTTATATACATCATATATATATGATATATATTATAACTCAAGCATTTGAGTTATGATATGTAGCTTTAGATTTTATAGATTTTCATGATTTAGATGTCATTGATTTTTTTCTGCCATTATAAAAATCATTTTTTTGCGTGCCATAAATTTGTTAACTACATACCGGTGCACAGTGACTCAAAACAACATAAAAATTGCAATAAACCTCTCACAACTTTTTTGTAAATATAGTGCGCTTTCTTTAATAATATTAAATTACAATGATTATTTATTTAAAAACAGTTTTTTCTTAAAAATTAAATTTTGTATTTTATGGTTAAAAGAAGTTAAAAATTTTAATATTATTTTCAAAGAAATCTAAAAAATGATAGATTTTTATTTAGTAAATATAGAGACTTTTTAATCTAAATAAAAGTCTATATTTAGTTTTAAGATAATCTTTTAACTTTATAGATTTAAAATATATTGAAAAAACTACAATCTGATTTTTTTTTTGTTCAAATTAGAAGAATTTTCTAAAATAATATAGAATATATGCATACTTTTTTGTTTTAAATATTAGCTAAAAAAAATGTTCCATCGAGTTCCAAGGAGATATATACTTTTTTCAGTCAATTAACTGTTACTTTTAGAATATAAAGGGATTGCTGCGGTCACCAGCGACATAGGGAGTTATTAAAGAAATACAAATGTCAGTGAATCTATAAAACCCTTGTTTTCCGCGATTTTTAACAGTAGTTTATTAAATCAAAACAAATGAAAATGGCGGAAAATAAGGTTTTTATGGACTCATTGACATTTGTGTTTCTTGAATTTGAGTTTTTTTTACTTGTATTACTTCCCAGTGGGCACAGTACGTTTTTAAAACGTTCTTTGGACGTTTTTATTAGTTTTAAACCTTATAAAAACGTCTAAAAAACGTTTTAATAACGTTTTAAAAACGTACCGTGCCCACTGGGTTGTTTTAGTATGTCAAATATTTTCAAGTAACATTGCTTTGTCATCATATGCTACTTAAAAGTTTGTAAAAGTGTTTATTGGTAATTTTGAATAATGATTTATTATTCGATAAGTACTACCTGTTTAAAATAGCTTGTATTAATGTTTAATGTACTGCATGTTTAAAATAGCTTGTAAAATAGCTTTATTCAACAACTTCAGTATTTCCTGTTATATACAAGTAACATTATTTACTTAAACATTATAGAAAACTTAATGTGATAATTGTCAAAGAATAAAATAACACAAAATATTAAACAGTGTAAATTATATAAAGTACTCAAAAATGTTTCTGATACATATTAATGATTTTATTAACTTGGCGAATCTTAAAAACAATAATAATAAAAAGATTAGATCTTATCCTGAATATACGTGAATTAGGAGTGGATAAATTAGGTTTATGGAAGAGTTTACTTAACGAAATAATATGAAACTGAAGAAATTAGCAAAGAGAACATAAATAAAGTAAAGGCTACTTTAGCTACATTTATTTTAAAAGTGAAGAAAAAACTAAAAAATATGGTAGAAATTATGATTCATTTATAGGAAAAGAATATTAATGGCTTCAAGAAAATATTTTGACCATTAAAAGAAGCCACTTTGGTTCTTGAAAACCCCATAAGCAATGGGTGATCCTTGGAAAAATATACGATAAAGCTAAACAGTTGCTGCTGCTTGCAGTTGGCTGCAAAATAAAAAAGAGGCAAGATAGTACTGTAGATTTTCTTTCTAACCTACAGGTATTTTTATTATTATTGTTTTCAATCTTATTCTATTAGTATATCTTTCCTCCTATTTAAACTAATTTTTAAAATTAACATTTTACGCCGTGGACGAGATTCAAAGCGCTAAAAACGTGGGCTCATTTGTCTCAAGCAGCTATGAGTTCTTTTATTTTTTTTCCGACACTGAATGTAATTATATCGTGAAAATACATATTTATAAATATATTTATGTGAATGTATGTTCGAAATTAAAAAGGGCATGTACTTTGGGCATTCTGCACGTTGTCTTATTTTTAGAAACTTGCAAAAACATCCCTCCAGTTCAATATATTTTTGACAAATTTTTTGAAGAAGAAAACTATAATATTAATTTAAATAGATAAATAAATTTGAAAATTAAAAAAAAAAAAAGAAAAAAAAGAGCACCTTCTGAATAGTTTGATCAAAATTAAAGCCGACAAATAATTACATTATTTTTTGGATGAAGTCAGTATACGACCACTTTGAAGGTGTGGCAGAATTATTCAAAATGTAACCAACGTCAACATTTCTGAGAATAGGTTTTAGTCTACATCTGTTTTGGAACTGCTGATTTTTGACTACGAATGTAAGTTACTGACAATTCACGACAATATATGTGGTTGCTATTGTATGCTATAACACCTGGGGCCTGTTCAAAGAAAAATGGAATAATTATATTTAAGTAGTATTTTGCAATGACTTTAATGTAAATTTTTTTGTAGACGTTTAATTATAATGAAATAAAGGTAAATATCGATACAAATATTGCCTAGTAACAAACCATTCATCGCTAACTACGCTCAGATTTTTTGGGGAAAAGTTTAGATGAAAATGCAGGAAATGAGCTTTTAATGATATACAGGAGTCAAATTTGTATTGTATCGAGTAAACTCTGAACACTATGAGCATAAGCAGGAAATTTCTGGTTACCCAGGAGGTTCACACAGACCTACTTAGACCTTCAAAGAAGTCAATGTATTATTTTTTTAATCCTTTTACTTTGCATTAACTGTCTGTAGTGCAATAAAAATACCATCTTTCATCATGGAGAAACTTATCCTCGAAAATAAGGAAACCAGTTACTGAAAGCCTTTTTAGTTGGTTTTGTAAGGCTTTTCAAAGTTACAAAGCTTGATTATAATTATCAGCTGCATTCACAAAAGCTTCGAATTTTGAGCTTTCGAATTCTTAAAGCAACTCACAAGTCACATAATAATATTTTTGTCATTAGCAAAACTTAGCAAAAAGCAGGAAGCAGCGGTGCCTTCTAAATCAAGATTTTTGCTGTGTTTTCCTATACATTTCTTTCAACATTTGTATATTTAACGTTGTCGCCATTTCTCACACCGTCATCAATTTTTACTTCCCCCATTTTACTTAATCGACTTTGCTGCATTACACTTCTTGGCCAGGCGTGCTTATTGTAACAGGGTATCATGTCTGTTTCTACCACAAAGTCCGTTACATCCTGAGTAATAGTTTGTCAAACAATATAACTCGGATGGCATCAACTATACATTCTTACCGAGCGGTGAAGTTCTATGTGCTTGGCAAATCAATCTTTTTGTCCTATCATTTGAATCTCTCCTCATAGTTGTGTAGTTTATCCATTGTACTTTTTCCCTTTTTGTCAACCGAGACGATGTACCAGTACACAGACTCCGCTTTAAAAACACTTGATTGCTCCATCGTTTTTTGGACAGTGCGTTGGTTTCTTTCAATGATGCTATTCTCTGAGTGGCAGTAAGTAACTCGAGATGCACACCCCAGATCAAGAATAATTGTGTTCTCTTCACTCCTGAATGCACAGTTATCTTGGAAAATTTTCGCAGGCACATTTTTTTTGCAAAATAAAGACTGAAAGTGTCGGATTACCGCAATAACTCTTCACTTGCAGCCTATATTTTAATATATTCTCGCAAAAGTTGCAAAGTTGTTAAGTTTCACCATCTCCATCCACTCGCTACCAGAACTTGATTCTGCGATAGACACCGTCAATCAAGGAAAACCGTTGCTTACCTAACAAACTTTTGAATTTTGATTCAGAATAATATTACTTATAAATTACTCATTAGCTCCAGACGGTCATCTGGAACCAAGTTTTGAAAGATTAAACGTCTTTGTCGTCTCCATCGTTTCGTCGAACCAATTTTTGAGAGATAATTGTCTTTGAGTATCCAGTTTCTACAATTGTTTTCTTTAGTTCTACCATCAAATTTAATTAGGTAACGCCGTTCTTACAACAAAACGGCAGATAACAACAGCGGTGATATTCTCTTCTGTAGCGTCAACTCGATCATAGCGTCTCCAACTTTTGGTAGTATCACCAATAGTCGCTTTTGCGATCAAAAATCTCAAAGACACTACTTCTGGTAATTCAACAACAGACATCAGCCGCACTGTCTCATCTAGCAAGTTTGCCAGAAACGTCAAACATTTCAGATTCGCAAAAGACTCGTTCTCCATCGCTCATTTTTTGCTTCGTGTTCAACTCATATGCTGCGTATGTATCTGAAGAAGAAGCCTGCTTAAGCATTTTTTGTATTTTTTACTTATCTTTCATTCTAAAACTGTCGTAGGGTGCGTAAAACAGGATAAAGCATCTTAAACTCTACGTTTTATACATCTGCGACCGCCTTGGTTTGCTGCAACCAAATCGGATTTTCCATCGTACTTGTTGAAGGCGTTCGAGAATTTCAGAAATTGTTCCATAACCTGCCCGGTACTTCGCAACAAAAACAACAATGAAATAAGATATCTTCTCATTAGTAAAGTTTCTCCTTTACAAAACTTACAGCTATATATGATGACAACCCACAAAAACCCTTATCTACGTCATGAAAACCGCATACATTTGTTTACAATAACAGTGATCTAATTTATTGCACTATTAGAGTGAATTGTTTTAGTTTGATTAGCATACAAGAATAAAGTAATGCGATGTTGAAAAAATTATTAGGAGTTCATTATTATACGGAATGAAAGTCTCTTAGAAAAAAAATGGATACTTTTTTGGAGGTACTTTTAAGAAAAAAGGTGGGTGTTTTATCAGATCTTTGAAACAGTACCTATAAGAACATAATTAACCATTTTTATTAGTTTACATATTTTCTTTCCTTAATT
The DNA here is from genome assembly GCF_038396675.1 of Hydra vulgaris. Classification (NCBI taxonomy): domain Eukaryota; kingdom Metazoa; phylum Cnidaria; class Hydrozoa; order Anthoathecata; family Hydridae; genus Hydra; species Hydra vulgaris. The sequence goes on from NC_088926.1 coordinate 35,276,330, forward strand.
GATCAAATTAGAAACCAAAATAAATTTAAAATCCGTTTTCAAACGCTAAATATTATTTATATAATAGGTGGGGCACAGCTGAACAAAAGTTGTTAAATTTTGATTTACTAAAGTTTTTCTGCTTGTAACTTTACTCCGAAGTTTAATAAAAACAAAACTATCTATGGGATTAAATTATGTCCAAGAAAGATAAAAACAGTTGCATTTTGTAGGTGACATGCATTATTACAAAGCTCGCAAAATTGTTCAGCTGTGCCTCTTGGTGGGGCACATTTGAAACAGGGATGGGGCACACTTGAACTTAGCATTTTCTGCAACTGATTCCCATGACAAATTAGGCCCAGTAAAATAATAAAAAGCAAGAACAAATGCAGTCGGCAAAAACTTTAGTTATTAATACTGAATAAATCAAACGTCTTACATACACAATACTTATCTAGCAGTCGAAAGAACATACAGCTATAAAATTACTATAGAATATAGCTACAAAGCTTCCAATTGTTTTTTTGTCTTGGCATCTGTTTTATCTTATTATTATTACTGTCCATGTTCAGCTTCCGTTTGCTGGATGAAGATCTTGCTTGAATAGCCTTCACCAACGCTTTTTTGTCCGGTGTGTCTGTGAGAATTCTGGTGGAACCTTTTCCTTTCCTCCAGTGGTCTACCGTATCAGGTCTGACTTCACAGCTGTTTCTGCTCTCTACAGGATTTTCTCTGTCTGTTACATATGATGATAGAAACTCGTTACTGTCAAAAATATCACAATTAAAAGGATAAATCTCTGACACTCTTAATTCAGAAGTAATGTTTGCAGCAGTAAATACCAGTGGGAAAGCCTGTCCAATTAACTCTGCGATTTCATAAATAGTTATCGGCTGGCTTGGATGACTTGCCATATAGCCTGCACAGACATTGCTGTAAAATCGTTTAAAGGGTCCATAGACGGACCTGTTGAGAGGCTGTAGTTTATGGCTACAATGCGGCGGGAAAGTGAGAAGTACAACGCCACTGGCTTTAGCTAGATTTAGTGAAGCTATTGATATATGGCTTTCATGATTGTCCATAATCAGCACCACGGGTTCTTCTTTCGAACACTTGACATGTTTGTTCAATGTGTCATGTACAGTTCCCAGTTTTCAGCCGTCATCGATCCTGAAGGATGCAAAAGACCTAACATTCTTTATCATTGGATTCTTAAAGTAGACACGTGGGAAGATGAATACTGGCGGTATGAAGTTTCCAATTGCATTAACTATGTATTTATATATATATATATATATATATACATATATATATATATATATATATATATATATATATATATATATATATATATATATATATATATATACCCAGCAAACATGCTTTCAGCGGACCGTGATGCGTAAAGCCGCCGCCGTTATGCCGCTGCTGGCCCACTGTGATGCCTAATACGAATTGCCGCTGCTGGCTAACCGATGATGGACCGTTATCGATTTTGTGTTGGCTTACCGCCTTAGGCTGAAAAACGGCAAAACGCTTCGTTTTAAATGCGTTTTTAAATCAGCATGCCAGCTTCGGTAAATACATGGCGATACATTATAGTTTTGCCAACACAAATCCAGAGTTGGCTTTCGGATAGCGGTAAGCTGTCGTATTAACACCAAAAGCAGGCATTTCAAGCGCCATGAGACTTTGATTGATCGATGTTTATATTGTGACTCTTTTATAAAAAATTCACTGGTTATAACTTATTAGTGTTTAAATAAATATGCTTAAAATTGTTATTACATTTATTTTTTAACAATAGTTTATTTAGTATTTATAACTCTGATAAAATTATATACTAAGTAAAACAGTAAGTAATAAATAAATAAGATGTAAAAATAAATCAAATTAGTTTTTAGTCTTAAAATATAAATTTTGTATATAAATTTATATTAAATCTATATCTATACTTTATATTATAAAATATAGCTATAATTATTGCTTATAAATATTAAAAGTTATATGATTTTAACATTATTATATTAATGAGCTTTTGGACAAAACGACGAAAGATATTAGCTGATGTTGAGTATTGCTTAAAAGATCTTACCAATAAATCAAGCAATGTTTCACATTTACCAGAAGAAGTACAATTATTGTATTTAAAGAGTATATCAGATCAAAAATTTCCAACTGAGAGTGCTGTTGCCTCAGGTGCATATAATATTGATTGTGAAGTAAACTCTGACAGTAATCTAACAATTCCAGATTCTGAATGTTACCCTTTAGAGTCATCAGATTCTGAAACGAGTGATGATGATACCGATGGAGAACTAAAAAAATCATTTGATGCAGTGGGCAGTTAAGTTTGCTATAACCAATGCAGCATTAGCATTTTTGTTAAAAATTTTGGGTAAATTGTTTCCTGAATTGCCAAAGGATCCATGCAATCTGCGTCAAACAAAGTCTTTTGTACCTGTTACCAATATTACTGGAGGACAGTATTGTCATTTTGGCATTAGACAAGGTATTTTAATTAATATTTCATGTTTTTTAAAGAAAAAAGATTGTATATCAATTCAAGTCAACATTGATGGCTTACCATTGTTTAAATGCAGCAATGGGCAATTTTGGCCAATATTAGGTTTAATTGAAAATGTGAAAAACAATATTCAACACAATAAAACCCCATTTATAATTGGCCTTTTTTATGGTAGGTCTAAACCAAAAGACCCTAATGAATTTCGAAAAATGTTCGTTGATGAAAGTATTGCTCTATTTGATTCTGGTATTAGTATTAATGGTAAAGTTTATAAGTTTGCAATATCAGCTTTTATTTGTGATACACCAGTTAGATCATTTATAAAAGGAAATAAAGGACATAGAGCCTATTATGGCTGCGATAGATGCTGTCAAAAAGGTTTATATGCTGGAAGAGTAACTTTTCCAGATCTTCAAGCTAAACTAAGGACGAATTATTCTTTTTCAAATATGACACAAAGAGAACATCATGCCAAAGAATCTGTCCTCGTTCAACTTGGTGTTGGTATAATAACCCAGTTTTCTAGTGATTATATGCACCTTGTATGCTTAGGAGTTGTTCGAAAGTTAATGTTTATTTGGTTCAAAGGTCTATTACATGTTAGAATTGGTCCCAGAGATGTGAAAAAACTTTCGGATAAATTAATTGGTGCAACCATGTTTGTTCCTAAAGAGTTTGCACGTAAGCCAAGATCTGTTACTGAATTTGAAAGGTATAAGGCAACAGAATTTCGGCAGTTTCTTTTATATACTAGTGTCATTTATTTGACTGAAGTACTCCCAGAAGCTTTGTATAAAAATTTGCTTTTATTATCTGTTGCCATGAGGATTTTGTTGTGTCCACAGCTTGCTGCAATTTATGCAGAATCAGCTCACACTTTGCTCACTCTTTTTTATCAGCATGCCTCTGCTTTATTTGGTCCGGAAGTGATCACTTATAACCTTCATGGGCTTTCACATTTATGTTCAGATGTAAAAAAAAAGGAGCATTAGACAATATATCTTGTTTTCCTTTTGAAAATTATCTTTCTCAAGTTAAAAAATTGGTGCACAAACCAAACTTTCCTTTACAACAAGTAGCACATAGATTGTCAGAAAGAGCGTCATTGCAATTGAAAGAAACATTTGTTAAATATCCTTTATTGAAGCAGGAGCATACAATACAAGCAACTATTTTTACCAAATTTTTGTGTAACAACCTCAGTAGGTGATAACTGTATTGGCTTAAAAAGTGGTGAAATAGTGATTGTACAAAACATTGTAAAGACAAAAAAAGAACCTTATGATACATTTATAGTATTCAACATTTTTAAAAAGAAATCAAAGTTATTTGTTTATCCGTGGGATTCTACATTGATTGGTATTTATTCTGTCGACGAATTGTCAGAAAATTTACGATTTTGTTGTATTGATAATATCAAAAAAAAAAAATGTTCTTTTGCCACAAAGAAAATCAAATGTAGCATTTCCACTTTTACACACCTAGATACACACACTTATACTCTGAATGTATATATATATATATATATATATATATATATATATATATATATATATATATATATATATATATATATATATATATATATATATATATATATATATATATATATATATATATATATATATATATATATCCACTGTGTGTGTGTATACAGTGCTGGCAAAAAGTCTTGCAACATCATAATTACTTTTCATAATTACTTCCAAAAACAATAATACTTCCAAAAATATTATATTTTCACCAAAAACAAGTTCAATTATTTTTATTACATTGTATAATCATTTTAAACAGATGTACTATTAATATTTGGTAGGATACCCTTTGTTTTTTAACACAGAACTAATTCGTTTGGGCATGGATTGTGCAAGATTTTCACATAGTCCTGATGTAATTTTTGTACACCATACATGACGAATAGCATTTTTTTAAACCATCTAATGAACTGCAGTTCTTAGCAGATACACGCTTCTTGATTAACATCCAAAGATTTTCAATTGGGTTGAGATCTGGAGAATTTCCAGGCCAATCAAGCAACTGTATGTTTCTTGATCCAAGCCACTGCTTCACAGACTTCGCGGTGTGGCATGGTGCTGAATCTTGTTGAAAAACTGTGCACTGATAAATAATCATGAAATTGATTAGAGATTCATCCAAAATGTTGAGGTACTTTTTTGCATTCATAGTTTCTCCTTTGGGCAAAAAGTATAAATCTCCGAGGCCATGAGCAGAAAAACAACCCCACACCATTACAGAAGGTGAATGCTTCACAGTTTTGCATGTGTATTTAGGATTGGTAGGATTAGAACTAGTAGGTCGACGAACAAAAAGCTTAACATCAGAGAACTGACGAAACATAGACTTATCACTGAAAATCACCTGTGTCCACTGCTCTTCTGTCCAGTTTTGATGCTTCTTGCAGAACTTAATGCGCTTTTTTCTCATCTTTTCAGTTACTAATGGCTTCTTAAATGGCCTTCGTGCAGGTAAGTTTAATTCCGCAGAAAGTCTGTGACGGATTGTGCGCTTTGAGACATTAGAAAGTGTTGGTATGCTGTTCTGTAGGTCACCAGAACAGCATACCAGTTTTAAAACAAATTTGTATTCCCCATAATAACCAATACAAACATAAAGTCATAAGGGGAAAAAGTTGAAATGTATTGACCTTATCAAAATGCTTACCGTTCAGGCTGGCGCCTGGAGGTGGCTGCCTCCACTACCTTTTTGTTGCGCCATGGATTTGAAATACTAACAAAATCGTGAAAAAATTGTTATTATTCGGTTCATTATCATCAAGGTGCTAAATTATTTTTCGGAATGATGAAACATGGTAGCAAGTTTGTATACAGTTTTTCCAAATCAAATATTTTTCCAGTCACTAAAGTTTGCATTAAATTGTTAAAATGGGTGACAATAATGACAGACAAAAACTCTCTATAAATAGATAGATAGATAGATATGTATTAGAAACATCAAATACATGTTCTAAAGGACACGAAGGCCCATGCAAAGGTGGACACTAACAGCGTGCCTATAAATAAATTTAAAAGAAAATGCACCACTACAAAACCAATAACAAAATTATAAAATTACAAATATCATAAAGAAAAAAAATTGTAAAGAAACAAATAGTTGTTCCTTTTTGAATAAATGTTCGTTTAAGTCAAAAGAGTTAATCTTATTTTTAAATGATAAAATATTTTTTGCATTCACAGCATCCGAGGTCATATTGTTCCACAATATGACCTCGGATTCCACAATGACCACACCCGGGGTCATATTTTTCCATAATATGACCCCGGGTGTGGCTATAGTTGTCAATCTCAAAGAACAAAGATTGATCTGTACAAATAAGTTTACGGAAAATTTTAAAACACGGTACTAAGTCAATTTTAAGGTGCCGAACCTCAAGCGATTTTAAACCAAGCAACTGTAGTCTATTATGATAGGACAAATTTCTAAGGTTCCAAATTTTCTTAGTAAATTTTCGTTGGACACTTTCAACTGATTTAATCAATCCAATTTGGTGTGGCGACCAAACTGGAGAGCATTCTAAAATTGGTCGTATATAAGTAGTGAAAGCTCTAACTAGGATACAAGGGTCGCGAGTTTTAAAACACTTCAAAATTAAGTATGCTCTAGAGTTAGCTTGATTGATGACTTTAGAAATATGTTTTTTATAATTAAGGTTACAGTTCATTGTAACTAATAGATCATTTGGGTTGGAGGACCAAGCTAAAGTACACTCACCTAATTTATAGTTAACCTTTATACCTGAGGGAGATGCTATTCTAAGTGAAAAACACTTACTACAAGCAATTTTTAGTTGCCACAAATCTGCCCATAATACGAGTCTATTTAGAGCATAAACAAAATCCTGGCTTAGATCCATGTCATGGTAGAAACAATGTGGGACCTAACACACTACCCTGTGGAACTCCACTAACAATATGTATTGAGTTTGATAGAGAACTACCGACCAAACAATCGTTTGCAGATCCTAGGAGATTTGTGCAGGTGGAGTGATTGTTCAGGAAATCATGTTGATTATGAGTTATTAGGCTACGTTGAGTTAGGTACTCTATAACATGCATACCGATCATTCTTTCCATGATGCGATAACAAGTGCATATCAATGAGATGGATTTATATTATTTGGATCCGCAGTAGATCCTTTTTTAAAAATTGGAGAGACAAAAGCATGGCGCCATTGATTAGGTAAAGAACTAGACTTAAAACATCAAATATAAAGGAAAGCGGAATACACAATAAATGAATTTTTCAGAAGTATGTTAGGTATGCCATCAGGACCATACGATGTACTAGCTTTAATTTCCGTTAAAGATTTATACACTGCTTCTGTTGGAAAATTTACTGTTTCAATACCTATTGAACCATTAACATAACTAAAGACACTGCCAAAGTGTTTGTTAAACACATCAGCGATTTCTTAGTTACTACTAGTTATTTCGTCATTATTGTTTTTTCTTTAAGAGGATAACTGTTTTTAGAAATATTGAGTTTTTGATAAGCATAACCAAAAAGTTTTCTATTATTGCTTTCTTTACTAGTTTAAGCTCGACTCTTATTTAGTAAGTGTGTATTGTTTCTTTACATTTACTAGCGTATTTGTTATATGCCTTTTTGTGTGTAATGACTTTAGTATTTGACCATCTTTTCCATAAGAATGCTTTACGACTTAACATTTTCCTAATAAACCTTGGGTAGCGATTTCTTTTTTTGACCAGATGAATCTTTCTAATTGAAACAAATTGGTAAATACCATTGCAAAAGTGATCGCAAAAAAATGTTCCAATAATCCTCAACTGTGAAAACAAAGGAAAACTCGAAGTTCCAATTTATATTTGATAAATAAGATTGAAAACCATCAATGTCAGCATTAACGAAGTCATAGAAGGATTCTGTATTTTTTTTTGACTGATTGAAATCATTTATTTGTAATTGTAGACACAATAAAACTTCTACGTGTAATAGTTAAGTAATTGCAATTATTACAGATGGAAATAAAGTTAACCAAAGCTTTTTTTCTAAATTCAAAACAGTAGAGGGAAAACCTTGGTTATGTCAAAATGGTTCTTATATTTTATATGACTATGTTCATCTTTTGAAGTGCATAAGAAACAATTGGCTAACAGAAAAACTAGGTCAGTTGCAGTTTATTCATAATGAAATAACTCACATTCCAAATTGGAGAGATTTAATTAACTTATATACACTTGGAAAAAACCAGCTAATAAAGTTATCCAGATTGACTGAAACATCAATAAATCCTAAACCAATAGAATGACAAAAAGTAAGCACTTGTTTACAAATATTTAGTGAAGAGACAGTTGCAGCTCTAAAAACTCATCCTAAAATAGAACAAGAAAGTGTCAAGGGTACTATTATTTTTTTGGAGTTAATTATAGAATTTTGGAAAATAGATTTAGGGATGAGTCGCGTAATGTAATCTTCAGATGACATTAATTTAAAAAAGTTGCTCGCTATTGCAACAATGGCTGAAAATATGAAACCAACATCAGGTAAACGTGTTCGCCAGCTTACGAGAAATACAAACAATGCTCTTTCACATACTTGTCGTGACCTAGTTGATTTGTCTTGTCATCTTTTATCAAGTGGAAATGAATATGTTATTTTAGGTTGGTTTTATACAAAATCATTGTATAAAACCAATGGTTTTATACAAAATCATTGTATAAAATTATCAAGTGGAAATGAATATGTTATTTTAGCTTGGTCCAATTACAAAATGCTTTGGAAAACAAAGGCAAGGCTCTGGTGGTACTTACTTTATAACAGCTAAATCAGTTATCAAAAAAGTATTCAACACGCTAAGCTGGTGCTACAACTGAATATTGATGTAGAAGGAAATGATGGCCATGACTGTCTTTTATGTCTTGAAGATTTAAATGATAGGGAAATTGATATAATTTACAATTAAGTAGATCTAGAAGATACTATAAATATAGACATTTTATATGCTATTGTCTATATTGCTAGTTATGTTCAAAAGTGTTCTACTAAAGAAAATGAAGAAGATACAGCTACATATTATGAAAAATATGGAACTTATTTGAATACTTTAAATAGAGGAGGATTAACTATTCCATCAGATACTCTATCTCAGTGGTCCTTATTTTGCTACATATTTTTTTCTTTATTAGATAAAAGAGTTTGCCGAACATTTCTTATACGACAGTTTGCATTTATTGCAGAGAAGTACAGTTTTTCTATTGCAAAGAAACAATGCCAAACATTAGCAAACATTTTTTTAAAGAACTTTGCATTACTTCACACTCCCAAAAGTAATAAAGAAACCAAATTGAAAGAAATAAAGCTTATGTAAAAATTTTTTTTTTATCTTTAGTAAAAAAAAATTTGGTTTTTTATTGGTGTATTTTTCTCATTACTTATTATTTCTTATATATTATATATATAAAATTTTGATTTAAAATGTTTTTATTCATTTTAATAAACAATTTAAGCTTATAAAAAAGTTGTTAATTTAACGTCAAATAACTAATTTTATAATAATGCATCAAAAAAATGCAAGTAGAATGTTTACTAATTATATACTAAGTCTTAGCAAAGCTATACAACATTTTTCTATTTTACTAAACCGCCATATTTTTTTTAAATCGGCCTTCATTCAAAAAAAATCGCGCACAGTGTCGAGGGCTTCTATAAAAAAGGCTATAACTGGGATGTAAGAAAGTGGGCGGTAGCATGTAATTAAACGGAGGTTACGGGACCTAAAGTTTAAGTCTATACAGACCATGTCGATATCCGTGTCAGTTTAAGTTATTTGGACTTGTTCCAATTTAATGTCATTTCTGCAATAAATAGCTACTCCTCCGCCAATTTTGATGCAATCCTTACGATAGATAGTGTAATCTTTCGGACAAACAATAGAGTCTGATATTTTACTGCAAACGCAAATAACGGCAGGTTTATTTGCCTCCGTAAATACATAAAATTCGTGCAACTTTTTTGTAAGACTTCTTGCATTTAGAAAATATACATAATTTTTTAAACATGGGTTTGAAGAAGTTTCGTCATTACTAATACAACTCATTAATTTAGAATTAGTTGATTTATTACGACATTGTGTAGTACAAATTATTTTGTTCTGTTTATTCGATTTAGATATAAATGGTTCACGTGACGAATATACAAGTTCCGCTACACAAAGACTTCCGTGACTCAGTTTCCTGTTGTTTACGATTTTAACAATTCTGTCATTTCGAATACCATAACAATATAGCATAGATTCTGAATTTAATAAGTTTATTTTTACATTTATCTCTTAACAACTTAGCTTTATATCTTTCTGCCTCGGTTAAGTCAGGGTTAATAAAAACATTTTTAAAGTCGCTCAAACTTTTCGATAATTTTGCTGCTTTTAAATTTAAATTCCGATCGATCTTATTATTTAAAACAACAACAAAAGGTGGTTGATCTTCTATTTTCGATTTGAGCTTATTAATTTGTTTAACGTCAACATTTATATTATAAGAGTTAAAAACTTCTTGAATTGAATTTTTATCCTCCTTTATCGCACTTGGTTTATCTAATGCTTTTGATGGATTAATGCCAAATATTATTACATTAATTTCACGTTTCTCTCTCTCCTTTTTTTGGGCTGTAACGACATCTATTAGGTGTAGTTGCTCTACTGATTTTTTAGTTGTATTTTTTCCTTTTACAATGCTTGCCCATGATACTAAGGGTGCTGATTTAATAGGTTCTACATTTTCAAGCACTTTTAATTTTTCTGATAACAGTAAGTTTAGATTTTTTAGATCCTCGATAGTCATGTTTAGAGCTTTGATTAGTTTTTCTTGCTCTGCTTTGAAAACATTAAATTCTGTTGACTGAACATTCACCATAGTTGATAGGTTTTACACATATACTTTTAATATATATATATATATATATATATATATATATATATATATATATATATATATATATATATATATATATATATATATACATATAAATATATATATATATATATATATATATATATATATATATATATATATATATATATATATATATATATATATAATTCGTAGGTGTATGTTTTATTTTTTGATGTATGTTTTTTTCTTTGACTATGTTTTTTTGTTTTTATTAATTAAATAATTTTTTTTATAAACTTTATTTTTAATATTATTATATATTATAGCAATTACTAATTAATATGTAAATATTAATTATGTTATTTATTATTTGATTGAAATAAAAAGACTTGTATGTTTGGAAATTAACTGTATGTTTTATTTTTTGATGTAGTATATATATATATTCTCATAGTAAATTTAAAGTATTCTTACGCTAATAAACACGTCTTATCTTGTTGATAGTGGAAGTCAAAAAAGATGTTTCTCTATTGAAGAAAAAGTTTCTCATATGGCCAAAGATTTATAAATATATATCAATATATAATATTTATAAATATATATCAATATATAAATATTATAAATAATAAACAAAGATTTATAAATATATATCAATATATAAATATTATAAATATATACCAAATATCAATATATATAATCTATCAAGTTCTAAAAAGTATTATGCCTGAAAACTGACCACAATGTGTATTAATAGATGTATAAAACCGATTTAGCAATAGCTTAAATTTGCTTAAAAGACCAATGGTTAATAATGATAAGCTCACATTCCTAATTTACCTAAGCTAAGAAAGCAAGCTAAAGGATACAATTTGATAAGTAAAGAAAACATCATTAATATCTCTACAAGGCAGACGCCGGAGGAGAGAAATAAACAACAATATGATAAGTAAAGAAAACAGGCTAAAATGTGGAATTTTAAATCACAGCATGTTTTTATATTATATTAGTGTTGATTATTACTAAGTTGATAGTTTATTCAACTTTGTTTACACTACTAATAATAACACTACTTTTGCAGTTTACTCAATTTCACGTTCAGTTATGGAAAGCACGTCTGGCTGGTTATGAAGAAGCTGCAAAAAAGTTTCATTTAATTGATAGTGATAAAAGTCCCGAACATTTGAACTTCTCTGGAATTATAAAAGATTTTGTTGTTGACTCAAATGCAGCAGCTCAAGGAAAGGGATTGGAGCTGTTCTTTTATATGTTGAAAATGCCGCTTGTGCAGCAAAGTATGTTACTAAATAATTATTTTAATTCAATAAACATGCTACTTGTTTATGTAAGAATGTATTTACTAACAAGAAAAGGATTTTTTATTATGGAAGTTGTATGTAAAATATTTGCAGATGTTGCTCAGATATTGTTACTGGTATAATTGCTAAGGTAATGACAGCACGACCAAAGTCTAAACAATTGGGAGTTGATATTTTACTTATGTTCATTGAAATTGAAAAGCAAGATGTAGCGATGGTAAAAAATTAAAATTACTCTCCCATTCATTTGTATTGTCACTAAATAATGTTCTCAGAGAATCTTTTTTTCTTTAAATTTATTTTAGTTTCAAAACTAGTGTCTGAATAACTTTTTACTTAGCTGTTTTTCAATCTAAAATTCTGCTCAAAAAAGACTATTTTTATTAGTAGTTGTTGTTCTTTTATACAGGAGGAACTTGTAAATGGTTTTTCTCAAAAAAAAATTTGGCATTAAGTATTTTGCAAGTTATAAGTCAAAGCTTTATTTTTAAATAAATAAAATTAGGCTAAAGTTTTAGTTTGTTTAAGATTGTTTGACTGAGAAAATTAAAACTTTGTAATATACCTCATTACCAAATGTATCTAAAAAAACTATTTTAATTTTATTTGCTAATTAACCAATAGTTTATTTTCAAGTTTCTTCAAAAATAAAAAATAGATATACATTATGCATACTTTGATCACCTACTTGTTTTTTTTTTTTTTTTTTTTTTTTTGCAGAGAATTTGGAGGTATGGTCATTATGATAAAAGGTCTTGTCAAACTTATCCCAACTTTGCTCAGTCATAGTGATCAAGAAATTAGAAATAGGGTAATGGTTTTTTTTTGCTAAAATCATCATCATCATCATCATTATCACCAAGCACTTCAAACTCAAATTAAGTTTAAACCCATTCAAATAAAAAACTTTTTGTGCGGCATTTGTTTTGTACTGTTTTTGTGGATATCACTTGCATGAATGTACATATTTTTTTTTTCTATTAGACTAAAGAACTGGCAATTGAGATTTATTTATGGATTAGAGATGCAATTAAGCTGCAGTTGCAGACTTAAAAACCAGTGCAGGTAAATTATTTGAATCCTTTACTTCCTTTTTCTTTCCTAATAAGCAACAACAATAAGGATTTTTGTATTGTCTTACTGCTCAAAGAGCTTGAAGATGAGCGGCAAAAATTAGATGCTATTCCACCAGTTCCCACAAGATTTACTCGATCTGAACAAGCCAAATGAGCTGCTGCACCCCCTCCTGTTGCAGCTGGTGGAGAACAAATTGGTGACATAGTTGGAGCTTCACAAGGTAAAGTCAATATATATTTCATGTCTAAAAAAACCTGTACCTGCAAGATTTTGGCATATGTACTCCTATCCTTCACTTGTGAAATAAAGATTAGTTATAACGTTTCTATTTGTTTTCAAATTTTATTGTTATGTTTATTTGTCCTTTAAAAATGGATCCACTAACAGGCTGATCTAAATCTTTTTGTAATCTTTTTAGGTATACATACTTTTGATTTATAAGGATAACTGCAGCTGCTGTTTTTATTGCCCCGTGGGAAATGTTTGATCCAGTTGATATCTTGAGTCAGCTTCCTAAAGCTTTTATGAAGAAGTTTTAAGTGTTTAAGTATCTTTTCTTTTTTTTTGGTTGCTATAGACATGTGAAACTCTATATTTTGTTGTTGGGGATGATCAAAGTATCTAGACGTGCATTACAGCTATGTTCAGATTATTCAATGATAATTAAATAATAGTTTAAATAGAAATTTTATCCATATAGTTGCAAAGACTATGGATAAAGTTTCCTGCCCTCCATTTTATTCAATAAGTGTTGCCTTATTCCTGTCCAAGTAGCGTTTCCTATACTCTTCACTCCGTGCTCTTCTATATCAATTACAACTCTTAGTAAACTGACTGTAGGCTGTGCAACTGCATAGTGTTTACAATCTTCCCAGCTAGTAGTATTATTGCTGAGAAATTTTGATGATTTCTAGTCCAATAATCTCAAAGAAGTGAATGGTATTTGAGAAATGAAGTCTTCAAGTTCTTTTGACTGTATTAGTGTTTTATCTACATTCACTTTTTTTATTAGCCTCTCAATGCTAATAGTTGTGAGAGCTGTTGTTATACTTCATTTCATGTAAAATAACACATCATCATTGAAGGAAGCTAGTACCATAAATTCTTCAGACAAATACCAAAGATACTCCTAAAACTTCTTCAAAGCAAGTGATGAAACCTTGGTATCAGGGTACCTGTAATATGCAAAGAATGTAATCAGCTGCATATATAGTTAATGTGTATATATTATCAAAATGCAAACATTGATTGTTTATGATGCATATACAATATATAGCAATTTTAATTTGTGTTTTTGACCATGTGTGAACTCATTCTGTGATTTACTGTATATGTTTGTTCATATTTTAACATGTGTTAAGTAATTTTAATACTAAAGCACAACTGTCACAGTTCATAAGCCTATGCACCTACAATCAAGAGATTGTATTCTAGAGTTCTGCTGTAATACCCACCTTTTGCAGTAACACCTGATCATTTTCAAGTACTGATAAATACTGAGTATTAAGTGAGCGTGTACTAACTAACCTGTATATGTTTTTGATTAGGCAAAGACCAATTCGAGGAGGTGAGGCCAACAGAGCTGTAAACCATGAAGTATCCTCAGTTTGAGAGCATAAAATAGCTTTAACTATCCACATAAATAAAGTTTGTTAAGTAGAAAAAACTTCTAGGTTCAAAGTGAGGTAGCAACCTCTATAAATGTTCCAAAATTATTGATATTTTAACAGGATTTGTTTTTTATTTATTGAAACATTATTTAAAGGTACCTCGCAAAAAATTCAAAGTTCATTTTTTTTGCATCATGCAAACATATATGGGAGTTAAAGTACTTATGGTAATTAAAAGTTCCAATTAAGTTCTTCAAATTAGCATATTGTACACTGAAAATACCCTGGGTTCTGATTAGCTATCTTAAAATCAGCTCAACCCCAATCGCAAAGCAGACAATTTTATAGGTGTTAATCAATTTCATAATGTAAGACTATCTATAGTCTATTTATGTGTTATTATGTAAATTATGTGAAATTCTATTTTTATTTTGTGATTGCTTTATTTTTGATGTTTTTTTTTTTTGATGTTTTCTTTATTATATTAAAAATCAACTTTATGTGTTACTTTTAACACCAAATGCTTTCACCTTTCAGAATTATCCTTTATAAAAGTCTTATTCTTATGTCTCTTATAAGAGACATATCCTTATGTCTCTTATAAATGACAGTTCTGAAAGTTTAAGTCTCTAGCTCTCAGCAGTTCCAGGGGTATTAACATTTTAAAATTTTGGGAATTTTTCTGGGTAACTTTTTTACCTTTGAACTGAATTACTGTTTATTTCAAACATTGAAGTTTGAAAGGTTTCAATATATTTTAAATTTTTTTTTAGTTATTTTGATATGAAAATATTTACAAGCACTTGTGTAAGATCATAAATGATAAGTTTATGAATTTCAGGAAAGCTAAAAGTGGCAGGAATGCAAAGAGACATTAGAAGCATTAGAGAAACTTACATCTTCCTCAAAACTTGAAGCTGGTTAGTATGGAGAAATATATGCTGTACTAAAAAAGTCAAAATATTAAACATTTTATTTTAGGTAATAAGGTATTATCAGAAAATCTTCATTGAAAACTAAAATATTTTAGGTCATTACTATTGCAGCTAATTGTGTCACTAGTCTTACAAAAGGCTTGAGAAAAAAGTTTCAAACTTATTCTGGTCTTTTGATTCCTGCAGTTCTTGGCAAATTTAAAGAAAAAAAATTGAATGTTGTTATTGCGTTAAGAAATGCATTCGATGCAGTGCTTGCAACAACTCAATTTTTTAAATGTTATTCTTAATGTGTTTAAGACAGTTTCAATTTATGGTGGGTGTATTATTTGCTCTTTTTTCTTCTAGACAAATTTTACTAACATAATGGAAGATCTTCTAGCTGCATTAGACAATAAAAATCCACAAATTAAAGAAGAAACTTGTTTTATAATTGAAACTTGTTTTATAACAAGAACATGCTGCACTTCTTCTGTTTGCAGCCCAAAAGTGTTTTAAAGTTGGTAGCTCCTGCATTAATTCTGGTATTTTGTTTATGAATTTTTTGCAGTCATTGTTTTTCTTAAGTTATAGAAATATCCAAATTTTATCTAATATTAGAAAAACCAACAACTAAAGTAATCTACATAAATGTAATTTTATATTTTATATTTTAATTATATAAGATTTTATATATTTAAAAGCCTGAATAGATAAATATGAGTAAATTAGGGCCTAAGTACAGGTCATTTGGTTTTTTATTTTTTTCATAAAAGTAATAATTCAATGTTTTTTATTTTATAATACACAAAAGACTTAAGTTTATGATTAAAATGATCTGAGATAATCAAAAAATTTGTTGTAAAAAAACTTTTACTATTATTACTTAATACTGTTTTTTTAATGAAAATTTTAGAAATTGGATGATACATTAGGTTCTGTGCGTGATGCTGCAGCTGAAGTGTCAAATGCTATTCTTAAACAAGTCACTGTTTGTAATTTTTGGACAGATAAATAGTTAAAAAATATTTTTATTGGGACTGACCATTCAAAAATAAAGATGTTTGTATTTAAATTAGACTAGCATGTTCCAACATTTCTATATGTATGATATAATTTGCATTTAAATGTACTTATGCAGCTTTTATTATTTTTATTTTTTGCTTTCTGAATAGCTTTTGTTATCACCAATGTTAGGTGAAAGAGTTTTTTGATAAGACAGTGTTATCACATAGTGCTGGAGGTGAAATCAATGCACCAGCTCCTACTGTTACAGCACCAGCATCTGCATCTTCTGCTAAACCTGGTCCCACTAAGCCTGTTTCAAAGAATCCGCCTCAAAAAAAAAGAAGAGAAGAAAGAAAAACCAGTAGGGTATTATCTTTTTTTTTTTTAATTTATTAAAATTTTCTTTGTTTGTTTAATGCTACATTTTGTATTAGAAGAAAGCTTCAAAATCTTTCTATTGAACCATCGTACTTTCTGTTTTGCATCAGATTGGTATTTCTTTAGCATGTTTCATAAAAAAAACCAAGTACCATTGAAAGAAACATTGTGAGCATCATTGTGAACATCATCTTCATGAGAAGATGACGTGAGCATTATTTTGAACATCATTTTCATGAGAAGATCTTTATAATGCTTTTCAATTTGCTGTATATTTATACATTTTGAACAATTTTTTATAGGTAAGCAAAGCTCTGCCTAATAAAGCTGTAAAACCTAAAGTAAGTTAAGCAAATTTTTATTTGTAGAGATCTTTTTTTAAAAAAAATTTTCTCTGAGTTTTTTTTGCTCTTAAATTGACAAATCTTCTATTTATATTGTTACTTAATAAGATTAAAAAATATATTGGTTTATAAGTTAAAAGATATTTTAATAAACAAGTAATGCAATAATAGAGAGAGAATTAAAGAGAGTACTCTGAGAGTTTTAAACTTACTGAAACATACTTAAACTTTTTTTAATGTTTTTTTGTTTGTTTGTTTGTAAATTCATACATTTTTACATTTTGTTTTTATCAAATAGTTTACTTTTATACTTTTAATATTTACCTAATTATTTATTTTTTTACTTTTTGTTATTTTGGTTTATTATTAAACAGTCAGGTTGTGCAACAAAAAAAAACAGGAGGTACAAAAAGTGATAAAAAAAAAAGTAAAAAGAAAGGAAATAACTTTGAGGAAGCCAGTATGTTTTCAGAACAAATTTTTTAAGTGCTTGTTTTTTTTTGTTTTTTTATTTTTAAATTTATTTTTTAACTGATTGTAATAAACATGACAATAATGATAAATATAACTATTATTATTAGGTGTTGTTGAATCACAAGCTGAAGAACTTTTTGGTGTAGAATGCATTAAGCAAATGGCAAGTAACAATTGGAAAGAACGTCTTGCAACTGATGAAGAAGTGACCAAGGTTGTAATTTTTAAAAATGTTTATGAAAAGAAAATTTTATATTTGAAAATCTCTTTAGACTCAGACAACTAATATTTCTTTGAATAAACATAGATAACTGCAATATTTATAATAAATATTTTTTTCTGTGTCTTATTCTATAATAACACACAAATTGAACAGACTGATTCAGAGGCAGTGAGTAGGTTACATATTCATCCCTTGTCTAGTAAGGTCTTGACAAATTTGACAAAATAAAAAAAATTTATAATTTTTTTAAAAAATTGAAGGAATGACAGATAAATCATTTCCAATCCAAGTTGTCGTTCAAACGCTTGCTAAAAATCCTCAGTGGAAAGATAGTAATTTTCAGGTTTAATTTTAAACAGTTTTTAAGAAAAAGTAACATAAATTAGTTAATTGCAATACTTTATTTTTCTTTAAAAATGCTACAATACTACTAAATATCAGTTCAAAAGTTGAGTAAAAAAGGCATGTTACTTTTTATATTATGTTAATTGAATCAAACTTGCTATTGTTTTAAATACCTAGTTATCATTTTGGTCTTTATTAAAGTAAATTTAATATTATGTGTAAAATATTTAGGTAATGTAAAATTCAAACTGTTAGCAATAGTAGCCAACAAAACGGTCTTTACTCGAAGAAGTGCTTGGTATGCAGTTGCTGGTCTTATTTCAAAAATTGGAGATACAAAGGTGTTGTATTTTGTTTTTGAGAATTTGAGATATGATTTTATAATATAAAGTTTATATTTGTTTTTATGTTTTTTAATAGTTTTTTTAACAAAGGCTCAAGTATGCTTATGTAAAAAGTGTAAAAGGCTCATTATATGCTTATGATATGCTTATTTCAAAGAGAAAAGCGGGTCACAATATGTTCATGATAAGATTATTTTTAAAATGTTTGAAAATGTGTGCAGTCTTGTTAGCGAGAAGGTATAAGACCAAAAAAAACTCTATACACTACATACAAATGTTACCAGTGAAATTAAAGTAAATACTATTGTTTTTATTTGCCTCAGGACTTAAAAAGTTTTATCTAGATAAGTTAGTTGGTGTTGTCACCAATAGAATTGGGATCCACCTCCACTGGTTAAAAAATTGGTGTGTTTTCCTTCGGGGTATTTACTGGTAGGATAAATTTTGGATGGTGAAAACACATTGTTAGTTATTATAGCCTTTTGGCTTAATAAGATAGTCTTCTGAGACATCAGGGTTAGGGTTAGGGTTCAAGGAAGTGATCAAGCACCTAGTCATTATCCAGCATTTCCATCTTTGCTTATCATACTTGGCAGAGCCTAAAGCTTTCCACTCTTCGTCTTCCCAATGTGTAGTCAAAATTCTTGCTGCTTTGCAGTGCAGCAATCTTTTTGGTGAAATTAAATGCTGCTAGTGTTGGCTGATTTATCTCTTTTTTTTAATACTTTTTTTTTTATTGAAAAATTAGGGTAGCTGAAAAGTTAGAACTAGTTAAACAGTTAAATAACTTTTTAAAAAGCAACTAAGTAAACTTTTTTGTGTGGAATCATTAAATGAAAGAGCTCCGTAAAACATAGGTTCTTCTGTTCTGCAATACAATGAAATTTAGATTCACAATGCAATTACTTCATTAAAAGTTTTTCTTGCATTAATTCAGCACCTTTGAAAATTCCAGTAGAAAGAATTCTTATCATAAGCATGCTTAGCATATAGATTAAAGCTTAACAAATATGGTTGCCATATGCTTATTTTTTAAAAAGTGTGAGCTTAGATCTGCTTATAAGCTTTATGCTAGTTAAAAAAAAAACATGCATTTTATGGCATCAAATTTCAAAATGATATTAAAAAGACTTAAAACTTAAATTTACAAAGTCCATTTAAAGTTGTTTTAAACTATTGCTACTTTGAAAATCATTAAAACATTTTATTTAAACGTATATACAACAAAATTTCTTAATTATTAGCACTCTTGGAGGTTTTATTTTATATGTTCTATAATACCCCCATCAACTTGCATAATCAATTCACATTGATAAAGAATGTTGGTCACAGAAGCCAATAATTCATCCTGTGATACTTTAGATATGACCTCTAAAATTCTTCTCTTAAGTTCATTAATATTTTGGACAGTCTCTTGATAAACTCTTGATTTAATCACACCCCAGAAATTAAAAGCTAAGGGATTCAGATCTGGCGATCTGGCAGGCCAATTAAAATCAAATCCACTACCAATGATAGTATCATGGTAGTGCTCCTTCAGCACTTCTCTAGCAGACTAGGAATAATGAGGAGGTGCACCATTGTACTGAAAAACTGTTGAGGATAATTTACAGTTTTCACGCAATTGTGGCAGAATGTGAGTCTCTAGTATTTTCGTCTGTATAACTTTCTCCTGTTACAGTATCTTCAAAGAAAAATGGTTGAAAAGAAAATGAGGCTGTAAAATCCATACAAACACAAATTTTTTCTGCATGGAGCATCTTTGGTAATGTTTTAGGTTTTTCATCATCCCAAATAACACAATTGTGTCTGTGAACATGAACATCCATGTAAAAATATGCCTCATCACTCCAAAGGATGTTTGGTAAAAGTTGCTAATTTTCAATAATTTTTTTTTAGAAATTGACATGTGCAATCTTTTCAGCTACTGTTATAGCCTGTGTTAAATGCAATTTGTAAGGATATTTATGAAAATGATGTTGCAGCAAAGTGTAAATACTTGATTTGCATATTCTAGTTACTCTTGAAGTACCAGATCATGTTGTTGCAACATCACAAGGATCGTTGCATTGAAGTCCTTTCAGAGCATTGAACACACTGCCACTTCAATTATCTTTTAGAAATGAATGTCTTGATTTCGGAACATCATTAACAGACCTAGTTGTTGCAAATTTGTCAACTAATCTAATTGAGGGAACTGAGAATGGATTCGTATTTAATTCAGGCTTTGTTTTAAATTGCCTGAGAGCTTCAGTCGCACATTTTTTATTTTCATAAAACATTTGTATTATCTCAATGCACATTGCTAAATCCATGTTAGTTTTAAATACGTAGAGACAAAAAGTATTTTTTGTAAAACATAAATTATTTATAAAAAAATGTGTCAAAATTCCATTGGTCAAAATTATATGTTTTTTTGAAAAAATATAATTTAATGTAATGTTTTAATTTAATATTATGATTTAATGTAAATATTATTTGAGCTCATTTATTTTTATAGTTTTTTAGGAGAAACTTATTTCCGTGCCTACATTTAGAAATTAATTCCAATTTTTTGTTTAATAAGCATTCATGGTTTGCATGTGTAATAATTTCAAATTTTTCTTGTAGACATAGTATGCATTTTTTGGGAATATTGTTATATGCAGGTGCTGTTTTAAGGATGGACCAATTCAGTATAAAATCATCAATATTTTTAACTTTTAATTCCCATATGTATTTTGACAGCATGGTGTCTTTTGAATACTTTTTATTTTTAAAAGATTGCTTATGATTGGTAAAACATTTTTTCCATTCACCCTCTGTTATGCCATTATATTGTTTATCAGGTACATTCTTAAAGAAAACAACACATTTATATACCACATTTTTTGATAAACAACTTCCACTCATTTGACAATTGTATTTTTGTTTACAATTACAATTTTCTGTAGTTTTTTCATTTAGGATCTCTTTTTTGTTTAACAAAGCATTATTGTGACCTTTTATAATTCTTTCCATATTTTTTGTGCAACTGTAGCTAACTTTTATTGTATTTCGATTAAAAATTTTATGTAATTTATTAGAGGGCGTAAAATGCTTATCAACTAATTTTAAAAACAATTTTCCTATGTTAGTGGAAACATTTTTGCTATATGGGGGGTTGAACTAAGTTACGTTTCTAGTTCTATTTCGCTTTATTGTATTCTTTTTTTCAAGGTCAAATTTTAGTTCAAAATTTTCAAAACCACTTTTTTTAAG
Source organism: Hydra vulgaris (assembly GCF_038396675.1). Taxonomy (NCBI): domain Eukaryota; kingdom Metazoa; phylum Cnidaria; class Hydrozoa; order Anthoathecata; family Hydridae; genus Hydra; species Hydra vulgaris. Next base: position 35,298,001 of record NC_088926.1, read on the forward strand.
GGCATTTTCTAATATTTGTTTAGAGGAATTGAATACATTTTCATTAGTGGAGTTTTGGTTTAGCCTGTTATTAATTGAAATCGGGATTTGTTTTAGAATTTAGGGTGGATGATTTGAGTTAATATTAATATACAATAATTCATCGTTTAGTTTTTTGAAAGGCTTATATGAATTTTCAGAGAGGTTAAATGTGACATTTAGAAAATTCACAATTTTTAAATTTATGTTTATTTCGATTTGAAAGCCAATATTTAAAAAAAAATTTTAAAACATCTTTTCTAATTTTATTGAGCTGTGGACTAGATTTTTTACGCACTATTAAACCATCGTCGCGATAAAGGCCTAAATCTTTTATATCGATCATTTTACTTAATAAATCTAAAATATATAGTCCAACAAATTCACAAATTTTTGCTCCATCATAACTGCCCATTGTTACATCAAAGCAGTCATGTATGTTTTTCTTTTTCCAAGTTTCCTTATTAAAGTAAAGTAAGGTTTTTCTACAATGTTTTATTATATGCACTGTTTCATCAGGAAAAACTGTATGGCTTTTTGCAAATTCAATTTTTTTATCTAAAATATCTGCAGTTATTGAGGGGTAAAAATCATTAATGTCTAATTGAATAAATGTACAATCACTTTTATTTTCGATTATAGAGAACCAATTTATAACATCAGTAGTATTTTTCCACTGTTGCAAATTTGATTTATTTCTAAGAATAATATTAATTTTGTCTAATTTAATTTTGCTTACATGTCCAATCTCACTTTTTGAGGAAACTAATAACCTACAAGGAAGTTTGTTTTGAAAATTTGGTTTATGGTCTTTTAGTGTTACTTAGGTTGGGGCAGTTGATTCGATTCTGTTATCTAGGTTTATTTTTTTAGCAATACTTTGCGCTTCTAAATTAACTGCTTTTTCCAAATTTTTTAGGGGATTCTCATAAGAACTAGTAATATTGTCGCGTAAAATTTTTTCATAGTTTTCTGTTGTGGGTTTGGTAAATATTATTTGTTTTATCAGCAAATACCAAAATATTAGGATTTTATTTAATTTTTTTAACATCTAACTTTAATTCTGTTTGAAATTCGTTTTTTATAGGGCGAAACTTTATTGTTTTAATTAAATGCAATAGGTCATTTTCAAAATTTTCAAAATCAGGTATAAAAGGTGGGGTATTTTTTGTTTTAAAAATTTTTAAAACAAAAAATAATTAATTTATAATTGCTCTGTTCTTTTAAGAACATTAAACACTCTATTTTCTAGAATACATTTTAAAGTTGTTTAAATTTTGGAGCCATGATATTTCTGCTTGTTAAAAAAATTTTTAATAAGCAGAAATATCATGGCTCCAAAATATATGACATAACAAAAGAAATCTTAAAAAATGTTGCACTTCTCCAATTGTTAGCCAGTTGTTTTAAAGTTATTTTGTATAAATAAAATAATGGCATGAATTTATTGGTGAACCCAATAAATAAAAGCTTGTGAACTCCACAAAGTATTAAATTTATAATTATAAGTATGTAATATAAGTATATAAGTATTATAAGTATGTAGTAACACTTATAATAATTAAATACTAAAGTTTTCCAGGAGTAAATTTTTCACTTACTAATTCAATAGTTAACAGATCAAACTTTTTCTTGTTTTTAAAGTTGAAAACTCAAGTTAATGAAACATTAAAGACTTTTGCTGAAAATATATCACTCAACTACATCAGTTTTTAAAGTTTGTTTATGTATTCATTAAAAATTTCCTAAGCTATGGCTTCTTTTTTCCCTTCTAGAGTTGATCTGTTTTTAAGCAATATAATTTTAGATTGCTGCAGCAGCAGAAGAAGCTAAAAATCCCAAACTGCAATCAGAGGCTTTAGTTTGGATGAAGGCTATAAGAGAATTTGGTTTTAGGTAATATTTCTTTGTGCATATTTTTAGAAGTTGGCAAAACTAGTTAGGCTCGTGCTTACAAAAAAAAGTGAGTTGAAAGATTTTTTGAGTTGTTTTCAAAGAACAGTTATTTTTTCTCAAGTTTTCCTTTCATTTAAATATTATATTCACTTGCTGCTTTACTTATTGCAACAAAAATCCCCCTTAATGTTACTGACCTATGTTATTAATTGAGAGTGATACAGAAAACTAATCACTTTTCTGTAAGAAAGTTATATGGGCAAATGATTATTTTAACAAATTTTAGATTATTTTTTTAGAATTGATTTAAATCCTTATATTGCATTCATCAAAACATCTTTGGCTAATACAAATCCAGTATGTATTCTATTTTACTTTTTATTTTCTAAAACTTTTTCTTGCTTTACCTTGATGTCAGTTACTAATAAATAGTATTTTCAATTTTTATGCTGCCTTGAATTTTTTTTTTAGATTAAAAAAGCATCACAAAAATGTGAAAAAACTTTTTTTTTGTTAACTATGTTTTGAGAATTGTTTTTAGATCATTTTGTATTGCTGGTTTCAAAAATGGCTACAGTTTTTACATATCATATTGTGTTTGTTATCCCCCTATTTTATGTGTAGGGTAAACTAATTGCCTAATTAGGATAGATTTTCAAATCATAATTCTCAAAACTATTATGTTTAATGATAAGTGTGAGATTAAGATTTTCACATACATCAATGATTATTTACAGATTTTTAAGAAATAATGTAAATATTTACAATTGTAACATTTACATTCTCAAATTAAAGTAACAAATTATCTGCATTGAACACAAAAATTACATACCATTACTATTGTAATTTTGCAAAATTCTGTCCAATATAGATCTACCTATGTAATTAAGTATCACTTGATAAGATAAGCAATAACGGATGTCTTTTTTAAAATCAGTTACCTTAAATCAAAACTCAAACTGTCAGCAGGAAAAAAATTAAATTTTGTTCAAAACATTATGAAATAGCTATATTCTTTCCACATATTTGGTGCTAAAAATGCAGAGAAATAAGTTTTCTCAGCATTTCCAATGCTAAATGTGTTGACAGTGCTATATGTTATTCTCTTTCTCTAGGCAGTTTGGAAAGCTGCCATTGAATTTCTGGCAACTTTACACATTTATGTTGGTCCCAACATATGAGTTTTTTTTAAAGAAGAGAAAGCAGCACTTTTACAGCAAATTGATGAAGAGTTCTCAAAGGTTAAAGATGTAAAGCCTTGAATTCCTATTCGGAAATTTATTGACAATGAGGAAGTAGATGAGCAGGTAGGGGGCGATAACCAGCAAGAGGCAGAAAATAATTCTGTGAGCACAGTTGTTAATCTAGAGGACATGGCTGAACGAGTCAATTTAAGGTTAGCTATTGTAATAGTTGCTATTCTAAGTCCAAAATTACATATATGAGCAAATTCATTTTCAATTTTATTCTCTGGCAAGTTAATAGCAAATGAACTTTGTTCTCTAGTGCTTAAATAACTGAAGAGGTGTTGGGAAAAAATAGCTGACAAAAATTGGAAAGTACGTAAAGAAGGTCTAGAAGAGGTAGAGCTTTTTTCATGGTTGTTGTGACAACCATGCTTTAAGTTTTTTTAATACATGTATGAAAGTCAACTTTGATTTTGTTAAATATGTTTTACACAATATAATATAGCTAATATAAACAATTTAGCTTTATGTTTAAAATTTGTATACATCAATTAGTTTTATATAACCACATAAAAAAAAAGGTAAGAAACTTAATTTTTTAGTTTCTTTTCTTTTTCTTTTTAACTTATTAAATTATGTATTTTAGATTCAAGGATTAATTAATGAAGCAAAATTTATTACCCCTGACATTAATGAACTTCTGACTTCAATGAAGGCTCAACTTGCCGATAATAATAAAGTCCTTGTGCAACTGACTATCAGTATCTGCAAACAACTTGTTGAATCAGGAGGAAATGGAATGATCAGACATATGGCTACAATACTTCCAGCGCTTATTGGAACATTCACAGATGCTAAGGTATAACTTCATGTCCTAATAAAATAGAAGTGCTTCAAAGAGTTAATAATGCTTCATTCTGCAACTAGCCAAACTTTATTTCAATAAAACTTCCAACATCAAGTGTTTATTAAAATTTAAATAAAAATTTTTTTTTTTATTAAATAAAGTAAATTTTTGTTTAAAAGATTTGATTTTTAAAAAATCATTTTAAAATTTCATTAAAAGAAAACTTTCTGATAATCAACTGTGTTTTAATTATTTTTAGCCAGCTCTTTTTAATCTGGCAGAAGAAGCTCTTGATGCATGGCACAGTAAAATTGGATTTGTACCATTTTTAGATGGTGAAATACTTTTTACATCATTGCAAATCCAAAATCCAAATTTAAGGGCTACAGTAAGCATCCTTTTCTTGGGTTTAATAACTTATTAAATGCTTGTGTAACTTTAAATGCAAGGAGAATGCTTGGTAAAGTTGGTTAGAGCTAAATAAGTTTTCAGTTTTATATTACAATATTTATCATAATCTTAGATTTAATTTAAAGAACCTAAATTTAATTTAAAGAAGCTTATAGAATGTTTTTTTTTCAAATTTTAATATTCTTAACAAAATAAAGTTATTTAAAAGCCATTCAATATCTGAGGTCAAATTTTATTAATCATTATAAGGTTGTTTTTTTTAACGTAATAAAAATAGATTTTATAATAATCATCATTGACAACATACTGCAGTTGGTTTTAAATGAAAATTTTTTGCATCTTTTTACAGCTTCTCAGTTGCCTGCAGAATTAAAGGAGAGCATATTTCCATTGTATGTATGTCTTGAAGACAGAAATCCAGGTGTTAGAAAAGCTTTTTTTTTCAAGTTTAGAATAGAAACAATTGAAAAAAACCACACAAATTTCAAAGCTTAGAAAAAGCATTTGAAATTAAAAAGTTGAACCAAGTTCATCTTTTCTAAATTTGGGTTCAGAAAAATTGTTTATGAGATTTAAACAGCAACTGTTATAAAAATCTTATTTTTTTAAGAGTATACCTCCAAAGAGCAGTGGTGGTGGACGTAAAAAAGATTTCATGGAAGACGATGGACCACCAATTATATTAAAAGTTGGCAAAGCTCAGAGAATAAAAGATGAGAAGGCACTCAAAGTGAATTTTTTTATGCTTTTACTAAATAGATGCTATTTAAGTAATAATGTTTTTTGTTGTTTTTTAAAAAAATGCTTTTATTTTTATTGTAGGTGTTAAAGTGGAACTTCACTATACCACGTGATGAGTTTCTTGATCAGTTAAAAGAGCAAATGATGCCATGTTTTAGTCCATCCATGCATGCCAAGTTTTTTCATAAGGATTTTAAGTTTCTCATTGAAGCTCTTTCTATTCTAATTAGTGTAAGTCTAAACTAATTCGGTTTGGATTTTCTTTTACTTCTTATGGTTTAGTTTAAAAGTTTAAAATAATGCATCTTTTAGTGTGTTACTGAATATTCTGAAGCAGTGATAAAATCTTTGGATATAATACTTAAATGAATTTCTTTGTGATTTTTTGACACCAACACTTCAGTTTTGTTAAAGGCTTTGGAATTTTTGAGTGCTTTGTTTAACTTTCTTGAAAGCAGCAAGCAAAAATTGAACAGCTTTGAAGCATCTGCATTTATTTCATATTTAGTTGGAAAAGTTAGTTAAATTCGAAAGCTTTAAAGCCAACTATGGCTTCTTTAAAGTTTTACTTTAATGTTTTATTTAGTTTTTGTTTAACATTCTTTTATGTTAAATCTTACTTGTGTGCAAGCCATTAAGAGTAGCTTATATATAAGCTATTATGAATAATTTTACACCATTAAAATCTTCATAATTTTTTTAGATTGGTGATCCTATAGACAACATTGGCAAATCTGTTCATGATCTTTGTAAGCTGGTGATGAATATTTACCCAGCAAGTCAGATGTTTGTTTACCCTATGTAAGATCTTGAGTCAAATAACTCAGTATATAAGTCAAGATTCAACTCAGTATATAAGTCAGTAAATAAGTCAAGAATGGGTCAGACTTTTTATGCCTCAAAAATCTAATTGTGTTGATTGATAGATTTTTGTTGTTTTGCTGTGCATGCTAAAATTATTGTTATAATTTAATTCTGTTATGATTTTTTTTTTTTTTTTTTTTTGATTTTTATGAAATTTTTATTTTTTTTATTTTACCAGTTCAATTATGATGAATGCTAAAAAGTGATTTTTATTTAAATTTTGATCTGAAAGTTTAACATTACTGACTTACATTCTTTTAACAAAAACTCCTTAAATTATTTTTCTCCCATAGTGTAAGCATCAATGTTAAAAAGACTGAGTTATTCTACCTTAACTTTGTATATCATTTTAAATAATGATATACAAAGATGTATGTCAACCATAAATAGATGTATGTCAACCGAGTCCTAAAGTTCTCAAAGACATTGCTGTTCAGATTGCTGATAGAGACAATGGAGTTTGGTCAGTTACACTCAATTGTATTGTAGAAGCATATAGCATTGTTGGAGAAAAAGTTTATAAACTCATAGGAAAGGTAAATAAAACAGTAAATGATAAATTCTAACAAGATGTCCAGGGAATTTCACTTTGATGGATTTTTAGATATACTTGTCTGTTAATTGTACTCATTTTATACTTCTAAATTAACTGTGACGTAAAAAACATGGACAATCAGTTAAAATAAGTGTTCATAAATAACCCCCTGCAAATTAAAAATAAGGATAGTTATGTTGGTGCTAACCAAAAACCAAGAATATCAAAATGTTTAAGTTTTATTTAATCATACTTTGGAAAAAGCTTTTGAAAAATCAAGATCAGACTTTTTTTCAAATGTCTAATTTGAAAAAAAGTCAGAGTATGTTAGATTTTTTTCAAAAATCTAACATACTCTGTTTTTTCCTGCACCTTTTAAATGATTTAAAGAAATAAAAAAGTCATCCAATAACCACAAGTACATACACTTAATGTACTCAATGCCTCAAAATGAGGTATTGAGATAATATCTTAATAATAGTTAATAATATCTTTTTCATGTATCAAAAAAAAAGTATGGCTAATTTATCAATATTTTTTAACTTTCTGGTATTGTATACAAGATGTTTTACAGTAAAATGAACAGCATGAAACTTAAATTCTATATTAAGAAAAGGTTCTTAATTATAAAATTTAAGTTTTATGCTGTTCTAATAATAGTGTAATCCTTCATACATAATACTTCCTTCATATGAAACTCACATTTTTAAAATAAGAAAACCTGTATTTTTTTGCAATTTTCAGAAATATAATTGTCATTTTTTGTATATAGTATTTGTTGAATGATATACATTTATAACAATATATGTTTGCAATTTATTTTAAAATTTTTGAGTCTTTCTGCTGCTAATTCATTTGAACTTTTTAAAATTAGCTTGCAGATAAAGAAATAGGATAGTTAGAAGAATGAATCAAGAGAACAAGTAATAAAAAAGAGGCACCTCCAAAGCAGTTACCTAATGTGAAGCCAAGGCAACCATTAAAATCTCCTGAAGATTCTTCAGATTCTACTGAAGCAATAGTGCAAGTAAAACAAGAATTGAATTTAGTAAAAGCTCCTGTTACTGCCAGAGCCATGTGAGTCATTTTTTGTGTTTTTTAAAATCCTTCTTTTTTGCTAGCAAATGTTTTGTTTTTTTCTCATTACAATTCAGATCTGGGAGCTAATGTAAAAAATATTTAGAAATAATTTTGGTTTTAAATTAAAAGTAAGAAAGAAGTTTGTTAATTAAAAAGTTTAATTTTTATTTATTTAAAAGTATTCCTCCTTCTCCACAAATTAAGTGTGAGTTTGAGCTTGATCTCCGTTCAATTGAGGGTGATGAAAGGGTTATTACAGATCTTATACCACAGATAAAGAAAGTTAATTTAGATAATATAACACAAGCTACAAGCATATCTGACAATATTTTAAAAGCCTACAGCAAAAGCTAACACTTTTTCTGCCAAAGATGTGGGAGAGTTGCTTGATCTCACTATTGCTAAAATTTCATCTTATGATGTCCAAGCTGCAATAGAGTCATTAGTACAATTAGAAGATGTGTTTAGGAAGAAGAAAACCGATAATGAAATAATTAAAAGAGTTGATCAGGTAATTTCTCTGGGTTTTAGATTTTTGTATTAAAGTTTTTCATTCCATAAATAGTTAAATTGGATCATTTGGAATGATATTATGAATCAGTTGTTTATTTATAATTTTTTGGGGGTTTTAAATTTAGTATCTAGTAACTTCCTTGGTGCAGATGAAAATGTTATTTTCTCGACATGCTCAAAATCCCAAAGATAATACTGAAGAGCATGAGAAACTTCTTAAGTTACTCCTCAGTGGAATGTTATTACTCTTTGATGCACAATGTTATGCTGGTGTTGTATCATACAATGTTCTTAAAGATGCCATCCTATATTTTATAACTGTACTTAATGATAAACTGTAAATGAATTATCAAGAACTAGATCTTTCTATACAATGTGTAAATAGACTGTTACTGCGAGTAATCACAAATTCTAATAAAACGTCTTGTCTATGTAGCTGTGTAAAACTTTTACAAGATATGTCCGAAAATGAAAATACTTCTACCTCACTTATAAAATTAGTAATGAAATGTATATGGAAACTCACTCATCTTCTGCATGATTTTGTAAATGAAGTTTGCCTCCCAACAGTTTTGCAAAGTATACACACTTTTTACACAGTTTTACTACCTTTCTTTGGCATGCTCGCACAGATCTTGTTCCTCGATAGACAGTAAAAGCTTTGCTACAGACCCTATGCAAGCGTTGTGGACCTGAGGTAATATCTTTAAAAAAATTTTGACAAGTTATCTATTTAAATGGATTTCATTTAAACTTTTTTATACAAAATGGTAATTTTTCCCCTTTTTTCTCAGCTTTATGACAGCATAAATACATTTGAAAATAAACATGTCAGTGAAGTGCCACTATAAAACTCTATAAGTGTATTTCAATAAAAACCTTAAATTGTTGTTTGTTATGTTTTGTATTTTTATTTGTTAAAGTTTAATCTACTATTATTTTTATTAATTATCACAGGAAACCAATAATCCACCTCCAATATGATTCACTCAGCCTTCAAATGAAGTTCTTGTTAAAATATTCAAAAAAAATTGGCTCAAAGGAAAACTCAAGAGCTGTAATAATTTTTTAATGATTTTAGTACTCTATTATAATTATTATTTTAAACAACTATTAATCAAGTATTCAATTTTACATTAGGGTATTCTTGAACTCTGTTACTTTAGGCAGCAGTATCCAGACTATGATGTTAATCCATACATAAAAAATACTTTACCATTTTTTCAAAATTTTATTGATCGTTCGCTCAAAACTACTGCTACTGAAGAAAAGCTGAAGCTCAACAACAACAGAGGTAGTTATTTGTTTTTTGATTAAAGATTTATTTTTTGAATTGTTAAGATTTTTTTTTTTGAATTTTTTTAATGATGTTTTTTGAATAAGATATTTTAAATGTTATTTCAGAAAATTCATCTCAATCAATATTTAGCTCTTCCCACACAAGTTCAGGTTCAGGTACATAATTTGTATGATAATCGATACTGCTGTTTGGTATCAATGTTTTTTACATATGAGTTCTTCAAGATGAGTATTTGATAAATTTTTCCTGGTATAACATTCTTTAGATTCAGAGAAATATATGGATAGATTACGGATTTTAAAAGAAAAATTTCAAAAGTCAAGTCAAAGCAAGGTATGAAATAGGTTTTAATTGACTTTATTTTGTTTAATATTACCTAGTATACATATGCTGAGTTGGGAGAACTGAGACTTGAGACTTCAGTGCGTCTTTTTGCATGCCTTTCATTTTGCTCCAGATTGAATAATCAAGTGGATTTAAATCTGGGACAGGGTAGGATTCTTCTGAACAGGGTAGGATTCTTCTGAACAAGATTCTTAGGTTGTTCTGGGAACTTCTTATTCACAAGATTTGGCATTTGAACCCTTTTCAGCACTATTACATTTTTTCAGCTTATAAACTATATTTTTAGACACTCAAGATTCTGATCGCTTCTTGTAGGTAAACCCATGTGAATCAAGTTTTTTAATGATGTTAAACCCATGTGAAATCTATATATTTAATGTTGCTTTAAAGTCAAGCTTATTTCTATAGCATTTTGGATAATGCACATAAAAAAAATATTTTTTTAACAGAAAAGAATCCATGATCTGATAGGAACTCCTTCTGGCACTTCAGTCAACATGTAAAACTGGCCTACGAAATGTTTTTAAAATCAACTTTAAAAAATAAATTTCAATAAGGTCTGTTCCTGTATGGCTAGGAATATGTTCAACAAGATGAAATGCAACAAATCTGCCTTTTTCAATTCTCATCCCAATGAATTAGTTGATGGAGGTTCTCAATCTTTGGAACAAAGCTGGTTTTATGGAACAGAACTGTTTTGAGAGTTAAATGTCAAGAAAAAGATTGATGATCTTTTAAAACGTTTAAAATTGTTTTATATAAGTATTTAATAAACATTTTATTAAGTATTTTAGACAAATACAATGATATAAACCATGCTCATTTCCCTTAGCAAAAATCTGAAGGGTAAGTTGAACAAACATATCTGTGATATAAGTATTTTATTTCTAGTACACAGTGCAAATATTTTCAAGGTAATACAGAAATACAAAAAGAGAACTGAGGAGGCAAAAGCAGAGGACAACTCTTGACAAAATGTATGGAAAGTAAGATGATGAAAATGGGTTAAGCATATAGAGCATTTTCCGAAAATTTTGAAAAGATTAAGAAAATGGTGAAAATTTTTAGTAAATAAGGGAGAAAAAACAATGACTGAAAATCAACTCAATTACAGAAGTTTGCTTGTATTTAAGTGTTAATGATGTACTTCAGGGTTGCCTTTCATCAAAAAGTTATGAGTAAATGTTAGAGGTTAAAAAGTAAGTTGTCTCTCAGATTTTCAAAATTTATTGTAATCAATGAACTGAGTTAGACTCAGTTTATTGACATATGAGTTAAGTGTTTCCAAAGGAGCTTTACAAATTTCTTGGATAAAGTTCAGGGGACTGAAGCTTGTTGTTCTACTTGACTACAGAATTTAATCTTGAAAATGGAATGACAAAAACTACAGACAGACTAAACTTTGATGGAGAGAACAGTGAGCTTGTCACTAGTATTGGGCCCCTCATCAACCTGGAAGAAATTGTTACTGAAAACACATCTATTATTCTTAGCTCTTAGATTTAATAGAGGAGATATCAAAGGGTAGACAGACGAAGAGTTGATTGGTCAAGATAAGAGATTTCTGGGGTTCAAAGAATACATCAAAAATCTTCAAGTAACAAATTTTATGGCAACTTCTCAGACTTTATCAATCAATCCAACAGTTAGGACCACCTGTCTTGAATAATAGATTCGAGTACTGTTCTTAATTTTACACAAAGTGAGATTTCTTGAAACCTTACTTAGTGTAAATGTATGTTCTTTTTTATAATATAAAAATGTTATGCTTTACAAAGTATCACGTGTTGGGGGAATATTTTTTCTCTTAATGGACCAACCTTTTTTACTTTTTGTTATTCTTTTTTAAATTTAATAGCCTTCTACTAACTCTACGTCAGATGAACCTTTCATCGAAACACAAGTTGAAACTTTAAAAGCTGAAAAAGTTGATCATCTGAAGGTAAGCTTTAAGGTTATTGAAAAATTTTTTTTTGTTCGTGGTGTTATTTTGTATATTTTTGTTTTACTTGCTTGTATTTCATAAGACTAATTTAAAGTGTCTTGAATTCGAATCTGAAGCATTTATTTTGCAAGCAACAGATTTTTTTTTTTTTGCATTATCAAATTCTGCATTTCTATAATATTTATCATTAATATTATCTAAGAAAATAGCAAAAAATGAAGATTAATTGTAAGTGTATAACATGATCATCATCAAGATAAATATGAGTTTAAAGACAAAGCTCTATCTTAAAACTCTTGTGGGAACACTTTTTTTCACTTATCACTCACAACTACAAGGTTTTTTGGAACTTAATCTGATATTTTCATCGATTTTTGTTTCTTTGTCCAAGTTAATGGAAACATGAGTTGCATGAAAAATGTTCAAAAGAATTTTTTCAAATGTTGAAATAAGGAGCTACATTTAAAATTCTTGATTGGAATAACCGTACTCTTTGTTTCTTTGTTTTTGTTTGTTTTTTTGTTTAGGTCGATGTTAAGGTGGAAGAAATGAAAAATTTCGACCTCGATGACATTAAGAAACGCCTTGCACTTATCAAAGACACTAATTGTTAGCAGCTGTTAGGTTAAGAATTGCTTCAAAAAGAGAATTAGCGGTTATATTCACTGCATTTTTGTGTAAACTTAGATGTAGGTGATGTATTTTTTCTGTGTCTATCACATAATTCAAAAGATATTGATCACATCTATTGTATTTAAAGTATTGCTTGTAGTAGAATAATTTATTCAAAAACATGCTGATTCTCTTTAAAGTCATTATTTGGTCTCTAACGTATTTGTTAGGTATTTTCAAGATTATCCCACTGGTTTAAAGCAAACAATTTGCCTTTTGGCATCTCATTTTTAGTTAGAAAAATTGATAATTCATAAAATACATGGTACTACTAGATAAATACGATATTACAACGTCACACTTTCGGTTCGCTATTTTGCGCGTGTAAAATGTAATTTCGATGATTTTATGAATATGATAGAGTTTATGAACCTTGAAATCTTAGGATTTCAGGCTCATAAACTCTATCATATTCATCTATCATTTTGAAACCATTTTCAAAAAGCTGTAATCTTTATGAGGCTTACCATGTCAATCAACGTCATGAGTAAACTGTTCGTTCAACTGAGAGCGGCCCCAAAAACACCGTTGGGAAAAGGGACCCTCTTCAGGTTGGTTCATCACTCTTCATGCAAACTTAATTTAAAAAAACCTCGTAATAGTAAAGTTTTTTAAAATAAGATTTAAACAATCGGCATTATTTGATTATACTTTGTACAATGTATATAATCCGCTAAACGTGTAACCTGACTTGAGTTTCTGTTCTAATAATTTCAAAAAGATAATTTCTGAATAAAATATATATATAAAAAAACAAACATAAAAAACTGACCTCCGTACATTTTTTCTTTGTATAGTTGAGTAAGTCTTAACAAGTCCGAAATGTTGTCGTAAACATGTCATTTACTTTAAACATGTCAATTACTCGTTTGATTCGATTTTTATTACGTTTAAATATAAAATGTTTTAAGGGGAAGGTTGCTCGACTCATACTATTTGAATTTTGGCTGCGCTACGTAGACAATTGACAAACTATCGCAATAAATGTCAAGTGTCACAAAGTTCTTTTTTATATTACTGTCTTTTGCAAACCAACCTTGTTACAACTCCTAATTGAAAGTAAGTTTAACTTTTTTTGTCATTTTCTGTTTGGTAGTTAATCTTGCAAGTTAATTATTGATTAATTATTGATAAAATTGTTTCTCATTAAATACAAAATCAGTACAATTTTACATAATTATACATAACAATTTACATAATCGTTTGTGTAAAAAAAATTATATTAATTTTATTCTATATTAAGTTATGTTTACTTGTAAATTAGCTATTGTCATGCCCTAAGTCATTCCCATAAATAATTAATAAAATAAGTAATCGAACCAGAACGATTTAAGAAAACGCTTCTTGTTTTTACTTATTCTCAGCTGAGGGTTGCTTTCATTCCTATTTTTAGGTCAAAGTTGTGTCACAACTGTCAAAACGTGGTGTTAATAGATGGAAACAAGAAGATATGGAAGAGGCGTTAACCAATTTATTAAAAAGAGTGATATTTGATTCAAAAATGCTTTTGACACCTTGACGTCCTAAAACCAACATTACAGGGTCATTTTAAATTACTAAATTAGCATGTCTAATTGGGAAAGCCTAAGGACACCCACCGTCCAGAATAATTTCTAAAAAAGGCAGACATCAATTTAGTGTACTTAAAAGTGGTCACAGTACATTGGAACATGCTCGAAGACCTTGCAACACGTGCCCAGAAAATATTTTTGGATTTTCATTAGAGAACATTTTCTCATTCCAAATATATAAAAATCAACTTTTTTTACTGGAACCCTAGAGAGAGATTACCTATTTTAAGAGAGTGCCCAGGAACTCTTTTGCTCAAAATAGGTAAGTAAAAGGCATGGGGCTCAAACAAGCGCACCAAACATAAGGCCATTGTTTGGTGCGCTTGTTGGTGTTGTACAAGACCCATTTCTTGTCACCAATTTCTTGTCTGCATAAAAGAGATGTGCAAATTGTACATCGTTGATCTTTTTCATCTGAGGCAATAGATGTGGGACCCATTTACCCTCCCTATAATCCTTCCTGATCTCATGAAGATGTCTTTGTTGACCAAGTAGTTTGAAGAGTGTTTGCTATTTGCTGGATACTCAGTTTGGGATTCGTTTCCACCAATGTTTTTAAAGCGTCGTTATCAAAACTTACTGGGTGCCCACTTCGATTGCCATCAGACAAGTCAAAATCACCATTTGAAAAATTTTCTAAACCAACGTTGGCACTTATTGACCTTCAATACGTCTTCATACACATCACAAATTTTTTTTGTTGCGACTATTGCACTAAAATATAATCGAAAATCAAACAGCCTGTAATGAAGTAAATGTTCTTTAGTTGATTGATCGTCCGCCATTTTACACCAGAGTAATAAAAATGTTTAAATTTACTTTAGTCACTAAATTCAATGTCACAGATATTATATTGTGGAATAAAACACGTCTGTATGCATTCACGCTTTGAGTTAGCCTGAAACAAATATTCCACACTAAAAATAATTGATTACTTATGGGTACCCCAAACATTTATGACAATGTAAAGTTTAAAGTTTTCTCCGTTTACCCCCTGAATTAACTTTAATAGGTCGTAAATTTAAATCAAGAAAAGTTTTTTGATGAAATTTGAAATTTGTCAATTAATTATAAATTACGTTAACGACGAAAAAAAAACTGAAAAGAGTTTTTAGGAAACAAACTAGGGATGGAGCGGGAACTGAGGGATTGTTTCGAACACCATAAAATTATGACCACGTTTTTGATTTCCAATTTTGGAAATGTCTGATATTAAATTTATTGATTTTCTTATATAATCTTTAAATTGTCTGTTTAAAACTCAAGTTAACAGACGGATATGTAATTTTCATTACTTTTACTTTAATTTTTTTATTGAAATAAAAACAATGTAATGTCGGCTTTAATTGTAAACAAATAAAAAAAAGGCAAAGCCGTTGCAAACTGTTAGTAATTAAAGCGTTGTAAAATCATTTACTTTTGTAAAATCAACACGAAGAAAGCGTTTTATCCAGTTCTACCTAAGATTTGAGCACAAATGAATCAGGGAACTCATTAGCTTTGAAAACTTTTGATCTAAAGCAACTCGTTGTATGTGTCGGAAAGATTGAGGTTAAGAATACTCTTTTTACTTTTGATGAACAATTTTCAATTAAAATTACATACCAAGTGATGTTTTACTACTTAAAAAATATATTTTTTAAATTTTTATTTGAGTTTAAAGTCCAGTTTATGCAATAATTTTACTATGGTTTCTAAGATATTCACAATATGATTGAAGTTGCACATTTTCTGAGAAGCGAGGGAGTACTGAACAGCGAGAAATTTGTTTTATAAATTAAACTGATTATTTTGATGAGCTGAACAATTTTCAATTAAAATTACATACCAAGTGATGTTTTACTACTTAAAAAATATATTTTTTAAATTTTTATTTGAGTTTAAAGTCCAGTTTATGCAATAATTTTACTATGGTTTCTAAGATATTCACAATATGATTGAAGTTGCACATTTTCTGAGAAGCGAGGGAGTACTGAACAGCGAGAAATTTGTTTTATAAATTAAACTGATTATTTTGATGAGCTGAACAATTTTCAATTAAAATTACATACCAAGTGATGTTTTACTACTTGAAAAATATTTTTTTTAAATTTTTTTATGAGTTTAAAGTCCAGTTTATGCAATAATTTTACTATGATTTCTAAGATATTCACAATATGATTGAAGTTGCGCATTTTCTGAGATGCGAGGGAGTACTGAACAGCGAGAAATCTTATAAAGTTTTATAAATTAAACTGATTAACAACAACAAGCTGGTTGAAAAAATATTCATTGGTGATAAGTCCCTAATTGCTGTAAGAAATAAATGAAAACAAAGAGGTCAGCACCTGCTACCTCCATTTCTTTCCGATTACTAAATTGTAATCTGTATCAATTACTTTCAGTTTTTATGTATATATAGTTTACAGATAAAGGTCCTCCTATTGTGTAATAATATTGAAGAACTTATTGTAATGCTACTTTATTACAGAAATCAAGAAACAAATTGTATCAAATTAAGCGTAGGTGGAGGACAGGAATTCCTTAAACTTTTTCTGTCAATCACCTTAAAAACAGCTAAAAATTGATAAAGTCCTAGAGAAGTTGGGCAAGTATGATGAATATGCGTGAAAATACTTCATATATTTAAGTCTCCACAAAAATTATTTTTTGTCATTTTGCTTTCGTTAAAGAAAAAATACCCTAATCTGCGGATAATTTTGTGTAAATTGAACATTTCTTCCTTATATGATACAGTATCTGAAAATCAAAAGGTTTTGCTTCAAATGGTTTGAAATAAACTCTAACATCAAAGCACCCTTGTCCGTTTTGCATGACCTCATCTCACAAATTTTAAAAATCTATTACATTTAAAACTTTTGTGCTGGTTGTACGACCAATAGCTGGTTGATCGTGTAAAAAAAATATAGACAAATATTGTTACACAAATATTGTATTCATTCCTCTTTATTAACAGGGAACCAAAAACAAAAAGTGCTAGAACTTGTAAAAAAATCCTGGTCTACATATACTGTTAGGTGCTACGAGATTGAAAATTGTTTTTAATAAAAAACAGGATTTAATAAAAAACAGAATTTAATAAAAAACAGCGCTCATCAAACACTGAAAAATGATTAAGTTATTGATAAAATAATTGTATTATCAATAAATTAATCATTTTTCATTTTTTAGTTAATTAAAATAGTTCATTTAACTAATGAACCTAAGTAATTTAAATTATAAAACAATACAGATAAGATAACAAAATATAAATAAAAGTAATGATTAAAAATAATACGAATAAAAAATGAGTATACATGAGTTTTATTTATTTTTGAAAGTAACACCTTAAACTGAAAGCGTCAATCATTTCGTCGTTAATAATCTAATTATAAAAAAATAATATAATTAATAATCGCGTTCGATTTTTTAAGCTTAAAAACCCAGCCGCTGAGATTGCTCGTTCGGACTCCACACGTGTTGGCCGTATAGATAGTATATAATCATATGCTTTTTGGAGGTGATTACCTTTTGTGGCACCACTTTCAAATAATGAAATTTTTTTTTTGATTTTTAGAAGTTATACTTTCTACCCTTATAGTTCTAATTTTTTTTTCAAAGTTCTAGAGTTCTTAAACTATTTCAACTTACGTTTCTTTATCAGATCTATAATTCTAACTGAATTTGTTACTATGAAAACGATTACCATTTTGAATAACTGTAAAAAAGTTTATTTATTTAATAAACCTTCCGTATTTTGAAAACTTCATTAATTTAAACCGTAGTTGAAGAACTTTTGAAAATCACGCATACATTTCATCGCATAAGATTTATTGGGTTTTATTTAATTTTTTTTTGTTGTTGTGAAAATTTAACTTTCAATTTTTCTTAGTTAAAATGTTTTATTGCTGTCATTTTTTAAAATTAAAACTATAAATCTTTTTTGCTATTTATGCTTCATAATTAAACTGATAATATTATTTATATAATTTTTAAATGTTTTGTTTTATTACTAATTGCTAATTGAAGCTTTTATTAATAAATTTTTATAATATAAAAAAAAAGCTGATTGAACCCGCTAATTCTCATACGACGGTTTGAAATTAAAATGAAGTCAAAAATTGGAAATAACTAGCTAATTAAAAAGATGCAAAGAGAATAAACAACTATGTAAGAAAAATTTTACCAAAGACTATATTTACTAGACACTTTATGATGTACAAATAAGTTGTACATCAAAAAGTGTCTAGTAAATATAGTCTTTGTAAGTTAATAGCTTAATCCCAATTTATCTTTTTTTTTTTTATTACATTCCCGATATCTCTGGAAAATTTTGCGAAAAATCCCGGGATTACGGGATCAACAATTTATACGGGATCCCGGTATCCCGGGATTGCCATCCCTAGTTGGTGTAACAGAGGAGATATGTGTAATTGTGCATCCAGTTACGGGCGGTACTTGGTATTGTCACTTATGTCAAGCAACATTTAACACCGGTAAAAATCACTGTTGCCACCTTGCCAAAACTCATCGGGGTGTTAAGGTTTTCTACAAGTGCAGTGCATGCCCGTTTGCCAGTGATAACTCGCGAAGTGTCGGTTACTGTAACTCGCGAAGTGGCGGTTACTGTAACTCGCGAAGTGGCGGTACTGTACGAGGAAGAAGGATGACGCTGAAAAACCGTTCACCTGTCTGAAGTGCGACTTCAAGTTGGACTCTTTCTCAGGACTACAAGTGCATAGGCACCTTGTTGAATGAAAAGAGTCGCTGCGGGAGAAAACGACGTTTCTCTGGACGAATAGGGAGCTGAGGAAACCGGTTGAGAAGGAAGTTTCTCTGCCATCTGCAAGATCTGTGAACTTAGCTCTCTTTGAAGATCAAGGAAACACACGAACTTCGCGAGTCAAAATATTCGGCTGGGTGCAAGTTACAAAATTATTTTGGAGAAAGTGCGGCTGCACAATGCACGAACCGGGGGTTAGAGTACTCTGAGGCCGGAGAGGAGGTTGTTATCGAAGAGCGAAATGACTGGGATTAGAAATTGCCTCTGTCCCAATTACGATTGACAACGTCCTGATTGACATTTTTATTGACAAGGAAGTCAAAATTTACATCTCGATTGACAAGAATTTTGTCGATGTACCGGATATACCGCCTGATATTGAAGTGGGAGTGGACTTGGGAAGACAGAATGCTAAGAATTATCTGATTTCACTGTGTCAAGTTGACCTCACAATCGAAACCGGAAGGTCAATCCTTGCATCCTGCAGGGAAGAAACCAACTGGGAAGTAGCTAAAAAGGCAGTTTTTAATAGATCGAGTACTGACAGTCCGTTATAGACAATCGAGGAAGGTGCAGTTTCGTGACTTTTATGAGGGTTTCAAAGTCAACAGAAACCTTCCAGTTTGAAGGGAATATAACTTCCTTGAAGGAAGCTATAGGGAATAGAAGAAGGAGACTGTTGACAGTATACTCGACGAAATGATCGCGAACGCACCAGAAAAAGAAATTAGACCTGTGATGGAGAAAATACAACAGATGTACGTTGATAAGCTGGAGGTGGTATCTTGCCTTGATACTACTCCGATAAGACCAACAGACGAGGTGCTCGGTCTGGAGGCATGTGGCCGCATCATGACCAGAAGGGTAAAGGATGCATTCATGGCAAGCAAAAAGGGCACAGCTACTGGTTGGCTTGTTACTACGGGACGTGAATAATGCGAGTCCACTCTTATTGTGTAAAATCTTTAACATGTGATCCTTTAAACATTGCGTTTTGTATGATGACTTCTTTTCAGTATTATCAACCAAACGAACTCAATTATTTAGGTCATAAGAGTTTATATTTAGACAATAAAAAATTTGTAAAAAACTTTAATATTACTTGACAATTATCATTATAACTGACAATTTACAGTAGAGATATAATTGATTCCTCATAATAAAAAAAATTTAAATGTTAAACTATGTGTTAATTTATTGTTAAATTAACACATAGTTTAACATTTTTATGTTAAAATCGCTGAAACAAAATTAATGCTGCTATCCCTTATATTACTTTTAACAAAATAAAGTAAATCAGAAATTTATACAAAAAATGTGTAAAAAAAAATGATTAAAAGATTATAAATAGTCATAGAGAATTTTATACAAAAAATGTGTTAAAAAAATGATTAAAAACTATAATTGTAAAAATATAAAGTCATAGGTACAAACTTTTAAATATTTACTTTTCTAGTTATAAATTTCGCTGTTAATGCAAAATCGATAAATTTAAAAAAGTAGAACAGTGCAACTGTACTTAGTATTATTTATTTAGATCCTCCCAAACGTTTGCCAAAATCGATATTTTAACGGCATCATCTTCATCAATATCTTGAGATTTTGTGAGAACATCTACAGCATCCAATATTTTATTCTTGCTAGCAATAAGGGGATGAGCGACTTGATTTCCCCCAACATCATCTTTAAACTTTTTCATAAAATGTTCCATCTCCTTCCAGTCTCCCCCTAGCGCTTCTCTAAACTCTTCAAACAAAGCTACCTTTTTAGAATTTTCTTTTTTATCGAACTCAGTGATTTCAGGTAATTTTTTAAGATGACAGTCAATCTCACTTAGCCAAAATGTTTTTTTATTTCTTTTTTTTTCAGAGAATATTTTCCAATACATTTGAGTTGGTACAACATTTATTACTTGTCTAATTAGTAACTTTGCTTGATCTTCTTCTGTAATTTTGAGATGGTCATTGAGTTTGGCAACTACACCTTCTAAGTGATTAATTTTAATATCAGCTTGCTTTTTATCTTCCTTAACTTTCTCAATTTCATTTGCTTGTTCAGATATTTTGTTCGACATTTTAACTTGCAACTCCTCTGCTTTTTCTTTGTAATTAACCAATTCGTGATGCAGATCATTCATAGTCTTCTTAATTTCATTGATTTCACTTTCTAAATGTGAATTGACCATGTTTAGATTATTTATGACTTCCAGCAGTTTTACGAAAATACTTTTTGATTTTGAAGCACAATCTATTATTATTGGAGCACAATCTTGTACTCTTTTATTTAAGTTTTCTATTACATCTTTTAGATCTTCCACAGATGTCATGGATTTTGCTTTTTCTAATTCTTCAATGAAAAAACTCATTAAATTGTTTCCATTATTTTCAACAACGTC
The DNA here is from genome assembly GCF_038396675.1 of Hydra vulgaris. Lineage (NCBI taxonomy): Eukaryota > Metazoa > Cnidaria > Hydrozoa > Anthoathecata > Hydridae > Hydra > Hydra vulgaris. The sequence goes on from NC_088926.1 coordinate 35,319,083, forward strand.
CAGACTTTCAATGCATGATTCACAATCTGTTTTATTCATACCAACCGTCCATTGAAAATTTATTGAAAATACATTTGATCGATCATTTGAAATACCTGGATCTACTGATTGTTGAAGTAAAGAACTTGGGTGTTTGTTACGAAATGATCTTCTACTTTTCATCTTATTATTCTAAAAAGTTAAAAAACAGCAACAATTGTGAAAATTTTTAATTGAAGATTGCTACTCCTTTAACACATTTTTTATTTACTAACTTAACTCTTTTTTTTTTTTTAGGAAAAAAAGTTTAGTTTTTTTTTATTTAAAAGGTAAATGTTAGAGTTCTTTTTTATCCCTTCTTTAAAATATCATTATATTTGCTTTCGTTAAACAAAAAATACCATAATCTGCGGATAATTTGTACCATACTCCCATCAAAGTATCAAATTAACTCTCTAAAGAAAACTCATTATTAAAAATGCCCCTATTTGTTTTTTAGTAAGCTATGCAATTCTTTTGTATAGATTTAAATAGATCATAATATCGTTAATCCTCGATTAATGATATCCATGCGTTAAATGAATTTGACAATCTATTAAAAGGTTTGTATTGTATTAAGCTTTCATTTATTGAGAAGGTTGATGTTTAATATACAAATTTTAACTGAAAGGAAGTAGGTTTAAAATGTTCTTAATTGCGGTAAATATCTTTTAGAAATTCTCATTAACTGAACAAATGAGAGATATAAAAACAGGGAACTTTATCAATGGCTATTATAACTGGTCTTAAAACACAATCTGTTAAACTGTTCTGTTCAATCTGCTGACTCTAAATACATTATTCTTAAATCTGCTGACACTAAATACATTATTCTTAACATTTCCAAAATCAATTTCTTTGCATTCAGTTAAGAGGTTCTTCACCGTCTATCGCTATTAATAAGAAGTTTAACAGAGACTTTTGAAAAATAGTCCAGGCGGTGAAATCGGTAAACGCCATTAAGAATTTCCATTTTTCGAGGTTTTCTTATTTAAAAAACTTTCTCCAATGCTTTGTTTGTCCTGGAAGCTGTTTGCATTATGGCTCCTTCTTGCTGGAGCCGCATGTTTTGTGGACCTTGTCTTTTTAACTCGGGTATCCAAATGCTTATTACATTTCCTTCTCCACCTTCAAAAAGGTGTTCCAGACTTTAAGAGCAACTGTCCAGTCTTGATATAAGCAATGCGGCTTGAGAAACTATATCAAAAATCTTGCTGAAAAGGAAGTCTATTTGTTAGCCTGTTACTTTTAAAGTTAATTGCAAACAAGTTGATTGAACAATTAACATTTATATGAAGAGTATAAATGTTAATTGCTTACATAGTAGACAGATGGTGAAGCTCAATCATGTCTATCTGATTTGTTATTATTAAAGTTTGAAAGTCATTTTCAAATGTATATGTGGTTTTTATTTTGATTAATTTTGTTTGCAAATCATTTTTAAATGTTTATGTGGTTTTTATTTTGATTAATTCAATATTTACACTGATATATTTTGAAAATATAGTTATGAAATAACGTGCTTCTACGTTGAACAAGTTTCCTTGTTGTAATACACCCTAAAGCATTCACAGATTAATTTTCATGGGCATCAGATTATAGCCACTTTTGAACAATCAATAGGCATGATGTCACGGAAATATTCATAAATTTTGGGAGACTTTCCCACGCGAAGGGTCATGGGAAATCAATAATTGTAATGTAATGAACAGAATGTTAGGATTTTTGAATTCTACGTTTTTTCTTTGAAAATGTTTACTCGCTTCTTTCTAAGAATTCTTAGAATTACGACGCTTTTTGTAAAAAGAGACTACATTTCCACATAGAGTTTTGCTAAAATTGTTTTCTTTGTTAAATGTATTGGGTTAACATTTCATGACTCTAAGAAACTATTACATTTTATGAATTTAATGATTATCTATGCGCAATAAAACGTTAAAAAATTGGTCTCTAAATAAACTTTACAAGATATAAACAGTTTTTATACTTGGTATTGATGTAAAACTTCCTGTTGTTATACGTTTCCGGTGATCCTAGCAACTGCTAACACAAAAAAATCAATTTTAGACTTGCAGGCAAATCTGATAAATTTGATGAATAAGTTCAGCCATAACACTTGTTAACAATGAAAGGTTCACTGTTGCTATGCATTTCAGGTGTTCCCAGAACAATAGAGACTAAGCAAATTAATACCACAATGAAATTCGCGATAAGCAGGCTTGCTATGTTGTGCTTATTATTTAAATTATATTTTATCGTTTCTTATTTATTAAGCAAATAGGAAATAGTTGTCATTTTATGGAAAGCTTAACAAATCTTTTATAGAATACTTTCTATAATAAGTAACCACAATGGAGCAACAATTAGTTATTTCTGAATCAAAATGGTTTGTTCAATTGCATAAAACAATGTGAAAATCTATTCCTACGGTTTTATATTTGCTTGTAAATGTATATGAATATTAAAAAGCTTTGTTTGAAGTTTTACTCATATTACTTACCACTACTTGAATTCTTCTGAACATTGAAAACTTCTACTACATTCTAGAAAAACTTAATTACTCATTTTCTTTTTATTAAAAATGTCATGGGATAATGTTCTCTTTCAATGTTTTAACCTTTTAGGTAGTAAGTATTTACATCACCATCTTTCTTTTGTCACAACATTTACTTTCGTTTTCTATTGAATGATTCATTATGGTATCCATGGTTGACAGCTAAATTATCTTAGCTGAATTTTTGGTCATATTCTTTTTAGTATATTTCTTAAAGATCACGTTGTTTCTTACGTACGAGATAGTAATCTCGTCGTAAATAAGAGAAACATTATTCTTACCTTGTTATTGTAAATTTAAAACAAAGCAGTTTTGATAATTTTTAAAAAGCTGTTTCTATCCTGTAAAATATCCATAATATAGGTATATAGTGAAGTAAGAGTATTTCGATTTGTTTATACCTCGTCAATATATTTTGCGTTTGGTAAGATTATAATTCTATTTATTAGTTTGCGATTACTGATCTTGTATTTAGAAGTGAGCACAATAGTAAGAAAACATTTCAATGTTTATATTTCATATTTATAAGAGTTCTTCAAAAAACCTTTTTGACTTCTTTATTACTGATTTTTATTAATGCAGATCTTCTTGCATCAGGTTCTCATCGAGTTCAATGTGAATTTTGTTTTTTGAACGTTATAAAACTTCATAAAAATGAGATTTTTATTATGAACCCTCTGCTCGAAATTTTAAATCTAGGAGTCGCCTTGATTGAGAATTTCGTGCAGAGGATTCATATTAAAAATGCGATTGTTCAGTCCGAACAATTAAGTGCTCTGGTCGATTCTCTTTCACGTAACTATTTACTGTAAAGATTTATTTACTGTTTAGAGTCATTGCTTTCCTTAAACACAAATCCTGTCAAACCCTTGACGGCTATCCGCTCTTTACTAAACTACTCTCTGAAGGCAATACACTCTTTACCAAAATGTCACTATATTCCTATTTCTTCTTAAATTTTCTGGAAAAAATTTTATATAGCAATAAATATAGCATGTAGCAATGAAAATAACATGTAAAGTATCAGTAAAAAACTAAAATTAAAACTAAAGTTAAAAAGGCCATGGATAACCTGCAGCACGAAAAAAGCCGAAGACTTGTTTAAAGAAGGTGTAGTTGACAAATATCTTTATAAAATCAGAGCATGCTAAAATAAAATAAAAAGACTTGTAATAACATCAACAGAACTGACATCAGTTGATAACATCAACTTAATTATCATTAGCTAAATGCATTTCAATAAGTAATATGATTTTTTTTAAACAATAATTAAATAACATATTTGCAATTAAAATTATTAGAGAGAAAGATCAAGTTAAAATGTCAAACAAAATGTCTAAAAGAAGTTAAGGAAGATAAAAAGCTAACTGATATTAAAATTGATAATTTAGAAGATGTAGTTGCCTAACTCAATGGCCAACTAAAAACTACAGAAGAAAATCAAGCAAAGTTTTTTTTTTTTTTTTTTTGTAATTTATCTACCCAAGGCCAAAAAGGCCTTACAGATGAGTAGGCTACTTGTGGTTATAACCCTCTCCCAACTCTATAACTCCGAAACACGAACCTTGACGAGCAAGGCCGCTGCGCGGAAAAACAAGTTGGGCGCGATATTTGCAGGGACGTGGTGGGAATCGAACTCGGAACCTCTCGCTTTTGAAGCGAGAGCTCCACCACTACACAACTACCGCAAGTTACTAATTAGACAAGTTATAAATCTTGTACCAACTCAAATGTATTGGAAAGTTTCTCTGAAAAGGAAAAAAAAAAAACATTTTGGTTAAGTGAGATTGACTATCAAAAAATTGCCTGACATCACTGAGTTCAATAAAGAAGAAAATTCTAAAAAGGTAGCTTTTTTTGAACAGTTTAGAGAAGCGCTAGGGGAGATTGGAAGGAGATAGAACATTTTATGAAAAAGTTTAAAGATGATGTTGGGGGAAATCAAGTTGTCCATCCCCTTATTGTTAGCAAGGATAAAATATTGGATGCTGCAGATGTTCTCACAAAATCTCAAGATATTGATGAAGATGATGCCGCTAAAGTATTGATTACGGCAAATGTTTTGGAGGACCTAAAAAATACTAATTAGCACAGTTGCACTGTTAAATTTATACAGCAAAAATTATAACCAGGAATTTAAATATTTTAAAATTTGTATCTTTATATTTAATTTTAATTTTCAAGTAATATTAAAACGTTTTTACTTATATTTTATTTTATAAATACAATTACTTATGACCTAAACAATTGAGTTTGTTTGGTTGATTATACTGAAACGAAGTCATTATGTGAAACGCGTCATTTAAAAAAATCGAACCTGCAAATAATCTATTTCAGAGAGAGTTTTGCTTCCAAAGCTACTTTATTTATTTAAACAAATTTTCCCAGGAACAAATAAACGGCAGAGTAATGTAAAGAAAGACTAAAGATATAGAAGAGAACAAGGAGGATGAGCTGACAATAGCAGTTTTGTAATATTACTGATAAAAAAACGAGAGATAATAAAGAATTTACAGAATCGCCTTTAAGTTTCATTCAGAGCAAAGGAAAAAAGAATCAAACTTGCGTAGTCTGAGCTGAGAAAAGAAGAATCAAACAAGATAGTTTAAATTATGTCAGAAATAGAACACACATGTCAACAATAAATATGTTTGTAAAAACTCCTTAGACCAATTCCCTTAAATGTTATGATATTCAGTTAAATGTTATGTATTTTTTATTCATAGAAAGGTTTTAAATTTCATAGCAAAAAGCGGAAATGATGTCTCTAAGACTGCCAAGACTTTTTTTAAAGTCCCAAATTTTAACCTTAATTTATTTGGCAGTGGAGACGCCAAGACTAGACTCTTAAAAAAACAGCTCAAAACTATCTATGTTTCTAAGCAATAAATTGCAAGAATTGCCTCTCCTTGATTGGATACTCTGCAAATGTTTATTTTAGACAGACATTGATTGACAAACTTTAAGCAATATTACTTTTTTGCAAACAAACTTTTTTTCTATCTCTTTTTTTTGACTACAGCATCTAACATTATATGTAGACCATGAAAATTTACAACTTCCAGTACCTTTTGTTTTTGGTTCCTTTTTAATATAAGGGGATGAACAACATTTGTATACACTTTTGCCTTTTTCTCGTTTTATATCATCAACCAGCAATTGATCAAGCAACCAACACACAGGTTTTAAAATAAAGTAGTCTGCTTTTTGAAATTTGTGAGATGAGGTCATGCAAAACGGACAAGGGTGCTATGATGTGGCAGTTTTCCAGCCATTTGAAGCAAAACCTTTCGATATTTAGATACTGTTTAATCTAAGGAAGAAATGTTTATTTTATACAAAGTTAACTGCAGATTATGCTGTTTTTTGTTCAATGAAGGCAAAGTTTCCCACAAAGTAATTCTTGCAGACGCTTGAATACTTAAAATCTTTGCACGCATACCATCTATTACCAAACTTCTCTGGAATTTTATTATCTTTTATCTGTTTTTAGGATGATTGACAGAGAAAGCTTAACGAATCCCTACCTAACATCTACACTTAATTTGATATAATTTATTTCTTGATTTTTGTGATGAAGCAGCATTTTGACAAGTTTTTCCATGTAATTGCAATACACGGTAGGAGTATCTTTACTTATCAACTATACATATATAAAAACTGAAAATGATTGATACAGATTGTAAATTATTTATCTGAAAAAAATGGAGGTAACAGGTGTTGACCTCTTTGTTTTAATTTATCTCTAATACCAATTGAGAACTAATCACTATCGAGTAGTTTTTCAACGAGCTTGTTGTTCTTAATCAGTTTAATATATAAACCAGATTCCTGGCCAGATTCTGTACTCCCTCACTTTTCAGAAATTGTGCAACTTCAACCATATTGGGAGTATCTTAGAAGTCATAATGAAACTATTACAAATTATAACTTTAGGCTCATAAAAAACACGTTACCTGGTAAGTAATTTTAAATGAAATTTGTTTAATTCATCAAAAGAAAAGAGAGTCTTCTAAGTGTCAGTTTTTCTGATACATACAACAAGCTGCTTTAGGCAAAAAGATTTTAAAGCTAAGGAGTTCCCTGATTCATTTGTGCTCAAATCTTTAATAAAACTGGATAAAACGCTTTCTTTGTGTTGATTTTACAAAAGTAAATGATTTTACAATGCTTTAATTACTAACAGTTAGCAACGGCTTTGCCTTTTTTAATTGTTAACAATTAAAGCCGACGTTACATTGTTTTTATTTCAATAAAAAAATTAAAGTAACAGTAATGAAAATTACATATCCGTCTGTTAACTTGAGTTTTAAACAGACAATTTAAGATTATAAAAGAAAAATCAATAAATTTAATCAGACATTTCCGAAATTGGAAATCAAAAAAGTGGTCATGATTTTATGGTGTTCGAAACGATCCCTCAGTTCCCCCTCCATCCCTAGGTATGTTTCCTAAAAACTCTTTTCAGTTTTTTTTGCGTCATATTAACGTTTTTCAAAATTAATTGACAGATTTCAAATTTCATCAAAATAATTTTGTTGTTTAAAGTTTACGATCTTTTAAAGTTAATTAAGGGGGTAAATGTGGAAAATTTTAAACTTTTCATTGTCGTAAAAATTAAACTAAGAAAGATTTTCTAATAAAGTTTGAAATTTGTCAATGAATTTTGATCTATTTAATGATACTACAAAAAATTTCTAGGAGACTTCATTCTAGAGAGTAGCAATTAGGAATCGGGTCGGAAGGAGGTTAAAGTCATCCACATTTGACACCAGTATCAACACAATTTGAGTATGTTATATATCTTTTAGTTACCGATATTGAGCAAAAAATTTCCAGAGCACTCCCCTAAAATACGCCATTTCTCCCTAGGCATCCAGTGAAAAGAGTTGTTTTTACATATTTGGAATGAGGAAACGTTCTCTGATGATAATCCAAAGAGATTTTTCACATTCCTATGCAATATCACCACTTATAAGTACAATAACTTGATTTTTGCCTTTCTGAGCAAATATTTCGGACGGTGAAGTGCCCTGAGGCTTTCCCAATTAAACATGCTTATTACTTTAAAATGACGCCGTAACGTTGGTTTAGAGACGTTAATTTGTCTAAAGGCTAATTTTTAATTAATAGTTCTTTACTGAAGACAATTTTTTTTGAATCTAATAACTCTTTTTAATAACCTTGTTGTGGCCTCTTCTATATCTTCTTGTTTCCGTTTGTTATAACTTTGCTTTGATAACTGTCACAACTATGGCCTAAAAACAAAAATAAAAGGAACCTCACCAGGTAAAAACAAGAAGTGTTTTGTTAAATCGTTCTGGTACGTTTTAGGTAATTACAAATAAACATAACTTAAAATAGAATAAAATTAATATGATTTTGTTTAGCACAAACAATTATGTAAAATTATACCAACTTTGTATTTAATGAGAAACATAATTTAATCAATAATTAACTTGCAAGATTAACTACCAAACAGGAAGTGACAAAAAAGTTAAACTTACTTGCGATGAGGATTTGTAACAAGGTTGGTTTATAAAAGACAATATTACTAAAAAGAACTTTGTGACACTTGACATACATCAAGTTGCAATAACTATTGTATTGAAAGTATTGCTTTTAGTTTACGCAATTGTCTCCCTAGTTCCGCTAAAATTTAAATGGTATGAGGTGAACAACTTTATCCTACACCTTAAAGTACGTTTAAATTTAGTAGTAGTAATAATAGTAGCAGTAGCAGCAGCAGCAGCAGCAGCAGCAACAGTAGTAGTAGTAGTTGTTGTTGTTGTAAAAGCTGTAACTGGCAAGGCCAGTGACTGTGTTTCCTCACTTTGACAGCCTATTCTACGTTTAGTTTTTCTCTAGTCAAGTTAATTTTTTCTTGCCAATTTTTTCTAACCAATTTTCTCTAGCCAAGTCAATTTTTTCTTTGAATCCATTTAGATTAACTGAATTAGTGTTACTAGGAAGATTGTTCCAGTGAGTTGATGCTCTGTTAAATAGAAAATTGTGCGTAGGAGTAAAATTGGTTATCTCCATCATATTGCAAGCTATGTCCTCGTATTGAACCTTCTGTTTTAAGTTTGAAATCTTTTACTCGCTGAACTTGTTCTATATTATTAAATAATTTATTAAGTCGAATCAGATCGCGTCTTTCTCGTCTTTTTTTAATGCTGTAATGTTTAATCAAGTAATGTTAATTTTTTCAGCCCACTATTCAGTCAAGTTACTCTCTGTAGAACTTTTTCTAATTGTGTCCATTTTAGCTTGTGGTGACCATACGCTAATAGCAAACTCTAGGTGAGGTCTTTTAAATGGCAAATAGATCTTTCTCAACAATTTGACGTTATTAAAACTAGTATAAGTTTTTCTCATCATTTAAATCAGTTTATTAGACTTAAATGAAACAGCAATCACTTGATTTTTCTATTTCATAGTTTTTGAGAATACAACCCCGAGAGCTCTTTCGAAATCAAATATATTTAAAACAATTCCTCCCATGCTGTAATCTCTACACTTATTTACTACATCAGTTTCTCATCAAGTTCAAAATGAGACTTATATTATAAAACCTCTACACGAAATTCTCAATTTTGGTTGCTCCACAACAACTAACTGCGGTTTAAATCCTGCAATTGTTCATTCCATGCAGTTAAGTGTTCTTGTTCTTTTATTTTCACGATACTATTTTCTCTGAAGTTTTAGAGACTGTTAAGAGTCGCTGCCTTTCTTAAATATAAAGTCTGTCAAAATTATCCCTAAAGACAAATCCAATCGTTACCAAAATGTCGCTGTATTCCTATTTCTTTCTAAACTTTTATAAAAAATATATATATAACATAAAAATAACACGTAGCAATAATTTTTATTTATTTTTTCGAGTAAATTCCAAAAGGTGTGTTATGTCATGGACGAAAATTCAAACCTAATTTTAATTGTGCTATTCAAAAAGGTTAGTAATTTGTACTGATGAACACAAGAGTGAGGTAATTTAAAGGATAAAATAAAATTTAATAAACCATTTATGAGTTGTTAAGCTTTTAAAGGAGTGTTGCGTCATGGATGGAGCAGAAAAACTCTACATTTGTTTAAAGACAATGTATTCTTCATTTTGCTCTGAATCAGAAACGGTGGTAGATTAAAGTTTGGTTCTTATACTTTTACTAGTCTATCTCCAATTAAAAGGTGAAAAATATTAACAAAAATTGTAAGGTTTTGTTTTCAGGTAAGTAATGAGTTATTTAACTGTAAACCGAATTTTCAAGAAAAATTTCGGAAAATGGTTATTGCAAAATAAACAACTTCTTAAGTTCAAATAATTAGTACAATTAATCATACAACTTCCCAGTTCAGTAAAACAATAAAATAGGGATGTTGTCATCGGAATTCTGGGTTGTATTAAAATTACCAAACTAGATTTAATCAATGAACCTCATCAGCTTTCTCGATGATGTCTCGATGATGATGATGATGATGATGATGATGATGATGATGATGATGATGATGATGATGATGATGATGATGACAATGATGATGACAATGATGATGACGATGATGACGACGATGATGACAACGATGATGATAATGATGATGATGATGATGATGATGATGATGATGATGATGATGATGATGATGATGATGATGATGATGATGATGATGATGATGATAAGGTTAACATGCAATATGAGATACAGATCGTCTAGAATAATAGATTCGAGTATTGTGTTCATAACTTTACACAACGTGAGATTTCTTGAAATCTTACTTTTGACAATATAAGTACATTATACTTTTTTTTCCGATATAAAAAAATATTTTTTTTATCCAGAAGCGACATTAATGGCAAAGTCTAGGGCTTTTAATATGGAATGTGTTTTTGGATAATTGGATAAAATGAGTCCATATTAGATGAATACAAGTTCACTGCTAATCAAGTATATAATGTTGAGGCAACAGGTTTGTCTACTGTTCACCAACCGTCTGAAATAATTGCTCAGAAAGGCAAACATTAAGTTAGTGTACGTATAAGTGGTCACAGTGCATAGTAACATGCTCGAGAACTTTGCAACACATTCTCAGAAAATCTTTTTGGATTACCATCAGAGAACATTTCCTCATTCCGAATATGTAAAAAACAACTTTTTTCAATTGGGAGAAGTTAAGTATTTTAGGAGATTGACAAGGAATTTTTTTGCTCAAGATAGATAACTAAAAGGTATGGGGGATACTGAAAATTCTAGTTTGTTGAAACTAATGTCAATGAGGATGATTTGAACCTCGTTCAAACCCGACTCCTAATTGGCTCATCCTAGAACGTTTACAAAAAAAAAGTTTACAAAAAATCTTCAAATTTACTTTTTTAGTATCATTAAATAGATCAAAATTCATTGACAAATTTCAAATTTTATTAAAACATCGTTTCTAGTAGAAGACTTATTACAATATATAATTTCCAGCTTTAATTATTAAAAATTAGCGACCGTTGCTAATTGCGAGAATTAAAGCATTACAAAGTCATTTAACTATTGTAAAATCAACATCTCCTTTAACTCAAAAAAAGATTTTGCCCAGTTCTATCAAAGATTTGAGCACAAATGAATCAGGGAACTCTTAAACTTTGAAACCTTTTTGTCAAAAGCAACTCAATGTTTGTGTTGGAAGACTAAAATGAAGAAGCCCTTTTTTTTTTAGACAAGTTAAATAACAAACAAACTTTAATTAAAACTACATACCAGTTAAGCTTTTGCTGCTTAAAAAATATTTTTTTTAATAATTTTTTTATGAGGTTAAATACTGTTTTTTGTAAAAATTTTATTATGATTTCTAAAATATTCGCAATATAAATAAAATTACACAATTTCTGAGAAGCAAAAAAGTGCGGAAAAGCGAGGAACCTGTTTTATATATTAAACTGATTAACAACAACAAGCTAATTGAAAAATCATTCAATGGTGATAAGTTCCCAATCGCTATAAATCTATTTGCATAAAAATAAAATTTTAAACCTACTTGAAAATTCCCGTTCTCATGATTGTAATTGTTCATAACACATATACTTAGAGGTTTTCAAATATGCCAACAAAGAACTCCATGACTAAAAAGTTCAGCACAAATGTATTCATTCAGAGACTATTTCTTTTGCTTAAATGCTGAAACCAAGTTAACCTGAAACAAAAATTGTGTTGTTTTCTGTAAATTATTTGAAATAAAATATTTTAAAAAAATTAAAGAAAAAAGTAGACTTAAAAAAAAACTTTAAACATATCTTATTTTGATTTAATTTAACTGCTATTCAAAATATCTTATTAATATAATCTGTGATGTCAATATTATTTGAAACCACTTTTTTTCCACAATGCAAACTATTAAATTGAAAATCCTCCAACAGATCGATAAAGAAATTAACAAATAATAGAAATTATATTAAAGGAATTTTTTTAAATACTAACTTGGTCAAGAAAACTCTCTTTAGATATCCTACTCTTTTTTCGCTTTTGACACTATTAGAGATAAGTTTTCTTTTCTAAATGGATATATAACTTTAATACCAAAAACATTTTTCAAAATTAATACAATAATGTTATCAGAGATAACTTGATAAAAAGAGGCTTAAAGAGTTCTGTTTCTGGGTGAACCAGGCAAATATCGGCATGAATTTGAAAACTTCTGTTCATATTTCATACCTTTAACAAGTTTATCTCACATACATTTTTGATGGTTGGGAAGATCTGACAGAATTTTTAATTTAAATAAAAAATCAAAATACCCCATAAAGTTTAATGAAAATTGCCACATAAAAGAGCATAATATCTCCTACTTCTATTTTTAAAATATAATTTGCATTGCATAATTTATAGCTGATCCCTAATCAAATACCACTTTTAGTTCTGTGTCCAAAAGTTTCTTTTTTTAATGCAAGTTCCATATCAACATCCTTTATTGCAAACACACAATATGGAAGAATTTCATCAAACCCTAACTCTTTTTTCAGCTTTCCATGTGCAATAATATCAAAATATCCAGTAAAACTGCCGAACTCAAAATATCTAATGATCAAATAATTTGAAAAAAGTATAAAACAAAGTAAGATTGAAAAAGAAAATTGAAAATTAGAATAAGGAACTAGAAAATTAAAAAAAGTAATATGGGCTAAATAAGGTTTTTAAAATCCTAAAAAATTCTTTTTGAAATAAATCAACAGGAAGAACAATGTTTTAAAGTGACAATTGTATTAAAGAAAAAAAATGCTGTGTTTTTCAAGGAAAAAAAAAACTTGCCAAATGTAAATTTAAAATATACCTAGCCAAATAAGTTTCCTTTCCTAAAGCATTAACTTTAATTAGTCAGTAGAAAACTCCGTTGACTTTGCCATGACTACCAAGTGATAGTAAAGATTCTTCTACCTGAAGAATCAGAGGAATCACAATGATATTGTGTACCAACGCATTTTCAACTGCAATGCTGCTACCACATTTACATAAATTCTTCATTCCTATCATTATTAAATAAAACCTTTAAATCTAGTATTGTTTTATAATTAAAAACACATTTAGGGGATGTTAGCATGAAAAGTTGTTTTTACAACCACCTAAATATATATAAATATATATATATATATATATATATATATATAAATATATATATATATATATATATATATATATATATATATATATATATATATATATATATAAGTTTGGAACACCCTTGCATTTTTGAAGGAAACGACACATTTTGTGTAATAACATAGCAACATATATTTTATATAACTACCATAACAGTACGAAATTAATCTACAGTCAGTAGGTCATTAAAAATTCACTATTAGTATTTTTTATATGGTCCTTGACTCTTCAGAACAGCTTCTATACGCATGGGCATCGAGGTCACCAAATTCTCACAATACTGCTAACTCACTTCTGTCACCCATACACGCTCTAATATAACCTCTATTACATTCTTTTCTGATGTCGGTGCTTGCTCAGCAACCTTTTTTTTAATTAAAGTCCACATATTTTTAATGGGATTGAGGTCCGGGCTTGGTCCAGGCCATGGACCTAAGACATCAATCCCAGAATCCCGAAGCCAACTCACTGCCCTTGTTTGATGACAGGGAGCACCATCATGCTGAAATGTGGTGCAATTGAGTATCCACATATGATGAGGAAGTTTCTCTTGTAGGATACTAAGGTAGACCTGACCATTGATCATTTTATTTTGTGGCATGAACCAGATACCTCTCCTGTCCGCAGTGCTAAAGCTTGCCCAAACCACGACCGTAGGTGCCTTCTTTACCGTTGGTGTTACATATCTGGCATTGAAACGTTGATTTAGTGGTCCCCTAACACGACATGACTTTGATTGAAACTGAGTGAAGGTAGCTTCGTCCGAAAACATCACGTTCCTCCAGTTTTCTGCCACCCAATGCCAGTACTTCCTGCAGAAGGCCAATCGGTCTTTGATGTTTATAGCGGTCAACTTGGCTCTTTTTGCAGCACGATAGCAACCGGAGATTGAAATTGTTCACCAATTGCCTCCTGATTGTTCGGGAACTTGGTGGGTCCGACATAGATGATGATATAGCTGAGGAGGACCACGTGGGATGAGCAATACAGGCCCTTCGGATGAGATGATTAGCTGATAATGAAGTTACACGTGGTCTTCCAAATCTTTTGCGTGAATCCGGTGTACCCAACTCTGTTGCTCTAGTAATCCCTTTGCCAACTCCTTTCCACGTGCCATTAGAAGATTATGGGTCGGAATATCTGCAAACACACCCAGAAAAAAATCGTGAATTGCTAATATTTACTAATATTTAATTAACTATTAAGTAAAACAAGGTAAATTGAACATAAAAATCAACCTTTACTCCTTCTAAAATATAATTTATAATTTCTACCTGTTTGAAATGATTCCAAAATATGGACGTAAAATGAAGTCGTATTTAAAGTCAAAAAATAGAAATTTCTAACCTGTTAAGCGTGTTAGCAGACGTCTACACATGCACGTGAATCAATCTAAGAACGTAAACAAGTCAGACACTGCATAAGAAATTTATAGCTTTACACATGATTGGTTGTGTCTCTCTCATAATGAACAACGGCTGATACTGAAATCAATGGTACATTGATTGTATAAACTATAAATATCTTTGTATTCAAGCGTAAGATATTTCAACAACTGCCACTAATTAGTGAAAATAAGTCATTGCGACATAGTCTATAACCGCCGAAAATGGCTAAAACGCTCAAAATGCAAGGGTGTTCCAAACTTTTGGCCAAAGCTGTATATTAAGGTGTGAAACCCGCCCCCTATGTTCTAAAAAAGATCTGTTCATATTTTAAAAATTTTCTATTGGTTTTTATAACCAACTTTGTTAAACTTTTTAAAATTTTAAGGGAGCACCAGACAATTGAACACTATATATAATAAAAAAAAAAGATTTTTAAAAGTATGTCATGTTGGTTCTCAAAAGAATCAAAATTATAAAAAATTTCAAAAATTATAATTATTTGATTAAAAAATTATTAATTTAGAGTTTAATGCAAAAAAATTACCTATTTTAACTAAATATAGAAAAAGAGTATGTTTTTATGATAATAATTCCAAACAAATAACTTTTTTCTAAAATGATTGTTTTTTTTTAATTTTTATATGATTTCTAAGTGTAAAATAATTTTTAAAATCCAACAAGACATACTTTTAAAAAAATTTTTTTAAATAACAAGAGGGACCCGGTAAGCATTCAAGGATCTGGTGCTCACCCTAAATCCAAAAATATTTTAGACAAGTTTAACAAAGTTGCTTGTGAGAACCTATTAAAGGTTTTAAGAATATGAACAGATATTTCTTAGAATATAGGGGGCAGATGTCACACCCTAATATATCAGTCCTGTATATATTATATATGGGCGGTATATATATATATATATATATATATATATATATACAGCCCATATATATATATATATACAGCCCATATATATATATATATATATATATATATATATATATATATATATATATATATATATATATATATATATATATATATATATATATATATATATGGTTAGCCCATATATATATATATATATATATATATATATATATATATATATATATATATATATATATATATATATATATATATATATATATATATATATGGGCTAACCATATATATATATATATATATATATATATATATATATATATATATATATATATATATATATATATATATATATATATATATATATATATATATATATATATATATATATATATATATATGGGTATATATATATTTCTGTGAATGATTTTTTAACTTTCTTTGATTTAGAAATTAAAAGCTGGGACTTGAAGCAATATGCATACTATTATGATTTTCTTAAAAAACATTTATAACAAAAATATTTTTATCATACTTTAGGCTACCTGAATAAACTAAATATTTATATTTTGATCATTTTATTTTTTTTTTGCATAATAATATCGCTACAGTTTGAAAATAAGCAACAATTTTCAAAACGCTATTTTTTAGCTAAAAATAATTGATGACTGCAATTTCTCATCGAAAATATATTAAATATGAGTTGTAGAACTATAATTTTTCACTTAAAATACTCACAAGCAATTTAATTTCTTAAAAATATCTACATGAAAATAACAAATTCGCAACTTCTGTGCGTGACTTCCGTGCGTGACCATTCATGAACTGCTTTTAACCGAGTGCTATGACTCTATGATACAAAGTGCAATCCTGTAACGCAAAAAAAACTGCGTTTTGCGTTTGCGTTCCGAAATAAAAACTCACACGCAAACTCAAACGCATTTGAAGCAATTTATTGCGTTTACTTAAGTAAACGCAATTCACGCAAATAAATGCATTTACACACGCATTTAATACGCAACTTACGCATATAAAATGCGTTTACAAACGTAACTTACGCGTATAAATGGGTTTGCTAACTTGACTCAAACACGACTTACCTAATCTATTCTAAAAAATGTGTCTTTAAAAACGCGAATTATTGAGTAAATACTTTTTACTTTTTAATTCAAAGATATAATATAACTTTTTATTTAAACCGTTGTGTTATTATTAAAATTAATCTCATTATTGAAACTATTGCGTTATATATTCATTTTATTTTTGTGCTTTTAAAGTTCAAAAAATATATTTTCTTTATATGATATGATTACATTTCACTATCTGAGTCATCGTCGTCCAAAAAATCATTTAAACTTTCAAGAAGTTTTAAGTTTACTTTTAACAATGAGCGACTGATAATCAGATCAGCAGTCATGTTGCCTCATCTTATTTCACATACAAAACCAAAAGTACTAAAATATCTCTCTATAAAAACTGCTGATGATGGAGTATTTAGTAAGTTGAAAAAGAGCTTTCGTAACATTGGCATTTTAGAATTTTTTAACCAAAAATCATAAGAAGGATACACAGATACAGCAAGTCCTTTCTCTTCGATTTGCTTAAAAAAGTAAAGTTTTTCTTTTTCGATTTCAAGTAAATAATGTTGTAAATTAGGCTGCCGAGCTTCTGGGCAATAGTTATCATCTAGCATAAATCCGCTAAGCGAATCAGTTTGCTGATCATTTGAACTCAATCGTTCTTTTGCTTGTGTAAGCTCACATCCTGGTTGCGATTCTAAAACAATTTGATAAATATTACGTGGCGTAAAGAATTTCAGAACTTCGTGTAGCTTTTCTACTGCTCCAAAACAATTTTGGGTTGTGATACAAACTTTAATATAATAAATTAATATATAAAAGTAGTTAAATTTATAAATTAGGTTTTGAAGAGCTATTTTTTAAACTAAATTTTAAAACTTTTTATTTGTCTTTATTAAATAATATAACCTAATAACTAAATACCTTTAACAATAAATTGACGATCAGGTCTAAAGAACCATAATATAAGCTTTGAGATATTCAATAGTGATGCTACTTGATAAATTCCTGAGTTAAGTTCGTACTGAAACTTTAATTTAAAAGAAGAAATTAACAAGTTAGCAAATTCTTTTCCATTTCCTTGTAATTCCATTCTACTCAATTTTGAAATCATAATAGTCAATGCAGGCAAAACATCAGCAATCGATGAAAGATTCTTTTGTACAATTAAGTTGAACTGGTATGCGGGAAGAAGGATTTGTAGGTATAGTTCAATCTTATCTAATTCGATTGGGCATTGATTTTCCGGATCGAATTCATTTCTTTTATAAGCACTTTGAAAACTCTGTAACATTAGAAAAGCAGCTGACCAACGAACTCCATCACAACTTCTTTGTAATTTAGCTTCATTTTTTATGTGGTATTGAACGCTATTTATAGATTAATTTATGCTTCTGGCGTACTTTGAAAGCGTCGCAAGTAAACGACACATATATTTTTGTTTCTTAATAGCTATTCGTACAGCGATGTTTTGTTTTATGAGCAGCGCAGGAAAACCGCGATATGTTCGATGTTCCCGATTCAATTTCAAGATCTTTAATTAGCTCAGCACTACGAAGATCGTATTCGTTATGTTCGTTAAAGTCATAAGTGATGTTTACTTCCTCAGCTGTTTTGGCAAACTGAATAACATTTGTAAAAGTAAGCTTCCTTGATTCAGTTAATAGCACTTCAAGAAGTTCATCAGAGGTTTGAATTTCAATATTTAAGACTTCATCTTCACATATTTTTAGCTGCTCATTTTCTGCTGCTTCAATATAAAGGGGAACATCTTGGTTCAGCAATGGATCATCTTCATATGCACTATCGCCACCTTTCGTCTCTTCAACTCTATCTTCTTGAGGCTTTTCAAATAATTGCTTAAACAGTCTGACAAATGAGCTCCCTTCATCACATGTAATAGCTGTTAAATAAATATAACTTAAGTAATCAATAAATTCGTTGTGTTTACAGTAATTAAAGCTATAACATTTTTAAAAAAATTACCATTTATTTTTGATTTATTGAGGGTAAAGGTATTTATAATCTTTTCAATCCCTAATTTAATATTTTCTGCATTGTGACGTTCCGTCATCTGTTCCATACCAATAATGATAATTTCTTTTTTTAAATCACTGTTCGTTAATATTGCACCAACTGCAATAAAGTCAACATCTCAGGAGATGTCCATATATCACTATATAAAGTGACAACCAGGGCATCGCCTAATTTTTCGTTAATTATGTTTGATAATTTTGCCATCGTTTCTTTTTTATAAAATGACCTAAAAACATGTTAAACAAATTATTACGTGTTTAACATGTTTTTAGGTCATTTTATAACAAATTTAAAAAATAATTATTAATTAAGTTTGTTAAAAATGATATTTAATTTCTCATTATAATGGCTCCTTTTAAAACGAGCGTTTTATGTTTTTAAATTTAGTGAATATAGCCAGATTTTTATAATAATTGAAATGAGCTTACTAGTTAAAGGTATTAAGCTATACTTTTTTCTAAAAATAGTTTTGATTAAAATATTAGTACCATATACAACTGAGTATTATTGTGTTCAATTTGTGAGCGGAAAATGAGTTTTCCTTTGTTTTAAGCAATTTTTAAAGTGTGCGCGTGCGCTGACCAATCACAGTGTTTTTGTGGTTGATTGCCCGTTTTAAGCAAACTTTTTTATATATAAAATAAAAAAACATACAATGGGACAATTATTCAAAGGAATTAATTGCCCATGGCTGGGAAAAGACCTACGAAACAAACAAAAATTACAATCTAAAAAAAATTTTACAAATAGCATAACATAGTATTTAGTAAAAAGAGGAAAATGGCTTTTTATGCGTCAGGTAAAACGCCCTGTATATATTTGGTTTTAATATTTATGTTTTGTTTCAAATGAAATAAACTTACCTAAAAGTTTTTAACACGAATTAATCACAGGACGTATTGCATACCCCCCCTCCCCCATAAAAGGGCATTTTTCTTTATCAAAAACTAGCTAATTGCAAATAAACTAGTTTTATTGATTGAGTTTTAAAATTTTTATACTTGGAATATTGTGGAATAAATTACCCACAAAACAAATATTTCTTTATTATAATCACACAAATAATACAACTAATTTTCTGTAACTTTTAGTGGAGCAAGATATTCCTAAAGTCAAGTCCCTTGTGCATTTGTGAGACCTAGGTAAATTAATAATGTTGACTTTACGGACATCTTGACCCACCCTATCGTAAACTTGAAAAAATAAGAAAGCATAAGAAAAGAATAAAAACAATTGTTAAAAAACAAATGAAATGAAAAAATTAAACTGTAAGGTGCAACGAGCGAAGGAGGAGAAGACTGAGTAAGGTAAGTAACTATATATGTTATGTATACATGATATATATATACAACCGATATATGCTATATATACACGATCTTTCTTATTGTAAATTTTATGATACGGCAAGGGAAATGGAATATATATATATATATATATATATATATATATATATATATATATATATATATATATATATATATATATATTGTGTGTGTGTGTGTGTGTGTGTGTAAATTATGTTAGTGTATTTTACAAATAGAGTGCTCAATGTTCTTAAAGAACAGAGCAATAATTAATTAGTAAAAAACACTTATCTACCTTTAATCTTCTACTTGAATTTTCACCTTGGCTGGATCATCAGGAAGAGTTCTATTCAGGAAGAGAACTATTCCTTATGATCCAGCAATGGTGAAGCTTCAAGTCGAAGATAAAAGTTAGATAAGTGTTTTTTACTAATTAATTATATATATATATATATATATATATATATATATATATATATATATATATATATATATATATATATATATATATATATATATATATATATATATATAAATATAAATATATATATATATATATATATATATATATATATATATATATATATATATATATATATATATATATATATATATATATATATATATAATATGCGTATGTTCCGTTTCAGTTACGTTTGGAAACGCATTTATACGCGTAAGTTACGTTTAAGTTACGTTTATAAACGCATTTTATATGCGTAAGTTGCGTATTAAATGCGTGCGTAAACGCAGTTATTTGCGTAAATTGCGTTTACGTTTACGTAAGTAAACGCAATAAATTGCGTCAAATGCGTTTGTGTTTGCGTGTGAGTTTTTATTTTGAAACGCGAACGCAAAACGCTTTTTTTTTTTGGCGTTCCTATGTATGCCTGTAACTTTCTGGAAAACTTTACTAATGTTTAAAACATTATTTAAAAATAGATACATATAACGCTGAAACTTATATTATCTAAGGAATTAAAGTTTATTTATCTTGTAAAAATTTTAGTTTTCTATACTGTTCTGTGCGGGATTCCGCTTCAAACTTAATTTATTCTTTGTTAACATTACTAACGTATACCATTTTTTGTTTACAAAATATTTATGTAGGTTAGAAATAAATTTGAGCAAATCGGAGATCGCCAGTTTTATTATTATGAGTAGAGATGTGAGTCGTTTTTTTGGTTCTTGTTTTTTTGCAAAAAAACCCCGTTATTTTGGCCAAAAAACCAACTGCTTCGTTTTTTGGTCTTTTTTTTTGTTGTTTTTTTTAAACTACTCTTTTTTTTATTTTAAGCACTGAAATGATTTTTAAAAAATTTTCCAAGTGTTATTTATTAAAGGAGAGTTTTCATTCTTTTATTTAATATATGATTTTATTAGTACTGCCTTCTTAAAGTTCTTAAAGTAGCAGATCCCAACAAAAAAATTTTTTTTTTTTTGTATTTTTTAACATATATTTTAACACCTTTAACATTTAAACAAATATCACCTCAAAAGTGTGTTATGAGGTGATATTTCTAATCAAAATAGTCACATCATTTAGTTATTTGATTAGAACATAGTAATGAATAGCAATAATAGAGTGGTCTGTGGCCACACTGGGGGTAAAAAAAAAACATCTGTGAGCATTTTAATCAAGCCAGTAAGTCAGCTGAACAAAATGGAAAGAGTTCAATGTTCTTTTTGCAATGATGTTATGTCGAAAAGTGGAACACGAATGACCATGCATATTAAGAAATGTAAAAAATGTCCAGTTGAAGTCAAATAAAAATTTTTAAATGATCACACAGTCATGTCAGAAAAAATCATGACAGAAACAACACAAAGAAAAGCAACATGCAAATTTAAAAACTTTATTTCAGGCCCTTTAAAACATTCAATTTATTCACCAGTTTCTAAAAGTGGTAAATCCTGTTCAATGTTGAACTAATGCATGAAACAATGTGAGAAGGTATCAACATTTTTTTTTTTTTTTTGCATAGTATATTTGTTTTTAATTGTTTATCTAAGATTAATAATGTCATAGGAATTAATTGATGCACATCTATCTAGAGCTATTTACGAAGTGTCAAACACACTTTTAGATAAAGAATTCAATAGAATATCAAGCAATGTTAAAGAATTAACTGCAATAACAGATTCTGTAGGACTTATGTGTGATGGATGGAGTAATATTAGGTGAGTATTAGTTTAATAAATTTAAACAAAAATACTAATGTATGATTTATGCAAATAATTTAAAAATTATAACTTGAAAACTATTTACATTTTGCAGAAATGAAGCAGTTATCAACTTTGTGTTGACATTGCCTTCATCATTGCCTATTTTATGGAAATCACTGTCTTCAGGTAAAATTTACATAAATGTATATTTATTTTTAAGAATAAATAATGAATACATTTTTTAATAAAATTGTTTTTAACTCTCTCCCAACTCGTAACTTAGTTCTTCACGTTTAAAACTTTTTCTAATTTTATAACTGAACAGTTTGTAAAGTATTTACATGAAAGTAATAATTTTCAGGTTCATCAAGTCATTCTGGTGAATACATAGCAGATGAAATTCGGAGGGTATTAGAAAAAATTAATCCTAAAAAAGTTGTGGGAATAGTAACAGACAATGCAGCAAACATAAAAAAGGCATGGAAACTATTAATAAACAGCTATCCTCTTCTTAACTGCTATGGATGTATATCTCATGGTCTCAATTTGCTTTTTAATGACTTTATAAAAATACCTACTCTTTGTGTGTTAATTCCGTTTATTTTTATAAATTAAACGAATGTCATTAAAACTTTACGTTATTGAATCGACAATAAACTTAAAATAAAATATCTTATTAATAAAATATTTACATCAAAATATATCGTGCATTTTTTAAACTATTATGACAAAAAATAATTTATATATTTAAAAGGAATTTATATATTTAACTCCTTAAGATAAAACTTAAAATCCTTTATTTTCTTTAACTAATTTTTAACAACAACAAAAAAATTATTAAACAAACTGTTTCTTTAACAAAAAATCTATTAGTTTACAATTGCGGTTAAATGATTTTACTTACGACTTTATTTCTTCTGAATAAACGTCACATAAACGAAATCAAAAGATAATTTAAATATTCTAAAAGATAAAAGTCTTTGCGTTGTTTGTACTTTGTTGCACTTCATCCAATACATCAAAGATGCCTGTTAAGAACATAACTTGCCCTTAACAGACAGCTTGATTTCCGACTACTTTACCACCTGTACATTTACCTTATTATTTACAAATCAGTAAAACAAAAAATTATATAGTAAAGTTTACACAATAAAGTGACCTTGTCTCATATGGTAACTCCTTTGTGTCAAATTTCATTTTTTTACTTTATTTTTCCTTAATCTGAGGGCTGTATGTATGTATGTATGTATGTATGTATGTATGTATGTATGTATGTATGTATGTATGTATGTATGTATGTATGTATGTATGTATGTATGTATGTATGTATGTATGTATGTATGTATGTATGTATGTATGTATGTATGTATGTATGTATGTATGTATGTATGTATGTATGTATGCTTGCATTTATACGCATGTATGTATGTATGTATTTATATATATTTATATATATATATATATATATATATATATATATATATATATATATATATATATATATATATATATATATATATATATATATATATATATATATATATATATATATATAAAGGGGAACATGGGGCAAGATGGCAAACGTTTTGAAAAGCCTGAGTTATTGTAAAACTATCAGTCATGAAACAGTAATGCTTTGTCAGTGTGTTCATGATATCATAATAATTCATTGCCTGCATTGATTTTTAATTAGCAAGTTAAAAAATTTGAAATAAAATTTACAATAATAAGTTCATAAATTTGTTATCTGGTCAGGTAACCGGGGAAAATTCTGCCTCTAATTTAATAAAAATTTGAAAAATACTTACTACTCTAACTAAAGTAACACAAAATAAACACACTCCACAAAAAAATATTTCTAAAAAAGTTTTACCTGAAGGACACCATTCATTTTGAATAACAGGAAGCTAGGTATTTTTTTTTAGCGCAAAAAGTAAACTTATGTGCATAAAATTGCGTTAGTAATATTTTAAAAAACCAATTGGCGTTTTAAAATACAAGATGGAAATACAGTTTCGTTTTCACCCATTTTTAAGTTTTTTTGTTGAGTTGTTTTATGGAAAGTTATCTTGCCCCTTTCGCCATCTTACGCTGTGTTCTCCTATATATATGTGTATATATATATATATATATATATATATATATATATATATATATATATATATATATATATTATATATATTTATGCGGATTTCCATTTCTGTGCATGATTTTTAACTTTCTTTGTTTTAGAAATTAAAAGCTGGGACTTAAAGCAATATGCATACTATTATGATTTTCTTGAAAAACATTTATAACAAAAATATTTTTATCACATTTTAGGCTACATGAATAAGTTAAACAAATATATTTTGATCATTTAATTTTTTTTGCATAATAATATCGTTACAGTTTGAAAATAAACAGCAATTTTCAAAATGCCTTTTTTTTTAGCTAGAAATAATTGATGACTGCAATTTCTCATCGAAATTATATTAAATATGAGTCGCAGAAGTATATAATTTCACTTAAAACACTCACAAGCAATTTATTTTCTTAAAATATCTACATGAAAATAACAAATTCGCAACTTCTGTGCGTGACTTCGGTGCGTGACCATTCATGAACTGCATTTAAATGAGTGCTATGACTCTATGATACATAGTGCAATCCTGAAACTTTCTGGTAAACTTTACTAATGTTTAAAACATTATTTAAATATATGTATATATATAAATATATATATATATATATATATATATATATATATATATATATATATATATAAATATATATATATATATATATTTATATATTGTTGAAAAGTAACAAAAAGACCTTATTTAGCAGTTTTAACTACATGGCAGTGCAGTACTAAATGCAGTATAAAGTTTACACTATTACCATTGCAATACTTATTTGCTAATGATAAATTAAAAAAGCTATGATAGTTAACGATGATGCAAGTTGAGTCCTTTTGTTGCTCCTTCAGACTCCTTAGAAGTAACGAAGTATGACCTACCAGTTTTAGTTTTGGGTTTTACTGCTAGCAAAAGTTCATTAAAATCAACAGTAAAAATATCTAGAGGATCTCTGTAGGAGAAAAATTGACCTGGACCATGAGGGTGAAGGGGATTCATGGTTGCTTCTCTTTTTTTTTGGATTGCTCTCCAACACACAACCTTTCCACCAATGTTCATCTACAACCATGTAACCAGTAATTGAACTGAAGTTGAGCTGGCTAACATTCTGTGACGTATTTTTTTCAATTCTAGACACAGAACTGGAACTATAATCTTGTACTTGAAGTTCATACGTGGATAATGGTTTAAAGCAATGAAGTTTAGTCATTATTTGGTCATGGTATGGATGATGTTAGCTTACTTTTGCCGCTTCACATTTAACAGTTCCTCCAACTCCATCACAAGGGCTCTTACCATAACTTGTGGCAAAGAAATGCCATTCGGTTGGAATACCAAAGTCCTCTTTGTGATAGCACAGACGTATTAAATTTATGTAGTTTTTGTATTTTGCTGCACAGCCATCACTAAAATATGTTATTTTTAATACTTCAATTTTCACTTCTAAAAAAATAATTTTTGGCTGAAAAAGATGAACTGCAATTGTGTCATGAGTATTACATTCCAAAAGCAACACATAACTTTCATGACACAAATTTCCTTCATATTTATAATGAAAAAAAAAGGATGTAAAGTTGCTTGAGTATTTGTCCAGTGATATCCTGTGCTGCATCGTGTATGATAAATGTATAATTTTCTGAAAAATCACCAATAACCAGAAATTCTTCCTCGGATAAATTGTTTTTCTTCCAGTCAATATTTTGTCAGCTCTTGAGTGATAAAATCATGTATAGTAAGTGTCTTCAAGCTCCCTAAAAATCTTTCAATAAATCATCAGTGGACTGTATAAAGGTTTGAAGCTGGGACCTATCTATTGTAGTCCACTGTTTATACTTAATTTCTTCAACTCCTTTAATTTCAAAGCATTGCAACATCCATTCCTTTAGCATAGCAACTACAGGACAATTTTTACACTCGTCTAAAGGACATGCTGGCAAGAAAGGACTGCATTTGATTTTAGTAAAAGCATGTTTGTAATTCTTAATAGGGGTTTCTAGTTCATCTTCTAATTGTAAATCATCCATATGTAATCCGACTATCATGAGCTTAACATTTTGAGGAATGCTACACACACACACACACACACACATACACACACACACACACACACACACACACACACACACACACACACACAGTGAAAGACATTCTTTTGGACGTAGCTCTGCAAACTTCGAAAACCCCATTCTGATATTTGAATACTTTTCTGAAAATAATTGATAAACTTCTTTCAAATTACTTAAAACTGATCTTTTCTGAATATGATTTCTTTACCCATTTTCCATAACAGATAGAAAATCTTTTTTTCCTGGCATTACACGCCTAACATTGTCAGAATAATAAAACTCTTTTACCATATCTTTCACATGTACAGGTAGTGATTTCCCTTTGTTTTGGGTTAGGGGTTAATAAAACACCTTTGGTTATTAAAACTTCTTTTGCTTGAGATCCAAGTTGATGCAAACAATTAAATTCTCTCATCACTTTTCAATTACTCCATTGAGCAACAAATATTGTCAAAATCATAATCTTTTCACTCTTACTTTGTGTTGATTAATACTTATCCTGGAGCACTTTAATAATGTCATCAGCACATGCGTTGGAAACTTTTTTTTTAGTTGCTTCGTATTCATTATCCTCTGAAGTATCAATGGCAATAGCATCTAAATTAGGTGATAAACGGTCTAACTTCCTTTTTACAAGTTTTTTAAGTTTTTTTTTTTCTCCGGAATATAACTTTTAAGAGTTTGTAACTTGCTTTTATCTAAGGGTGACTCACTCAATAACGACAAGGGTTTATTAAAAATTGAAATTTCTTCTTCCTAGCACTGATAATTTTCAACTCCCTTGTCACTGCAAATATCTTGATATCTGGAAATGCCTTGAGAATCTGACTCTGTATTACAATTTGCAGAATTTTCATCATCACATAATTCTATTTCGGAAGGTAAGCCAGTAATCTTCTATCGGCAAGTACCACATAATTTTACTCCAGCCATAAGTTTTGAGGGATACATAGCTACCTGCCGACTAGTAACTACCTTGAAGGTTTTATATTGTTTTTTCTCATGGTGTTGGAAAATATCATAACAATAGTGTTGTCTCTTCTTTTACTTGCGCTTAAAATGCCATTTTAATCTAAATTCAGTTTGAAAGTTAGTAAAATCTTCTTCCTAAGTTGCTTTTGACGACTAATTCAATGAATATGAATTGATTATTTTAATATAAATATATATATAGCTTTAAGCCTTATACAATTTAATACTTAGTATGCATATATAGTACTAGTAATTAAATTATAACCTAGAAAATAAAAAGAAAAAAGATATAATTATTAATATATATCTACAATAGGCTAATTACAGAAAACGTCCTCAAAATACTGCATTTGTGAGGCCGATAAATATTAAATTTTTAGAACCTACTTATACTTTAATATTAATCCCAAAGTTGTTTATGGGAATCCCCCAAAAAAAATTTTATGGGACATCCACAATAGAAAAAGCAATGTGTAAAGAAAAAATTATGACCTTTGTTATCAACCAGTATCAAAGGTCAAATGACCAATAACTTGTTTTATATTGAACTTATCACTTTTTCGTATAGACACAAAATTATTCGTCTGTGCAAGAGCTTCTGTTTACCATCAAAATCAACTTCCGAAGTATAAAAGCAAAAAAGTTATGACATTTTAGATAACCAAGGTCAAGTGAAAAGGTCAAAACTTTGAAAGGTCATATCTTAGGAAATACGTGACCTAAGTCAAAAAAATTTACATGTTTTTCTTCTGTCAATATGCCCGACATGTAAGCCAATTTTCATCAAAATCCGAGTCGGTGATGTCAGATGGGTGGTTCTACTCGACTTGGAATGCGCTTTATATTTTCTGAAGAATTAAAGTTTATTTATCAAGTAACTTTAGTTTTAGTTTTTCTGTTCTGTGCGTGATTCCGCTTCAAACTTAATTTATTTTTTGTTAACATTACTAATGTATACCATTTTTTGTTTGCAAAATATTTCTATAGATTAGAAATAACTTTAAGCAAATCAGAGAACGCCGGTTTTGTTATTATGAGAATAATAGGCAAAACATATATGAGTTTCCGTGGGTGATTTTTTGGAAATGCCCGTATATATATATATATATATATATATATATATATATATATATATATATATATATATATATATATATATATATATATATATATTATATATATATATATATCATACATATATATATATATATATATATATATATATATATATATATATATATATATATATATATATACATACATATATATATATATATATATATATATATATATATATATATATATATATATATATATATATATATATATATATATATATATATATATATATATATATTAATACGGTAATGAATAGTGCGCATAGTTACGCCTAATGTTCGTGTTGTTAATGACGGTTCTGTATTCTGTAAAATACACCATTTCTTAGTTTTTAAGTTGTTTCTAGACTTTTGAATGCGCGGTTATATATTCCATGCGGTCTTTCGCAAGCAAGCAAATTAGAGCTGATATATTATTATTTTCGGAAAGAATTGACGTTGTTCATTGTTTAAAATAGAAAATTTAAATAATCGTTTGTTTGTTGTTGGTTGTTTTTATTTTTCTAATTTTTATAGCCTGTTTTCATTTTTTAGAAGAAGTTTATAACTAAAATTTCTGTTTTAGTAAACTGTTTCAGTTTTGTCGTTTTTTTTAAGAACATTTTTAAGAACAATTAAGAGGAGCTGATGGCTTTTTTAGTAAGTTCAATTCATTTTCTTATTTATAGATTAAGATTATTTTTTGTAGAAAGAATAATGAGTATAAAATTTTATTTATGTGTTTGATATGAAAAGTTAAATAGAATAAAATTGTTGTTTGTGTTCATGTAAGTTTATATACATAAGTTTGCGTTTATTTCAATCTATTTTATATTGCTCTATATCTATATATATCTATATCTATATATATATCTCTATATCTATATATATATCTATATATATATGTATATTTTATATTCTTAGGAAAAATAATAAGGAATAGAAAAATAAAAAAAAGTTCTTCTGGAATTTGTCAAAAGAATGTTGTGTTATGCTTCATTTTAAGGTATCTGAATATGTATCTATTAGAAATTTTTAATTTTGTTCTTTAATGGTTTCATCTTTTTCATTACAATGTTGTAAATTGTAGTCTGCATTCTTTGTTACATTAAAAATAATTAATGCTAATAAATGTCATTTTATAGCTGTTAAAGGTTTGCATATATGTTTATCTTATGCTCAAAGTTAAAAAGTTTTTGATAAATATGTGTATGAGATGATATAGTTTTAAAAGTATAATATTGTAAAAAAATAAAATTGTATAAGTAAAAAAATAAAATTGTGTAAGTAAAAATATAACATTGTATAAGTAAAAAAATAGCATTGTATAAGTAAAAAAATAACATTACATAAGTAAAAAAATAAAATTGTATAAGTAAAAAAATAACATTGTATAAGTAAAAAAATACCAACCTGAAAATTAGAACTTGATTCGTTACTTACACAACTTATCATTAAAAGATAAAATTTAAAAAAAAATTTATTGAAGTAATACTACTATGTTTTGCACATCTTTAAAAAAAAAAATTAGTTTGCTATTTTTTCAATTTTATTAACTCAAACCTTCAAACAATAATTTTTACAAATTTTTTGAGTTTAAATTACAGAAAGATTTTTAGTGTTTTTTAAATACTACAAACTTTAACTATGTTTTGTTTTTATTCAAAAAGCAATTATAACCACTGCAATTTTAGGACTTTAAACAAAGTAATTTCAATAAAAAACACTGGGCAATTTGAGCTCATATTACACCCAAATGGTATCTTTATTATCGATTTGAGCTCATATTACACCCAAATGGTATCTTTAAAAAAAGTCAAAAATAAATGTTTCTATGAATTGTTTTCCAAACAAAAATGAAACAGATTTTTAGTTAACATAATTTTCTTTATGAAAAATTAAATTTCATTATTTTAGCATATAAATTTTGTGCGACATATATATTCATGCGTGATGATAATATATAAACAAGGCAAAAAATATAACAGCATTTTAAAAGATTTATGTAGTTTGATAAATACGTGTATGTAGTTGTTTTATAATTGTGTTTATATAAATGTGTTTTTATAATAGTATGAAATGTATTTTATCCAGGGATGCGAAGTCCCAAAAGGACTCTAGCTTTTTGTATCTACTTTTTCCAAGTCTGTAGTGTCCAGAAGCTCTAAACATGTTTATTGACTTATTATCTGCTATAATAATTTCATGAAATTTAATGACTTGAAACTTATTGTTTATAAGCCAGGAGTCCTTGCCGCCATAATACCTAAAAATTCTGGGCTAAAAAAACGATTGTTCCTCTAACCTAAAAGTCTTAATTTTTTTCCTATTAGTAGTCCATAAACTTATTTATATTTTTAGTGCTCCTGTATACCAAAAACTAGGATAAAAAAATCTTTTGTGTTTTATAGTTAGTATAACTATAGTAAAGTAATATTAAAAACTAAAGTAAAGTAATATTGTGTTTTATAGTTAGTATAACTATAACACACAATATATTTGAGATATAGATCTAGAGCAAGATTCGTCAACCTTACCAGTCAAGTGGTGTTACTGCTTTAGGTCTAAGTGTAGTCTAGCCTTCAATATAACTATTCTGAAAATACATAACATCTTTAATTATTTTTTGTGTAATGTTGTTACCTTTGACTTATCTTTATGTTAGTGACTGTTGTTAAAAATGATTAATAGGTAGTTTCATTACTAGAACTCGTTGCTTTTGTTTCTTAATATAAATACATTAATATAATTTCTTCAAGCAGAAACATAAATTAGTGACTTTTATCTGAAATAGCACAGTGAATATTATTATTATTAGTGCGCATAGTTATACCTATTGTTCGATATTAGTTACAATTCTGTATTCTGTAAAATACACTATTTCTTAGTTTTTAAGTAGTTTCCAGACTTTTCTTAACAAATTGTTTTCTTAAAGAAGTCATGACCTTTAAGAAAACACTTGGTTATGAAAATGTTCAAGTTGACATTAGGTAGATAATGTATAGTAGCTTAAATTGATAGGTAATAGAAAATCTTTTTAAAATTTTATTAAGTAAATAGTTTATTGTAATCTTTTTTTAAATTGTACTTTTAAATGTGTTATAGATGTTAAAATTGAAAATATTAGTTACTATAATTCTTATAGTTATTATATGTTTGTTTTTCTATATTTAATATACCATTAATCATTTTCATACATTTTTATTTAAGTTTAACTGCTTATAATTTATTAAGATTTAGATTATTAGAAAATTCATGTTTACACAGAGTTGTTATTAATCATGATCGAGTTGTTGTACCAAGGAAATTGTAGAGGTTTATTTATAAAATGTACTATATATGGTATAAAAAAAATTTTGGATTTCATATGTTTTCACTAATAATATAATAGTTCATTATATATATATATATATATATATATATATATATATATATATATATATATATATATATATATATATATATATATATATATATATATATATATATATATATATATATATATATATATATATATATATATATATATATATATATATATATATATATATATATCCTTGGAGTTGCAGCAGCGTCATATTTTGTGTGTTGGGGGGGGGGGTTAATAACCTGTTTTGTACATAACGCATTTATGAGTTTTATTATGCATTTTGTTCAATGTTTTCTCCCAACACATGAACTATGACGCTGTCCGCGACTCCAAGGATATATATATGTATATATGTATGTATATATATATATATGTATATATATATATATATATATATATATATATATATATATATATATATATATATATATATATATATATATATATTTGTTTATTTTCTAAATTTTTTTCACCGCTTCTTAATGTCAATCAATTAAATGTAAGTAATGCTGTCCTTGCTGCATTGAACGAGCAACCAAGTGTAGAAAATCAACATTCCAGATTGTTTTTTATGGATGGACCAGCTGGTAGTGGAAAAACATTTACGTATAACTATTTGGTTGCTGAAACCATAGGTAGGGGTTTTAAATCTGCTACAGCTGCATGGACTGGCATAGCAGCAACTCTTCTTACAAATGGATCTACATTGCATTGTTTATTCAAAGTTCCTGTCCCAATATTGGATAACACCACATGTAATGTAACCCCTAACTTTATACATGGACATTTTTTAAAACAAGTTAATTTGTTTTTGCTTGATGAAACATCCATGATACCTAAACATGCCTTAAATGCAATTGATAGGTTGTTAAAAGATGTTTGCAAAAACAACTTTCCGTTTGGAGAAAAAGTCATTCTTTTTGGTGGCGACTTCAGGCAAATAGTGCCTGTTGTAAAAAGAGGACAACCAGCTGAAATTATAGAATCGTGTATAAAATGTTCCTTACAGTGGCGATGGGTGCAGAAATTTACATTAACTGAAAATATGAGGGTACATGATGGGGAAAGAGAATTTTCCCAATGGCTATTAAAACTTGGTAGTGGAACAATGCCTGTCAAAGAGGAGGATCCTTTTAAAGGATGCATTGAAATACCAAATCAGTGCATTATTAGAGAAAATGAATCGATTGTTGAAAAGATTTTTGGAGATGCTGATCAAAATGATTATTCTAAGCGCGTGATTTTAACACCAACTAATGTTGATTCATTATCAATCAATGAAGAAGTGCTTGAATGTCTGCCGGGTGAGGTCAAAATTTATTTAAGTGCTGATCAACTTGATACTGATGACCTTAATGAAAGAAATAACTTTCCTGTTGAGTTTTTGAACAGCTTAACTCCTTCAGGTATGCCACCTCATTGTTTAAAATTAAAAATTGGTTGAGTAATTATGCTACATAGGAATTTAGATCTCAAAGCTGGGCTATGCGATGGTACTCGAATGAAAGTTAGTGGTCTTCAAAATAATTATATTGAGGCAGAGGTTTTGACAGGTGTTTCTGGTGGTAAATGGGTTTTTGTTCCTCGAATTCAGTTGGCTCCATCAGATTTTAATTTACCTTTTGTTCTGAAACGTCGTCAGTTTCCAGTCAGATTGGCTTATTCAATGACAATTAATAAAAGTCAAGGTCAAACATTTAATAGAGTTGGGGTATATCTCAAAAAACCGTGTTTCTCTCATGGTCAACTATATGTTGCATGTTCAAGAACTAGAGCATTTAATAGTTTGTTTTTCAAAATTGATAAACATCTCATCCAAGGTATGGTAGGTGGAAAGTGTTACACAAATAATGTTATATTTTCTAATGTTCTTAATTTATAGTCTTTTTCATTTTCATTTTTCATTCATTATAGATTTTCATTTCGAAAATTTACTGTTTGTAGGTTGTGAGCACATTTTGTATGTATAACTTTATTTATTATTTTAATTTTTTTTTCATAGTTTTTGATAAATATATCTGTCATTTAATATTGTTATAAAATGTGTTTATATTTGTTATATAAAACCATATTTGTTTATAGTTGTATATATGTTAAAATTATGTTGTTTCCATGTTTTCAAAGTGGTGTGACTTGGCATTATGTTGAGCAAGATTGATAACCTTGCCAGCCAAGCGGTGTACTTATAGCAGAGGTGCGACTTGGCAGTATTTAGTGCCAGGCGGTGTTACTGCTTTAGAGCTAGGTTGTGTTGTCTAGCCTTTTTTTAATTATTCTGGAAACACATAATATCTGTTAATATTTAGCGTAATGTGTATGAGAGAGTATACAACCTTGATCTTTAAATCTGGGGCGTTTTAATGTCCTAAATTTGAAGTAATTGAATAACTAATATTGAATATAAAAGCAAATATACTTTTATGTATTTATATGTTTAGTAAAAAGATAAATATAGTTAACTTAAAATTGGTTTTCTAATTTTGTCTTTCATATTTTAATTTGGTTTGTTATTTTCGCTGGATTTTAGGATCAAGGGTGTGGTGTAAATATTCTATTGTTATGTTTTATTGTTGTGATGTTTTGTGTTGATAGACTGCTTGGCTTACCTTCACGTTGGTGTCTATTGTTAAAAATGAATAATTGGTAGTTTCATTATTGGAACTTACTGCTTTTATTTATTTACTAAAAGCCAAGACAAAATTTTGCTAAAAATGCAATTTATATCTTAATTTGATTTTTATTTTTACGATTTATACGATTTTTAAAAAAATACCCTGATTTCCTTTTATTGTAAATTTTTTGTTATGATATAAATATATGCAATTAGTTTTTATGCCTAATAATTTGTTGTACGTAACTTAAGAGATGTTTTTAAAGATGTTTTTAAAGAGGCAACTAAAACAAACTAAAAACCTTTAAATACATGGAGAATATTGTAGTTTTGCGCATTTGTCAAATACGAAGTTACTTAAATTTTATAACAAGTTTAACTAATTAATTAGCTTAGTTTGCATTTGCAACACTTTTGAGGAAAGAAAAAATTCTTATACATTTTAAATTCTTATATATATTAAAAAGAAAAAATTCTTAAAAATGTAAATCATTGTTTTACATTTTATTATTTTGGTAAAAAGTCTTCATCAAAAACTTGATTACTCTTAATAAAAATAACTTTATTCTCCTGGCCACCATTAAGGCAAAAACGAGAAAGGGAGGTCCTTTATTAGTGTCAAAATATATGAGAAAATATACTTCAAATATACTGTCAATATACTGTCTTTTATTAGTGTCAAAGTATACTTCATATTATTCTTATTAATTAAAGTTCATGATATAAAAAATATAATAAGAATTTAGCTTTACTTTTTCGTCAATTTAAAGCATGATGAAGTGTTATTATTTTGTGTCAGTAACTAAAAACGTACTAAGTTGAGCTTTGTAAGTCTAGGAAAATGGTTCTGCCATACACTGATATGACCTATGTCAGTTTTAAATTACTCAAATAACGTTAAATAATTGGTAAATTAATTTATTTTAATTTTGCAGATAGCTTAATTTTTTAATTTGAAGGCGTTTTTCTTACATAGTATTAGTTAAGGTTTCGCAACTTTATATTGTGGAAAACAGCCACTGTAAATTAAGTAATAGACCGACCGTAACCCGTATTACGGGTTGCTTTCTGCTTGCATATAATATATATATATATATATATATATATATATATATATACACTCATATATATATACACACATATATATATATATACATATATATATATATATATATATATATATATATATATATATATATATATATATATATATATATATATATATATATATATATATATATATATATGTATATATATGTATGTATATATATTATATATATATATATGTATATATATATATATATGTATATTAGTTTTACCGTTTTTGTCTTCATCTTTTTCTACATTAAAATCCACACTATATTCTTTTTCCAATGGAAACTGAATATAATAATGATGCTGTGATCATTTTATTAAAGTTTTATTTAGAAAAAATATGTACCATCTGTCTCAATAAGCGAGGTAAAATTATGCAAATAATAAAATTAATTTGAAAAAATCTAAAAGTAAATCAACACACAAAATACACTCATTTCAAGCTAATACGACATGATAATAATTATATTATAATTGATTACAACTATATAATAGCTTCTTGAATTGCACACCATTTTTATATGATAACAATAATAATGGATAATAATAAAATAACTAAATACTAAATGTATTATTAATAATTTTTATCATTATGATTAAAAAATAATACCACTTGATCAATTATAGTTTGGCTAACTTTATTACTATTATCTTGAACGGCAAATATATTAATTAGATTATCGAGACATTGGATACAATATGAATTGTTAGTAGAAACTAATTAAAGATTAGTGTCAAACTAAAAATAAAAAGTAAAAATAAAATTAAATATAGAATCAGCATAAATTATTAAAATAATTTTAAAAATTATCTTTAAAAACCTAAATATAATTGTTGATATTAATAGATTATCAAAAATTAATTATAACTTCATAGGTATTATGAGAACTTGATTCAGTTATATAATATTAGGTAAATCTATGCAAATTATTAACCTATGTAACTATAATTGATTTTTGGTATCCTAACAATGTGAACTATTATGAATATATTTAAATATTTATAGTAGCAA
Organism: Hydra vulgaris; assembly: GCF_038396675.1. Taxonomy (NCBI): domain Eukaryota; kingdom Metazoa; phylum Cnidaria; class Hydrozoa; order Anthoathecata; family Hydridae; genus Hydra; species Hydra vulgaris. The sequence goes on from NC_088926.1 coordinate 35,355,482, forward strand.
TTTAAGTTTATTGAAACAATGAACACGCAAATACTTAAGTATATTAATAATAGTTGACATTGTTAGGATACCAAAAATTAATTATAACTTCGTAGGTTTACAATGTTATATATTATACCTGCACACCAACATGCATCTTGCACGCAAGAGCCTCTATTTACTATTCCTTTTTCAAAACCAACCAGTGCTTCTTCAAGTGACACAGAGTGGTTTCGAAAACTAATGTGGAAAGTACTATAGCATTAATTTTAATGTGGAAAGTACTATAGCATTAATTTTCGAATATCAAATGCCTAAAAAAGCAAGTATATATACTTTACTTGTAATGCTGATCGAAAGTATATCTTCTTGCTGTACACATTAGGCTTTACCAGAAGTAGATAAATAATTATTTGGTAGATAATATTAGATTTATCAACCTTTGTCGACAACTTGCATGATTAACTCGCAAAACGAATTTGTTACGTAACTTCATTACATTAAATGGTGATCCCATCACGAAACATGAACACTCTCTTAGCCATAAATTACAAAAACGAAAGTAATACATACTTAATATCAATAAAATTTACTATTTTAGCGTTTAAATTTAGTAATGTTATTGTAAAGTCGAAACTTGAGAGTTAATTCATAGTGAAAAACGATACAAATATGAAAAAACGTTTTATAGATTGGCGCTCTTGAAATAATCAATGTATCCGTAAAAGTTCTCAACCTATCAATCACTAGAGTTGTCCCATTTTTGGCCCTTAATGATAATTAAAAGTTGTCCCATTTTTGGCCCTAATTATTAAAAATTTAATTAAATTTTTTTTATTGCTGATTATAATAGAGAATTTCATTTTGATTAAGAATCGTATAAAAACATGGTCTAAAAAACAACAGAAATAGCTCTAATTCGCTGTTGAAGTTTAAAAAATTACACCAAAAAAAGCTAATATTCGCCGTTTTTTAAAAACTTTTTACATCCAAGTTTACATTTTGAAATCAATTGTTTGGAAAATCTTTTTTTAATAACTCAACCCGGTTTTTATTGTCGTTAAAATTAAATTATAATTAAATTAAGTTCAATGTTTTTATAAATATATTTTATATATATCTTATTTATTTTTTAAAAATTAACTTAAGATTTTGCTTTTTAAATGTACATGCACCGACTGAAAAATAGGAATTGGCGCAATTGAATGTACATACATCGAGTGACAAATAAAGATCGGCACAACTAAATGCACATACATCGACTGACATATAGGGATTGGCGCGATTAAACGTACATGATTTGGGACAGGGTTAGAATTTGGGCCAGAGATAAATCAGAAAATGATGCGCTCAGCTTTTTTTAACAGATTTGCTTTACGTTGTTGATAGAAACCAGGCTTTTTTGAATTTTTCTTTGAAAAGCATTTTAACTATAACCAAGTATGAAAAAAATGGCGAATATTAGCGTTTTTTAGTGTAATTTTTAAACTTCAACAGCAAAATAGAGCACTTTCTGTTAATTTTCAGACCAATATTTATATACGATTATTGATCAGCATGAAATTTTCTATCATAATCAGCAATAAAAAATAGGGAAGGGGGGGGGGGAGGGGTACAAGAACCATGTCTTGTGTGTACATGGTCTTTGTAACTCGGATACAAAAATGCTTACAGCGGTCACTGCACTTCTTTAGCTATCTTTGAAAGGATGTTTCCAGACAATAAGTGCAACAGGCTAGTCTCTATATAAACAAAACGATTCAACAAACTATATCAGAAACCTTGCTGAACAGAAAAGTTTATTTGTTAACCTGGTACTTTTTATTGCGCTAATCAAATCATGTTAGAAGTTTTAATTGGTTAGTATTGTATAAATAATGTTCCCCTTGGGAACATGTATAAATGTCTTGGAGCATCTTTTTTTCTAGCAGTCAACTGTCAAACAACAACAACATGGAGCTCAACGGAGAGATATTCTAAAAGTCCACAATATAAACTTAGAAAAAAAATTTAAAGCAGTCCACAAATCGATATTGCGGTATATAAAGAAAGAGTTGAGATCAATCAGCTAAGTGAATTTGTTATTTGATAATGAGAATTTTTGTTTTAAGATGTACATTAAGATTTATTGGAATTGAATTGTGACTTTTGGATCGTTTGTCGGTCGTTAACTGCAAGTTATTGTTCCTTATTATAGTTGTTTATGTGATAATTGCATTTTATTGTTGTTTTAAAATATTTATTTCATGATTATCAATTAAGAAATTTTTTTAAGATACTAAAGGAATTTAGTTAAGAATATAATAGAAAATTATTAAAGATATTATTAAGAAAATTATTTAAGATATTAAGAAAATTATTTAAGATATTATTAAGAAAATTATTTAAGATATCATTAAGAAATAAGGTTCATAAGATTCATTTATTAAGTATAATTGAACACAAAGTTATTTAAGTTAATATATAAAGTCGAGGTCAAAGGTAATATTATTATTTATTATTATTTTTGCTACGAGGGTTCAATTTGACTGGACATTTTGTTTATACGAGGTTTTATTGATTCATTTATCGAGGTCTCAATTTGAAAAGGCCATACAGTTGTATTTAAAGCCATATACCATTTATATATATAATTTATTTCTCTTCTTAATCTTATTATGTCTAATCTTGCTAATAAACGTAGAGGACCAACGGTGGCCGTCAATTCAGTCAGGCGAGTTTTCGAGCAAGCTAACAATCTTATAGATGGTGGTTTGCACGGAGATTGATTGAATGAGTTGACGAGTCTGAAAAATACAGCCATTGATAAGTATTTGAAAATTACACAGTTTGATTGCGATATATCATCTTCGATTGAGGTGGATGAGGAGTTAGAACAAGAAGAAATTACGAGTATAGAGTTTACCATTTTTATAAGCGATCTATTTTAAGTATAGAAGATTTTATTAATAAAAATAATGTAGATAATATAAGTTCGAATAAATTTATTAGCAAGACAGTTAAGCTTCCCGCACTTAAATTAGAAATCTTTGACGGTAAACAAGAAAATTGGCAAAATTTTTATGAAAATTTTGATTGCGCTTTAAATAAGAACTTGGAATTATCTGATATTCAAAAAAATGACATGTCTTAGAAATTTAATAAAAGTTTAGGCTTTATCTGCCATTAGAGGGTTAACCTTATCTAACAAAAATTATATAGTTGCTTTAAATGTATTTAAAAATAGATTTTCCAATAAGCTATTACTTATTTCCATTCATGTAAAAAAGTTATTAATGCTCGAAAAAATTAAGGATGTTTGAAATATAAAAGAAATATAAGCTTGATATAATAGAAATAAAAATTTGGAGTTTAGAAAATTTATCAGCCCAAAAGATATTGGACGTCCTTAGACGTGCAGTGGACGTCTAAGGATGTCTTGGACATCTTTAGGCGTCTGGGACTGTCTACTGGGAGTAGATGAAATTATGTATGGATCAATTTTAATCCTTATTTTATTGAAAAAAGTTCCAGAAGAATTAAGTTTAATTATAAATCGAAAATTAAACTAAAGTCACGCTTGGAATATAAATAACGTTTTGAAAATATTAAAGAATGAAATAAGTGCTAGAAAAAATACACGTAGTAATTATGAAAGTTTTAGAATTACAATAACAGCAAACACCCAATACGCTAATGGGACAGATAACCGCATTAGTAAAATTTAACCAAAATAATAGACAAAATAATTTCCGCATACAAAATTTTTCTTCAGCCTCACCATATATCTATTTGCGATAGTTTTAAAAAGAATAATAAATTTGTTAATAAATCAAGAACAGGGCACTTGACAGCTTTTGCTGATGTTTCTTCTAAAATTAATCAACGCGTTTTACTCCAGACAGCCTGTATAAAAGTCAAAAATAATTATTTTGCATTCAATTATTGTCATCTTCTCATTGATAACTGTTCCCAATTGAGTTACATTATGCCTTCATTATGTAAAAATTAAATTTAAAAACGACAGTTTCTAAAGAAATTAACATAAACGTATTTGGAAATAGCAATGCAAGTGAAATTTTAGATAAAGTGTATGTTAAAAGTAATGACGGAACTTATATTGAAATATTATGTTTTGTAAAATAAATTTGTTCTCTGTTGAATGGAAAATATTTAGAAACTGCGTGTAATAATTATAAACATTTAAAGTACCTAAAATTAAAAGATAATATATATCATAGAGATAATGAACATTTATAAGTCGATCATTTGATAGATGCGGATTACTATTGGTCAATAATTGAATAATTTGAAGGCCCAATAAAATCTAAGGTAGGATACGTAGTCAGTGTTCCAAATACAGTTAAGAATAATAATAAAGTAGATTTTTATGTTCTATCCTCGCATGAGTTAAAAGTAGAAACAGAATTATATAACGTTGAAATGTTTTTAAAAGATAGGTTTTCAATAATTTGGAATAAGAGAGAAGATAATATTAACGACAATTTAGTTGTCGAAAATTTTCGTAATAGCATTGTATTTGCAAATAATAAGTATACTGTAGAACTAACTTTTAAGGAGAATCATCCTTTGTTATTCGATAATTATAATTTATGTTTAAAAAGATTTAAATCATTAAAGAAAAAGTTCATGAACGATGTAAAGTTGTTTGATGCAAGTTAAGTGTTAAACGACCAAAGGTCGGATTTGTTCATTAGTTACCTCATAGACCAGTCATTAGAGAAGATAAAATTACAACTAAAATGCGTTTTGTATTTGATGCGAGTGCAACAAATTCAGGCCCCATGCAAAATGATTGTTTACATTCAGGTCCTTCTTTGATAACTCTATTAAGTGGATTTTCATTACGTTTTCGTGTAAACAAGACAGCACTTATTGCAGATATTGAAAAAGCTTTTTTGATTATTTCGATAGCTAAAAAATATCGTGATTTCATACAATTTTTATGGTATGAAAATATTAATTATTTGGACAAAAAAATCTCATAAATTAGTAACGTATAGATTATGTCGAGTTTTATTTAGAGTCACTTCTTCTTTTTTTCTTTAAGCAACTTTAATTTGCCACGCAGAGTGTTATTTAAGTTTGATCCTATATTTGTAAGTCAATTACTAAGTTCTCTTCATGTTAATGATTTGAGTTTTTGCTCTGATTCTGTATTTTAATTTTATGAAAGATGTCGTTCCCGGCTAGGTGAAGATGGATTTACTTTACGAAAGTTTGAATCTAATTCAGTGGATTTAGATAAGTTAACTAATGGAACGGATTTTCAGGGTAATAATAATACAAAATATTAGGTTTAGCATGGAACAAACAATTAGATTTATTTATTTTTTCGTTTTCTGAATTATTTAAGAGTGCCGTCTCTTTTCCAACAAAATAAGACGTTACTTACAGCAAGTTTTTTCGATCCTTTGGGACAATTAAACCCAGTAATTGCGCGTTTTAAGATTTTATTTCAACTAATTTATTGATCTAATATAGGATGGGACTGTGAAATGAATAAAGATTTATTAAAAGTATGGCAAGATCTCTATAAGGATCTAGGTTCTGTACAGATATTTGTACCCAGATGTTACTTTCTGTACCTAGGTGTAACTTTGTTTCAAAATCTAGTTCTTGTTGCACGCGGTTGACGGTTTTTAGCGATGTTAATTTAAAAACCTTTGGTTGTTGTATATATTTAAGATGTTTTTTAAATGAGAATGAACAGTGTTCTTCTCTTGTTACTTCAAAATCTAGAATAGCTTTGCTAAGTAAATGTACAATACCTCGTTTAGATTTGAAAAGTTGTTTGCTGCTTGCAGATCTTATGTTAAGTGTAGTTATGGAACTTTCATCTAGTATTCTTATTTCTAAAGTAAAGTTATTTTCAGATTCTTATATTTGCTTACATTGGATAAAAAATTTTAATAAAATTTATGAAGCATTTATTCAAAACCGTTTTAAAAAAATTAGAGGTTTATTTGATTTTTACTATTGGGATTACGTCGAAACTGATCGTAATCCTGGTGATATTATATCTGGCGGAGCTAGTATTGAAAATTTGATTAATAATCAGTTATGGTTTAATGAACACAAACTTCTTTTTACTCTAGAGATTTGGCCTTCCTTTGACCAAGCTAATTTAATTGACTCTCCAGAGGAAACAAAACTGTTACTAACAACTAATGAATTATTCATAAACTTAAAATTTATTAACATAAAACTATTAATAATTTATTAACATATAACTTAAAATTTATTAATATAACTTCTTTTAATTCTCGTTTAATTCAAATAATTCTTATATTCTAAAATTCGTATCTTGCTTAAAGAAACGCAAGTACGAAATGACAATTTTTTACTTTTTTCTTTTGAGTTAAAAAATGCCAAAATGATTTGGATTAAATTTATCCACAAAATATATTTAGTTTTAAGAATTATAAACAACTAAAAAATAATTTAGGATTTTTCTTTGATAGCGGAGGAATAATAATGTGTGGGGGTCAATTGGGAATGCTTCTATAAGTAACAGTGTTAAATTTTCAATATTTCTTCCGAAAGAAAGTCGTTTCACTGAATTAATTACTTTACATTGTCATAGAAATGTTAAGGACGATGTCGTAAAAGAAAAACTAAACCAATTAGGAATATAACTTTGGATTCCAAAAGTTAGAAGTTTAATTCAAAAGTTAATTAAGAAACATTTTTTGTGTCGTAGGTACGAAGGAAAACCTTATAGTTTTCCTAAAGCCCCTCCGTTACCTTTAAGTACAGAAAACGATGATTATATTTTTAAGTACACAGAAATTGATTACTGTGAACCATTATTTGTGAAAAATATACATTCTGAAGGAGAAATATTAAAGTGTTGGATTTTGTTTGCTTCTTTATTACACGTTTTATACATTTAGATTTAGTTCCTAATTGTTCAGCTTTGGCGTGTGTTCGAGGGTTGCGAAAGCTCATCAGCAAATTTGGTGCACCCTACGAAATTGTAAGCAATAATGAATCATGTTTTACAGCTGATGAAATGCAAACATTCGCATCTTTAAAAGGACTTTAATGGCACTTCAATGCTGCAGCTGCTCCATGGTGGGGAGGATTCTTTGAACGCATGGTGTGTTCTGTCAAGAGAATTCTCAGAAAAATATTAAAAACTAATTTGATTAACTTACAAAAAAGTACTCACAATTCTGGCAGAAATTGAAGTTGTTACGAATAAGCGACTATTAATGTTTTTGTATGAAGAACCGGGTAACAAACCGTTATCTCCGAATCATCTCGTCTTTGGCAAATTGACTTGGAAAAGAATCGACTTGGAAGCATCATTAAAAAATGCAATTATAAAAATATAGACATAAAAAAGCGCGTTGTATACAAAATCTCTATCTTTTGTCACTACTGTTGGTAGCGGGAATGTTGCGGTACTTAAATCATGTTAAAGGTTTGTATTGGTTTCTTTTGTATAAACAATTAATGTTCCCCTTCGGAATTTGTATAAATGTCTTGATTATGGGAGCATCTTTTTTTCTTGCAGTGAACTGTCAAACAAAAACAACACTTTTGAAGTTAATTGCAAACAAGTTAAATGAGCAATTAATATTTATATGCAGAAGTTATAAGCCTTCTTCTACTTAACATTGATGGCGGGAGTGTTGCACTAACTATGTGTGTTAGACGCATGTTAGACGTTTTGGTTGGTTAGTATTGTATAAACAATTAATGTTTCCCTTGGGAATATGTATAAATGTCTTGGCTATTGGAGCATCTTTCTCTTGCAGTCAACTATCAAATAACAACAGACTTGAGCACTTCATTTACTACTAACTGTGATCTACGGTATCTTTGTTGTGTTTAACTATATTGTATATTAATATTTATAATAGATAATTGAACTCGTTTTGCAACTCCATTCTTAAGTAAAACAACAAGATGGCAAAACACATACATTTCTATTTTATTTTTTATCATTATTACAAGCTTGTAAATCATTTTCAAAAACTTTCATGTAGCTCTTATTTTATTTAGGTTTATATTAACACTGATTACGTTGAACAAGTTTCCATGGTAGTATATGCTCTGAAGCATTCATAAATTGCTTTTTCATGGGCATTAGATTACGAATAAAGATATTCATAAAGTTTGGGAGCTTTTCTTACGCGAAGTGCCATTGGAAATCAAAAAATTGTGATGTAATGAATAGAGTGCTAGGTTTGTTGGATCCTAGGTTTTTTTCCTTGAAAAATGGTAAGAGCAATCTTTAGAATTCTTAAAAAACTTTTACGAAACTTTTTTTTTTTTATAAAAAAGAATAAGTTTAAGTATTTGCATTTGTCCGTAGAAAAATGTTTTCTTTGTTAAATGTATTGGGTTAACATTTCATTACTTTAATGAACTAGTACATTTAAAACAAAAAAAAACTAGCTTCAAGATAAGTTTAGCAAGGTGTAAACAGTATTTATTCTTGGGAACGATAAAAAACTTCCTGTTGTTATACATTTCCGGTGATCCCAGGAACCGTCTACACAAAAAAATCAACATTAGACTTTTGGTGAAATCAGATAAACTTGGTGATTTAATTAAGTAAGTCACAACACTTGTTAACAATAAAAAGCCCACTGTTGTGATGCAATTCAGGTGTTCCCAGAATAATAGAAACAAAGCAAAATAATAACACTATTGGATTCGCGATAATTAGTTTTGTTGTGTTTGTTATTCAAATTATGTTTTATCGTTTCTTTTTCTTAATGAAGTAGGAATTAGTTTTCATTTAATGAAATCTTTTACAAATATTTCGAAGAATACTGTAAAAAGTAGCCACGATGGAGCAACAATAGTTTTTTCTGAAACAAAATGGTTTGTTTCAGAAAGAGTTATTAATATTATTATTTATTCTTATTATTAAAAAATTATTATAAACTTTATATTGTTTATTGAGATGTGAACTTTAAAAAATTAGTAAAAAAAAAAAGTCCTTTAGTTTTACATCATTTGTTATCACTTGAGTACTTAACTTCTACTACTTTTCAGACAAGTATTTTCATTTTCTTTTTACTAAAAATGACATTGGATAAAAAATGTCTTTCAAAATTTTGACCCAATTTTTTCAGGAAGTGAGTATTTTAACAACAAAATAAAAGTTTTATTTTGTTGATAAGAAAATAAAAGCATTTACTTTCATTTTCTATGGAATGGTTTATTATAGTGTAAAGGGAGCGTTTTTAATGAATAAATACTTTATCTGTTTGTTGTTAATATGAAGCTGTTAAGGTTAAGATTTAGGGGGTTCTAGGGTTATGTGCAAGGGGTATTGTGGAGGTCGGGATTATTTGGTTAGGAAAGGGCAGAGTTTAATTGTTAAAGTGTTAATGTTGTGTTAACCGTCCTCAGTATATTTTATTATACAATATAACTCAATGAGTATTCTATTAATATGAAATGGTTAGCACTCTTTTATTCATTACGTTTAAAATACAACTAATACTCTCTTACTTTTTTTTTATCAATTACTCCTTTTTTTGCTCTTCTTTTTTTATTATTTATTGTTATTTTTCTTCTGTTTAATTCTTTACTTCTTGTGATTATTAAAAGTTCCTTCTTTTTCTCTTTCGTTCACTTATAAAAGCTCTTGCTTATTCAAACATTTTTCAATCACAAATATTCGCTCTTTTTAAAATTCTTCTTAAAAACTCTATTTTACTTCTCTTTAAAACTCCGTCTTCCTCTCTTTCTGTCCTTTTCTTTCGTCAAACTTTATTCTTTTTAAGCTTTGTATAGCTTTTGGTTGTTTTCGGTTGCCATTCATCCTATTCATTGTTTATTTATATGGCAGGTTGATGAGCCTTCCTGTTTAAGTCGTTTTCTAGTTGTTTTTAACTTTTCTTATTTCCGTTTTATCATTTGCTTACGTGACAGGTTGATAAATCGTCGTGTGTAAGTCTTCTCCCGGTCATTGATTTTAACTTTTCTTATCGCTTTATTATTTATTTATAAGGCAGGTTGAGTAAATCTCCGTTTGTTCGTTTTTTCTCAGTTGTTTTTGATTCTTCCTCCTCATAATAGTATACTTAGTTGACAGCTAAATCATGTAAGCTGAAGTTTTTTTGCCATATTCTTTTTAACATATTTTTTGAAGATAGCGATGATCTTGTCCGTAAGTAAGACAAACTTATTTTTAACTTAAATATAAATTCAAAACTAAACAGTTTTGGTTTCTTTTAAAAAATTGTTCCTATTCTGTAAAATAGCCAAATTATAGATTAATTTGAGTAAATTTGAAAAGGTGTACTTTTTTATGGATGCAAATTCCGAACTTAACTTTATTTACACTACTCAAAATTACACTACTCAAAAAGGTTATTTGGAAATTTGTACACAAAAATGTACACAGAAATTTGTGCTGGTGTTCACAAAGATGAGATGCTTTGAGGTATAAAAAGACATTTTTGAACTCCGAATCAGCAATGCTGGAAGAATGATATTTTTGGTTTCTATTCTCTCTCCTTAGTCGTCCTATATAAAAGACAAAAATATATTAAAATTGAAAGGTTGTGTTTTCAGTTAAATAATGAGTAATTTAACTGTAAACCAAATTTTCAGAAAAATATTCGAAAAATGGCAATTGCTAAAAAAACAACAATATTCTAAAAAAACTTTTTAAATTCAAAATGTTAGTACAATTAATTATTAAAAAATTAAATCAGATAAGTTGTCTTTGTTTGGAATATAAAAACTGAAAAAATTTACAACTGACTTTTAGCAGTTTCTACGAAGCTTTTCTAAAATATAATCTACTCGCTGATGATAAATTTTTTAAATTTATAATAATTGAATAGTAGAGAGAAATGATATTTTTAAAATATTACCACATAATTTACTTATATGTTGAAATCATAGATAGAAGATAAATAAGAAGTTTCTACAAAAAAAGAAAATGATTACAAAACTGATAATTTACAAATATATAATCATAGAAAATATTTAAATTCCTGGTCATAAAACAGATAGTTTTTTAATTCCTGGTTTACTTTCTGATTATAGGCAGATAAATTAAACGAAACTATGCAGTGCATTTATATACTAAATCTTCTTTATCTAACTTCTTTCAAATAGTTTCTAAAATCGAAATTTTAACGGCATCATTTTCATCAATATCTTGAGATTTTGTGAGAATACCCATGGCATCCAATATTTTTATCCTTACTGGCAGTAGAGGGAAAGGCAACACATTTTGCCCCTATATCTGTCTTAAACTTTTTTATAAACTCTTCAATCTCATACAAGTCTTCACCTAGCACTTTATCAAATTCTTTAAACAAAGCAACCTTTTTAGACTTTTCTTGTTTATGAAACTCAGTGGTGTTAGGTAATTTTTTAAGATGACAGTCATCTCACTTAGCCAAAATGTTTTTTTGTTTTTTGTCTTTTCAGAGAATATTTTCCTATAAATTTGAGGCTTGATCTTCTTCTGAAACTTTTAGCTGGAAATTGAGTTTGGCAACTGCATTTTCTAAGTTATTAACTTTAATATCAGCTTGCTCTTTATCTTCCTTTCTCAATTTCATTCGCTTGTTCAGATATTTTTTTTGACATTTTAACTTGCAACTCCTCTGCTTTTTCTTTGTAATTAACCAACTCGTCATGCAGATCATGCATAGTCTTCTTAATTTCATTGGTTTCACTTTCTAAATGTTTATTGACTATGTAAGATTATATATGACTTGCAGCAGTTTTACAAAAACACTTTTTAATTTTGAAGTACAATCTATTATTAATGGAGCGCAATCTTGTACCCTTTTATTCATGCTATCAATTACATCTTTTAGATCTTCCACAGATTTTATGGATTTTGCTTTTTCTAATTCTTCATTGAAAAAACTTACTAACTTGTTTCCATAAAATTTTAATCATGTTCAGATTTTTAATGCATGATTCACAATCTTTTTTATTCTTACCAATCGTCAATTGAAAATTTATTGAAAAAACATTTGATGGATCAATTGAAAAACATGGATCTACTGATTGTTGAAGTGAAGAACTTGGGGGTTTGTTTCAAAATAATCTTCAAATTTTCATCTTATTATTCTAAAAAGTTAAAAAACAAAAACAATTATTAAAATTTTTAATTGAAGATTGCTACTCCTTTAACACATTTTTTATTTACTTACTTAACTCTTTTTTTTTTTTTAAGAAAAAAAGTTTAGTTTTTTTTTATTCAAAAGGTAAATGTTAGAGTTCTTTTTTATCCCTTCTTTAAATATCATTATATTTGCTTTCATTATATTTGTTTAACAAAAAGTACCATAATCTGCGGATAATTTGTACCATATTTCCATCAAAATATCATACATCATATCATACTTCGATAAAAATATCAAACTAACACAATTTTTCTCAGCTTTTAAGGAGGATAAAAAAAGTAAAAAATATTTACTGTTAACCAAGTTACACAACAAAAAAACAGCAAAACTCTTTATTAAAAAATGCCCCTATTTGCTTTTTTGTAAGCTATACAATATATTTTGTATAGATTTAAATAGATCATCACGAGGATTAACGATATCCATGCGTTAAATGAATTTGAAAGTCTATTAAAAGATTTGTATTATATTGTATTGATGATGGGGTTTGTGTGTTAGGATTGTGTGTGCGCAAAGCTGGGAGCAAACTGATGTGGTCCAAAAGAAACCGAGCTGATGCTATTTTGCAAAAGTAAACCAGAGGAGTGGTGTTTTCAATTTTTGGACAGTTGGTAGGTCATTTACCAGTCTATGATTGGTTACGAAGATTTGAAGTCTTTTAAAGAGAAGAGTCGATAGTTTGACAAAGAGTTAGGACAATGAGGTTCGTGATGAGAATGTGAAGTGTGTACTTCAAGAGATTTATGATGAGGTGGAAAGTTTCAAGCCTGCTTGTGGTGATTGAACTGTGATTGGTGATGAGCGAAAAGCAGTGTTAATGCAAGTTCTTTAGCGATTGGTGCTCTTATTTAAATTGGGGAAACTACTACAACATGGCAGAATTAGACTTTATGAAATGAGGAAAATATTGAAGCTAAAAGTAGACCCTAAAAAATCAACGTGCCTTTGCGACGGAGTGTTCGGAAACAGCACATGCCCTCAAAATACCTCGATTACTGTTTGTATGATCGGTGAGGATCAAGGAAGAGTGTAGTTTCGTTGCAAAAATTGAAAGAACGTTACAGAATTAATAATTTTGATAGTTGCTACAAAAATAATTGTAAATATGTGCTAGTTGTAAATATGTATTTTTTTGTAAATATGTCTTGCTTTTTACGACGTTTTTGAGGAATATTGTCCAGTATAAAAGAAGGAGAAAATTTGAAAAGATTTTGTATGAAGAGAATATTGTTATCATCTCATCGATGTGTTGCGAGAATATTGAATACTTAACCTCTACGTTGAAAAACGTTTTTTTTTCCTGTAACAATGGGTTGGTGTACTTAGGTTGTTGTACAACACAAAAATTTTAGTTACTCATTTTCTTTTTATAAAAAATGTAATATGATAAACTTCTCTTTCAAAGTTTTAATCTATTGTTTTCAAAAAGTATCTACGTCATCATTTTTCTTTTGTTGTTAGGCAAAAATAACATTTACTTTTATTTTTTATAGAATGGTTTTTTATAGTATCCATGGTTGACCGCTAAATTATCTTAGTTTAATTTTGGCTTTTTAGTATAATTTTTTAAGATATTTTTTAAAGATATCGAATACTATTATACCAAATACTATTTTTTAATATACCGGATAATACCTTTTAAATATACCGAATACCACTTTTAAAAGATATTGATATTTTTTACGCTCTTACATCTCGTCGTAATTAAGTCGAACACTTATTTTTACTTTCTGATTGTAAATATAAAACATAAGAGTTTTTATTATTTTAAAAAAATTGTTTCTTTTCTGTAAAACTCTCAAATTGCAGGTATATATCGAAGTAAGAATGTTCTGATTTGTTTATGCCTCATCAGTATATTCTGCATTTAACAATATTATAACTCCAATAATTTGTTTGCGATTACTGATCTTGTATTTAGGACTCAAAGTGAGTGCAATAATTAGAAACAATTTAAAAGTTTATACTTTGCACTTTTAAGGGGACTGTTCTTCAAAAGACCTTTCAACTTCATTACTAATTTTTATTTATGCGAATATTCTTTTATCTGTTTCTCACCAATTTAAAATGAGGTTTTTGTTATAAATCCTCTGCAAGAAATTTTCGATCTAGCTGACTCCACAACAATTACTTGGGTTTTAAATCCTGCGATTGTTCAGTCTATACAATTAAGTGTTCTCGTTCGTTCTTTATCGCATAACTGTTTTCTGTAAAAAATTTACGGACTGCTTCGAGTCTTCTTTAAATACAAATCTCGTCATGTTAATCCCTGATGCCAATCTTTTCTTCACCAAAATATTTTTATTTCTATCTATATAAATTTTTGTAGAAAATAAAACATGCAGCAATAAAAAATGACTTGTAGCAACAACAAAAAAACATGTAGCGCTACTGTTATATTTAACTTTTGAGTAAATTCCGAAAGGTGTGTTTTGTCATGGATGGAAATTCGGAATCTATATTTAACTATGCTACTCAGGTAATGATGATGATGATGATGATGATGATGATGATGATGATGATGATGATGATGATGATGATGATGATGATGATGATGATGATGATGATGATGATGATGATGATGATGATGATGATGATGATGATGATGATGATGATGATGATGATGATGATGATGATGATGATGATGATGATGATGATGATGAAATCAAATTTATTGCATTATTTTCAGCAAAGATAAGATATTTTTATATAATATGATTTAATAGTCCGATTGTATACAATATAAAGAAGAATCGAATGCTTAATGACAGTATTAGAAAACTTCTAAATATAGAGTTTTACAATATAGCCTCTTAAAAAAATATTAAGATTTATTTCCTTTATATGCAAAGTATTAAGTTTTGCATCTCCAATACATACAAAGTATTTGTACTTTTATGTACACCTCTAATTTACCTTTGTCATCTTTCATACGTCAAAAGAGCTTTTAATAACTGTCAAATTTTTTAATTTCATTGAAATTTATTTATTGTTTTGTGCAAGCACTAACAACTGTACTAATGGAATCTCAAGAGACTCTCATTAAAGTTATGCTATTCTTTTTTTTTTTTTTTTTTTTGCAAGTTTTTTTTAAATATTTTTGAATATGAGAGACTAAAAAAGGGATGAAAAAAAACCGTTTCTATAAATTAGTCTTGAAAATTTAAAAATTTAAAACAAAAACTTTTCAAGATTTTTTTCACATTCATAGCTGCGAGCTGCACTATTAAAACCATTATTCAGAATCATTAGATTTTCTATGTCTTTTGTCGGGGCTTATAATTTATAAACTTGGCTAAAGAGGCGCATAGGCTGGATATACGAGATCTAGAGCGGTTTTTGTTTATAAGTTCCATTTTAAGAGCCTCGTTTTTCTCTTTATATATTAAACGCATAAAGTCATAACATATTAGTTTAATATTTGATTAAGCTTTGCAGATGCCTCGACAAATTCGCATCTACTTCCCATTGCATTTATTAAAATATATGCATAATCATTGGGAACGACGCGCGAGTTAGTGTCTGATTTATATCCAACCAATATTATTGGGACATTTGGAGATTTTTTAGAATCCACAAATATGTTGTATAATTTATTTGACTTCTTCCAAAGATTTTTGACAATCAACTGAGTAAACAAGAATGAAACCATGACAATTTTCAATAGCGAGTCTTCTCATGGTCGGGAACTGGTGACTTCCTGCTTTATCAGAAATTGTTACATCACAAGTTGCGTCATTGTAATCAAGAACTTGTCTGTAATCATCTTCAACTGTTTCGCAATGCTGCTCGTCAAATTTGTTAAATAGAAACCTCTTGATCAAAGAGGTTTTACCTACCCCTCCGTAGTCAAACGCAGCAATTTGCAAATTTCCTATTAACTTTTAAATTAGAAAATGACTTATCAGATAAAAAGTTTTTTTAGAATAAATAATTAAAGTTGTCGAAACTAACAAATTAACGCCAACGCTTTTTGTATTTACGCACAGTTACTAAGCTCCTATCGAGGTATTTTTGTCAACTTAGTAACCCAGCACGTGACAAAGTCAAAAGTCAGTCAGTTTGTCCAGTCAACATCATTAATTCAAGCTGACTTGCCCTAAATAGACGTTGAAATCTTACACAAAACTAATATGTTCGAAATCTCATTTACAGAGTTCAAATTTACTTAACAATAAGAAAAGAATCTTCAAAAAGCAGTTACCTCTTCCACTTCGAATGGCTTCTACTTGAAAGGTTGAGAAGAACGCGTTTTTCAAAAAGCTTACAAACACAAGAACTGTGTAAACATTTGAGTTAGCAGACGTTTTAAATTTTATTATTTTAGCCAAAAGCATCTTATTCTTTTCTCGTTCATTTTAATTAACGTCCTATAATAAAAGCTGAAAACAAACTCAGCGAAAGAAATCCTTAACTCCATTAAATGCATATTAGAACGAATAGATTTTACAAAATTATCAAAACATTTAATTCTAAAATTGTAAATAATTGTAGTTTTGCTTCTTTTCGTTTTAGTAACTTTAGTCGAGCAATAATTTTTGCTCTGATAGGCGAGATAAAAGTCTCATGAATGTTTTGCGCATTAATTAAAAAAAAAAAAGAATTTCAACACACAATAAAATTAGGGTTTCTTTTCACGTTTATCGTAATGCACCATGATGTGAACGTCTCACTAGTTTACCACTTTTCTATTAGTTTATTTCATGATAATGAACTATCAAAGACGGCAGCAATTCCAGGTAAATGGGTTATCAAGGAACTTAATTGAAAATATTTATGTTTAAATCTCCTTCTAAAAAGCCGAAATTGATAAAAAAAAAACATTTGCAATTTGAACCATGATAAATATCGATCCTTCAAGAAAACCATTCTTTTTCTGGGAAAAGTTTAGGATCAATTTAAAGCAAGTTTAAAAATGGTTTTTGAGGAATATATTTAATTGACTGAGAGCTCATTATTCACATAACTTTACAATTTATATCAAATTTATATTAAATTTTAATAATATATTTGCGGCCGTGGCGCAGTGGTTAGAGCGCTTGCTTTGCAAGCAGGAGATCCAGGTTCGAAACGAGCAGCGGACATATTTTCGCGTCGAGGTAAGGAAGGAGGCGTGAACTTCCTGGTTAAATGAACTTCCGCGATGCTCTGTGACAAGACCGTTAGGTCTTTTTGGGGCACTTAAATAACAAATATATATATATATGTATATATATATATATATATATATATACAGAATTGGACAAAACATTTGCAACCAACATCGAACAATGCTAAAGAGTGTTCCTAATTTTACATGTCTTAAAAACAAAACGAACTATACTACCACAGCAAACACAGCACACAGGCAGAATTCCGTTGACAAGTGCCATTTTGCAGCAGACAAAACAAGTGCAACTTTTTTGTTTTTTTTCATTTTCTAAAGTCTGGTCCGTGTCAACGTCACGGAAGTTTTTTAATAACTAAAGGAAGTATCCAGAAGTTTCCAGAAGCATGCAGAAGCTTCCAGAAGTTTCCAGAAGAAGCATCTGGAAGCATCCAGTAACATCCAGAAATATCCAGAAACATTCAGAAGCATCCAGACGCATCCAGAAGCTTTCAGAAGCATCGAAAAGAAACATTTAGAATCTTCCAGAACAGGTTCACACAGGTTTATTTTACTATATAAGAGACATGTAAATCAACATGTAATTCAGTCAGTATATGGAATTCAATCAGTCAGTATTACCAAGTTTATCGAAGTGAGTTTTATCAAAGTGTTTTATCGAAGAACATTTTTACAAGAAGTGAAATACAAAATGTATTTCATTACATCAATACAGCCCACATCCAACCAAGACGCTGTGTTCCACAGAGCATTATTGTATCATCACAAGGTAAATGTAACACGGTAAGCCTTGAGAAGCGTGACTATTTATTTTATTATTTTTATGACTTCAAGTGCAAAAAGGGCTCCCGACAGTCTTGTATTGGAACTAAGAAAGAAAATTATTGGCGATTACGTAAGTGGAATGTCACAAAAAAGTATTTGTGATAAATATCGCGTGAAAAAATGGACCGTATTAAGACTATGTTCCTAATATCGTTCTACGGGGAAGTTGGTAGCAGATAACAAAGGTGGAAGACCGCGTTCCACCACTTCTAGAGAGGATTCTATGATCGTCAGATCCGTCAAGAAGGATCCCTGGATATCATCAGTCGAGATACAAAAGCAATTAGAGCTGCCTGTATCGGACCGAACAATCAGACGACGTGCTGTTAAAGCCGGATTGTTTTCTCGACGCCCTGCAAAGAAACCGCTGATTTCACTGAAAATCAGAAGAAAAAACTCCTGTTTGCTACATCTCATATTGACTGAAATGTGCAGAAATGGCGAACTGTCCTGTTCAGTGATGTATCGAAGTTCAACATCATTGGGAGCGATGGCATTTGCCGTGTACGTCGACCGGCCGGAAAACGCCTCGATTTACGTTACTGCCATAAGATCGTGAAGCATGGTGGAGGCAATGTAATGGTCTGGTGGTGTTTTTCTGCTAACGGTCTAGGTCCAATACATCGAAACGATGGAATAATGGACCGTTTCATGTATAAAAATATCCTGAAAGATGTTTTGTTACCTCATGCTGATCGGAATATGCCAATAAAATGGGTTTTTCAGCAAGACAACTTTTTTAATACTTTTGATTAATTTATTAATTTTCGTGTACAAATAATGAACTTTGTGATGAATAAAACTTGAAGAACTTTGTCTCTAAACAGTTACATAGTTATTCTCTAAATTCAAAAAACGCAGCACTTTTATATAAAGAAACTAAATTAGCATTATTTGGTTGCACTCGTTTTGTCCGATACTATATATATATATATATATATATATATATATATATATATATATATATATATATTTGTGTGTGTGTGTGTGTGTGTGTGTGTGTGTGTGTGTGTGTGTGTGTGTGTGTGTGTGTGTGTGTGTGTGTGTGTGTGTGTGTGTGTGTGTGGTGTGTGTGTGTGTGTGTGTGTGTGTGTGTGTGTGTGTGTGTGTTTGTTGATGTCTTATTATCGTATTTATTAGAATGGCAAACCATCTGTTTAAGCAGACAACAACGATGTTTTTTGTTTTTTGTTTGCGTAAAAGTACCGACATCTTTATACAGGATGCAATGAGCAAGATTTTATTTTTGGTGTAAAAAGATAAAGTCTCAAAACAAAAGATAAATTTGTTGTTTGGAATTTTTTTTTTTTGTTGTTGTTGTTGTTGTTGTTGTTTTTTGCCCACCAGTTTTTAATAATGAACTAGCATTGTTTTGTGAAAGGATTTAGGAAGCCTCTGTATAATGTTAAAAAGCTTTCACAAAGTCAATCATAGATTTCCCAAAATAAATTGGAGTATATTGTATCAGAAGAAATAGCTTGCACCCCACTCGGTATCTTTTAAAAAAATTGGAGACTATTGCGATAGAAGGAACAGTTCATACCCCACTCAATGTCTTAAAAAAGCTAACTTCTTTAACGTTCTTCGATAGAATTGCCTATACTTCCTTATAATGTAAAATATTAACAACTTAACACTGAATTATTTTCTTGTCCTGCCATTCTGTTGAAAACAATTGGATATAACTGTTATAATTGCTACCTTGCAATTACTAGGGTCAGGCTTGACAGGTTGTGAGAGAAAACCAGCTTTAAATGGAGGAAAAAGATAAGTTAATTATTCCAATGAAAACCTTATTCTCTTTCTGTAGAAGTTCGAGAAATAACATTTTCATATATGCGAGTTAAAACATC
The DNA here is from genome assembly GCF_038396675.1 of Hydra vulgaris. Classification (NCBI taxonomy): domain Eukaryota; kingdom Metazoa; phylum Cnidaria; class Hydrozoa; order Anthoathecata; family Hydridae; genus Hydra; species Hydra vulgaris. Next base: position 35,375,371 of record NC_088926.1, read on the forward strand.
CCCAGCCGGCATCTCTACGTTGTTTCAACGTTGATATTTGTTTGAAGTGTTATTTCAACGTTGTTCAACTATGTCACAACGTTAAGTTTTAAACGTTGTTTATTTAACGTTGTTTCAACGTTAAATCAACGTTGACAAAAAAACTTAATTGTAAAAAAATTGTACGTTGAAAGAAGTAGTTGAAATAATATTTTAGTATAATGTGCAACACAGAGGTGTTTATGTGTGAAATTTTGAATTTTGGAAAACGTTTTATTTAGTATTCATATTTCTACTTGTTCTTACGATAAAAGAAATTAATGGCTTATTTAAGAAACTGGCGAAAATGCACTCTAATGTTCTAGCTCTGGCAGAACCATCTTTTTGTAGCGAAGGAGAGAAACTCGAGAAAAATAATGACAATTCAAAATTTACATACCGGTTTTTACATCCATTTAAAACAATCATGACATTTATTTAAAACATTGTGCCAATCAATTAAAACAATCGCGATTTTCAAATAAAACATTAAACGCATGCGCAATCTCAACATTCTATATTATTCCAAAAAAGGTTTTATTTTAATATATATTTTATTTTTTTTATTCAATTTTTTAAAATTATAAAAAAAAAATTTTTATTTAAAATAAAATGTTTATTTCCCAATTACTGTCGAGGTATGTCATCTGACCTAAGATTAAATTTATATGCATACACACAAATATATATATATTATATATTGTATATATATATATTTATATATATATATATATATATATATATATATATATATATATATATATTATATACTGTGTATATATATATATATTATATACTGTGTATATATATATATATATATATATATATATATATATATATATATATATATATATATATATATATATAATATATGTTATATATTGTGTATATATATATTATATATTGTATATATATATATATATATATATATATATATATATATATATATATATATATATATATATATATATATATATATATATATATATATATATATATATGTTTGTTAAATTTAATTAAAACGGCTGCGTATAAACATTTTGTTTTAAATATATTTCGATGTAATTATATATTTATTTACACAATATTTCGCTGACCTTTTGCGGTCAGCATCATCAGGTGTAATATTATCGAAATATTGTGTAAATAAATATATAATTACATCGAAATATATTTAAAACAAAATGTTTATACGCAGCCGTTTTAATCAAATTTAACAAATATAAATATCGTATAACAAGAATATGATTTTAAAAGATATATATATATATATTTAAATATATATATATATATATATATATATATATATATATATATATATATATATATATATATATATATATATATATATATATGTATATATATATATATATATATATATATATATATATATATATATATATATATATATATATATATATTTTAACCATGAGCGAGACTAGGTTTTTTTAAACCGAGGCAAGACCGAGACGAGAAGTTAGTACTTCTCGTGAGACCGAGAACGAGACGAGACGAGAAGTTTAACAATTTTTGAAAATAAATTTATTAAAATCCAAGTAGATAAAAAAAAAATGTAAACATGGTTTTGACAAATAGACACAAATGACATTTGTCAAATGTAAACAACTTTTTCAAATATTAATTCAGAATTTTTTTGCCAAACTTTTCCAACAAGACAATGTTTTCTCTGATTAAGATAATTTGTTCTACTTTTTCTGGGTGTAAATTGTGTCTGGATGATCGGACGACATTTCCACCTGAGCTAAACACTCTCTTTGATTTAGTTGAACTTGCTGGAATAGCTAAAAAAATTTTAGCTAATGAAGAGAATTCTGGCAATGTATTTGAATGCAATTTCCACCAATCAAGAATCGGAAAGTCTTTTTTGGCATCAGGGAGATATTCATACTGGCACATTTCGCTCAAAATAGGATTCAGTTCAGATGTTGGTTCTTGTGTTTCAAGTCTGACGTTTAACTTGCGCTTCAGTTTTGAATTAGGAGACAAATCTGCTGAAAGAACTCTGGCAACAGGTTGGCACTCAACATTATCCTTAACCTATGAGGCTAACCATTCTTTTGTTGTTTGAAATTTTTTAAAGAGCTTCAAGTGAAGTCCCCTTAAAGCAGGATATAAGTAGTTTGCTGCAGCACTCAATAAGTTTCCAGTGTGACAAAGAAGAAATCTTTTCTCAATGCAGCTTTTCAAGTTTTTTGCATACAAGACACCGTAGCCATTTTTTCCATCAGTCTCAATAAATTGATCAATTTTGTCATGGATTAAATAAAGAGAATCGGTGACAGTGTTAATTGTTGGAATAGACTCAACCGACCACGTTTCTGTAGCTTCTTTAAGTGGTACCAAAATTTCTACTGCTCCCTCGATTGATTTCCACTGTGATGCACTGATGGTCTTTGAAGAAAAAATATCTTCATTTGCACATAAGCTGATAATTGCACTCTTTAGATGTAGGACAGAAGCTATGCAATCCAGTTCACTATTCTATCTTGTGTCAACGGATTGGCATAACTGTCTAAAATTGATTCCTTGAGCGTCTGATTCTGATTCAAGCAACTCAGCTGCAACTGTTGACTGGTGAGTTAAAGAAGCCAAATCTTTGCATGTTTGCAACGCATCATCCATTCCAGCAGTCATTCCAAATGAGTCTCGAACTGCACATTGCAAAACATGATTGTTGCACAAGTATTGGTTAAGGCGCTTTGACAATTTGACTGCAAGTTTCATGTTTCTTGCCTGATCGTTCACGCAGTACATTGGCAAATCAGCAGGCAAATTTAGTTCTTCTAAGAAAGAATCCAGCTTTCCTTCAATTAAGATACTTGTGTGTCTGCTCTTCATTCCAGCTTGAACTTCTCTTGACCGAAGTGAAAGTTTTCTTGAATATGTTGTTCTGTGATGAAGGCTCAGTTTAGGGTTTGCAATGTCAAACAATTTCTTGAAACCCTTCCTTCGACTGCTGAAAAGGATGCCAGATCAGTGCAAAAGTAATCCAGCATTGCAAAGTCAAACTGTTTTTAAATGGAATTGTATTTGTCATATTTGGACTTTGTTTCAAGCATTTCGACCAAGGTTCGTTTTTTCTTCTTAGGAGGAGGAAGAAGAGAGTCGTCAGTTTTTTCAGAATACTAAACGTAATCTTGGCTGTGTTTTTTTTCGAGGTGACGATAAAGTCCGCTTGTGTTTCCATCTTTTGTTTTCAAAGACTTTTTGCACGCCTTGCATTCAGCAACGTCATTTGTTTTTTGAAAATATCTCCAGATTTTGTTTTTTCTTGGTGACATTTTTGATCGTTGAAATGAGGCAAGAATATTTCTTTTCAATATAAACAATATGTGTCAAGTTGATTTCCACTGGTAAACTAATGAAATTAAGTCGAAAGTGCACTATTTTATACAAAAAGTTTTTGTATTTAAAATCTAATTAAAAATATTTAAAATCTAATTAAAATTTTTTAATTAGATTTTTTTTTTAAATCTAATTAAAATATCTAATTAAAAATCTAATTAAAAATTTAATTTGTCAAAAACAAACTAAATTTTTAATTAGATTTATTAAAATCACGGAGTCAAAATATTAGTTAATTAAAAAAACAAATTATTAAGCATTTTGTAAATTATAATAATTTTTAATTTGGAAAATAATATAATATTTAAGTTTCGTTCTACTTCTCGCGAGAATTTTCTATTTCTCGTTTCTCACGAGAAGTCCTATTTCTCAAGAGAAACGAGAACGAGACGAGATCTCGCTCATGGTTAATATATATATATATATATATATATATATATATATATATATATATATATATATATATATATATATATATATATATATATATATATATATATATATATATATATATATATATATGTATATATATATATATATATATAAATATATATATATATTTATATATATATATATATATATATATATATATATATACACATATATATATATATATATATATATATATATATATACATATATATATATATATATATATATATATATATATATATATATATATATATATATATATATATATATATATATATATATATATATATATATATATATATATATATATATATATATATATATATATATTTACACACACATTTATTGATTACCATATATATAGCATTGCAGTGGCTAAATATAGGGTATTCAGGTTGTGGTGTTTTGACTATAAAAAAAAGAAGTTTTACGAACTTTAGGAATTGTTTTGGTTATAAATCAAGAACTTCTTAAAGAAGTTCTTTTAATAAAGCAAATCTAACTAAAAATTATCTGTTCATCCACTGCGCTGCTCAGCTTGAAATCAACAAAAGCTATAAAAAAAATATTACCTGACAGGCACCATGGAATACGTTTTTTCGTCTATAAGTTTATCAGCATACAACCTTGCCAAACTATTACTTGCTGCAACATCTATAAAACCATCGGCTGCACCAGACAATTTATGTAAAATATATATTCCCTCAGAGTCTCGCGGGCAGAAATTGTTTAATTCGGCGGTGTTGTATAATTTAATTTGATCTATTAAAGAATGATTGTTTACTTTTAACGCTTGATAAAACTCCATTTCTTTCATTAATAAAGTTTTTTAACCGTATATATAGTAATATTATTTCACCCAAGTATAATTTTGGTATTTTGCTACACTTGCTACAGGTTCTCGGTTGATGACTTTTAGTACTTATATAAGACCTCCTTGTTAATAAAAAGTTGATACAAAATAGGTCTTCAATATAATAAATGCACCGGGATAAGCTTAAAGTTGTTTGAAAACATGACAAACAGGATTCTACAACAGTTGCAACACATATTTGACCATTTTATTTCACTCCCAGTCAAAATTAGGTAGCTACGCTCCGAAATATTTGACATTCTTAGAAAAATTTATGAACATGAGAGACAAAACCCTATAAAAACTTGGGTTTCTTTAGCGAAAATTTTAATTTTCGATTTAGTAAAATTAGTTAAGCTACAACAGCGGCCAAAATATGATCTAAAATTTTTCTATTATTTTGCATAAAAATATATACATATTTATATACGTGTGTAGAAAATTATAATAAATGTAGTCCGAGTTGACTGTAGCAATTGCTTCACTTGCTTCACCCTGGATCCACTCCTAGGCAGTATAGCTAACAGCTCGTTTAAACACATTCACGTGAACAGCAGTGCCACTGCTGTTAACGTGAATGTGTTTAAACGAGCTGTTAGCTATACTGATAGCAGAAGCCTCTGCGATCTTCAGAAACTCCTTTTTGTACACCAGTCTCAAGATAAAGTTCTTTTATCAGATGATGCCCTTCTCAGAAGAGCATCGTCTGATAAAAGAACTTTGCTTCAGATTCCAAAATCAGTTACTGTTACTTGAGACTGGTATACTAAATGCTGTTTCTGCATTTTTTATAAATGAAACAATACTTATTGATGTAAATATTGATGGTTGACCTTTATTTAGGTCTACATAAATGAACCTTTGGCCTATTTTACGTAGAATAGTAAATTTTAACCCTTTTATTGTGGATTATATTATGGAAAATCTAAACCATCTAATATCGATGATTTGATTTTTTATTTTTTAAATGAATACAGACAACTACAGTTACCTTGGGATATTTTTAAGACAAAAAAAATATAATGTAGTTATTAGGGCATTTATATGTTATGCGCCTAGATAAAATGATAGTTAAAGATACAATGCTTGTTAAAGATTTACAGTTAAAAGAACTTTTAGCATACAATGAGGATAAGAAAAAAGGAAACAAAGTACCAAATTTAGATATGTTGATAAGTTCTCGATGGCTGAAGGCAATATGTTATTATTTATTTTATAGTGAATTTTTATTTAAATTTATCAAGTTTGTAAAAATATTAACAATAGTTGTTTGTGAAACTGTTTTAATTTATAGAATTTCAAAAGAGAGTGTTATATTTACTTACTGATATAAGAAATGAGCTACGAAGCCAAAACACTCTGACAATGCCTACTTATAAGAGTGAATTTATAAGTTAAATAAGGTTTATTTTGTCAGTAGCAGAATTTGATGATGAGGACAAGATATTAGATGACGAAAAAAACACAATCATCATGGGTGAGTTTTAACAAGTATTTTATTAAATAGTTATATCCTTTAGTTTCAGAACTTTTTTTAATTTTATGTCTACAGCTTTATGTCAAAACTTATGAAAACTTATAACTGTATATATTAGAACAATGGCTTCTTATTTGGTAGTATAATTTCAATGGTTTAAGGGCAGTTAATGTTTAATTTCTACAGTTTCATTTTCATTAATATGACTATAAAACATTATGAACGAGGTTAGGCAATTTTTACAACCAGATGTTATTCCTAGTGATAACTTGTTATTCAGATCAGGACCGATTATTTTTTTCTTGTTATACTACCAGAAGATTACCAAACCAGGTTTACAAGCTCCTAAGATGAAATTGAGAGTTTTATATCCAAGCTTTCCTTCTCCAACATAAGTCTTTAGCTTTGCTAAAAAATATGCTTGTTCTAATATAGGATCAATTTAATGTCATGACCAGGACAGTATAAAAACAAATAACGTTTTTGTATTGTTTTAGAGCAGGACTTTTTATTTGTATAAAGATAATTAAAATTTCAAGCAATAATATTAGCTTTACATTTTTTTTTTTTAGTTGAATCAATTACAATCAGTTGGTGTAATTATCTTTAAAAGACAGAATTCACAAAATAATGCTAAAGTAATCAAAATAATTTTTAATTATTGATCAACTTTAAGGATTATTATTTAAGGATTAATATTAAACTAATATTAATGTTTATTCGATGAAAATGAGTAAAAAATAAGTTAAAAGTTATTTTTTGGTCTTTAAAATTGTTTGAATTATAATTTATTATCAATCAAACATAGATATTGTTGTGTGATATTTTATAATATACCTTATTTTATACTATTATACTTTATATTATTAATGAATATTATCTATTTTTGTTCAATATGTAGATATTTATGTTTTAGCAACCTGGGGTTCTTTCATTATTTGCCTTTGATGCCTTGAGTTATTTGAACATAATATTTTCAGAACTCTACGAAATAATAGAATAATAAATATATTAATAAAAACTAATTTAAAATATAATAAATTTGTAAAACAAAAGAAAATCTTATCTTTGCTAATGTCTACTAATATTATTGTTTAGCAAGTATCATGGTTATAAAATGTCAAGATTTAGCTAGTTTAACTAGGACTGCTAGTACACTTATACAATGGTTTCTTCATTTTATTATTAGTTTATATAATATTTTTAAAATCAAATATGTGGAGCTGTTTGAAATTAAGATTTAAAAGGAGAAGAAGGTGCAATTCCATCTGATAGGATTAGTGATGAAACTGTTTATTGCCCTCCAGGTACCAAAACATTGACTGCCCTAAAATGCAGAGAGTAATTAGCTTAAATTTCCACAAATAAAAACTGAATTCTCTTTAGGTATTACATCTATGTATTACAATTATTATTTTTTAAATAATGTAGTAAGAAGAGTTATTTTGTTTATACAAAATATATAACTATTCATATAATTATTTCAATTCCACAGAAAGCAAACAGGATTGTGAAAAATTTGAATTCACAACTACAAAACTCCTCTTTTTTATTTCTTGATGGAAGTATAATATTTAAAATACCCATTCTTGGTCTGCAAAACTGGTTAACGCCTGAAAGTGCAAGGGATTGTATAAAATCGCTTTAGCAAATGCATGCTATTTAGCATAAAAAATGACATCATTGACCTCTGTCCAAGCCCTATAAGTGTAAAAACATAGACGTTAAACCTAAGTAAAAACGAAAAAAATCCTCTAAATTAGGTGCAAAATCTCCTCTAAAATCCTATTTTTCTTATGGAAATTTTATGTGGCCACCCTGATAATTACTTTTCAATGTTAGAAAAGTTTAATATTTTTTTTTCCAGTTTATTTTTGAAAAAAGACATTTAAATTAAATATTTGAAAAAGTTATTAATAATCATATATCAGCAGGGCCGTCCCACATGGGTGTGTAGGGGGTGTCCCACCCCCAATGCTGTCGTATAAGCATTTGAGTTGGTACATTTTAGCAAGTTTGGAACTATAGTTGGCAAATATTGCAAATATTGAGGACCTTTTTTTTTGTGTGTGTTTCTAGTTGGCAATAAATACATACAGCACCCCCCCCCCTCCCTCATGAGAGATCACTTCGAGACGGCCCTGTCTAACAGTTATATTATCTTTTAAAAATTCTGAATATTTTCGAAAAATTTTAAGGCTGCCATGGATATGAAGGGCAAAGATGGAAAAACATATTTAAGAACACTAATATATATGCCTTCATGGATATGAAAGGCAAAGATGGAAAAATATATTTAAGAACACTAATATATATGGCGTTGTAAAAAGTATACCTTTATAAGTTGTAACACTTTTCCATTCATTATTTTTTTTTTTCAATTGTTCCCTTTCTAATTTTTATAAATATATTTTATTTAGAACAGCTTCTATTCTATTCAACGGAACAAAAGAAACATCGGTTAACTTTCTAAAATATGCTCCATTTCAAAAAGGTGATGGAAAAGAAAAGAAATTTGTTTAGATTTTATTCAATTATATGTAAATATATGTAGCATTTAAATATATTTTTCAATAAAACAAGTTTTATCTCTTTCTTTAATCATACTATTTTAACAAAACTAAACTGAAAAGTTCTAAATAGTCTAAGTATAAACTATAATTAGATTTAATATCCATAATATACCTTGATAATATAATAGAGATGTACAACAACACTATTGGACATGCATAGTACGTTTTGATGATGATCACAGCTTTTATTAACCGTTTCTGTGATTACAAAACGTTTTTTAACAGTCGGTTTAATGTTGAAAATCAACGTTAAAAAACTGTCATTCTAAACGTTGTTTCAACGTAAATTCAAAGTTATTGTAACGTTTTTTTGAGTTGAATCAACGTTGATATAACGTTTGAACCTAACGTTGAAAAAAACTTTCGTTCTAAACGTTGAATTAACGTAAATTCAACGTTAGGTTTCAACGTTAGTTCAACGTTTTCCGGCTGGGTCAACTTTTAATATCTTTGTGGAGCAAAGAAGGATTCGCCGATACCCTGAATTTTTAAAACAAAAAAAATTCAATGTTTTGATACAAGATTTACTGAAATAAGCTGAGGGCCTACCACTTTGAATGTTAAAAACTTTTATAAATTTTTTCTTCGTCACACGCAAAAAAACAACTGGGCCTCATTCATTCTAATGGCATATAATGATTTTGAAGTTATCTTGTTTTAAATTATCCCCACTTTGGGGTAAATAGTAATGAATAACTGAGGAGACAGATGGGTAACCAATGTTTTTTAAAAAAGTTAACAATCATAATAATCTCAACCTGTTAAAGGTGTTTTTGATTTTGTATCATTTATTTTAATGAAAAAGTTATTAAAAAGGAGCTTTTTAATCTTTTTAAATCCCTTTCTAATATTTTTAAATCCCGAAATAAGTTTCTTAAATGAAGCCTTTATACAGATTTGGTTGGAGAAAGATTTTGTGAAAAAACGAACTGCGCACAGTGGGCCAGGTGGTAGACAAAACCTCAAAAAAAAAATTTCGAAATACTTCCAACTACTTAGTACATTATATTTATAAGAGCATAATGTATGGTTTAAAACATTATTTGTAGTTTAATTGTACATCATAAATGTACAATTATTATTTACAATTGAATATAATGATGAATTAATTTTTTTTTTTTTTTTAATATACCATAACAACATAACTATAACAACAAATAACTTTTAAATTATTTAACATATGCGAAATTAATTGACATATTATTAAAATTTAATTTGATAGCTTTTCAAAAAATACCATAACAAATTCCAAGGTCTTGTATTAAAGTCACAGTTTTATTTTGAAATATAAAGGTAAGATTCTTGTTTATAGTATAAAAATATTATGTTAAAAGTGGCTCATATAGTTTAGAACCTGCTGGAACAGCATATTAATGTTAGAGTAAGTTAATACAATATATGTACAGCCTGTTGGTGCTGTTTTATTCTGCTCATAGCTGCCCCTTTAGGTTTTGTAAACATTTAAAAAATATATATTGTTGTAAAATGCTATTCGCGACAAACCTATTTTTTGGTTTGTTGTCATTATTAGGTGTTGTGCTTATTGTACTGGCCTAATTAAATATATCTGAAATAAAAATAATGGCCATATTCATGTTATATTAGTTTATAGTGGTTGCACTAATAATTTTAAATTAATTTTTTTGTAGTTGATATGAAGATAAGTGATGTCCATAACCGTATACGGCATGACCAACTAAATCCGAGTGATAAATCATTTTCTTTGTCTGTAGAAGCTATTTTAGTCTCTATGAATTTGGGTTCTACTGGGTGTGCTGCATTTTTAAAAGTTTATCAAAAGAAATGGAAGGATGCAAACCGAGGAAACATAAAGTTTGAGAGTAAAAATAAAAATTGGTTGACTCAGGACTTTAAATCTACATACAGTAATAATATATCTAAGCCTGATAATTCTAGTCATTTACATAAGATTGGTGGAAGACCAAGTTGTTCCTTTAAAGTTGCTTCTGACAAAACCAAAAGGAGAAGACTTAATGATATTATAAATAATTTTTCTAGTGATGAGTTGCTCCACTCAGCAAGGCTTAAATTAAGAAATGAGTATAATTATGAGGCTGCCAAGCAAGTTGCTGAGATATCAGAACCTTCTAGTCAATTTAAAAAGTATACACCTGATGAAGGTCTGGCATTAATTATAGATGGTGGCATGTCAAAATCAACCTACCAACTTATGAGAAATGGAGCTGAAGAACGTGACTGCCATATATATCCTTCATACAACAACATAAGATTGTCCAAAGCTAAGTGCTATCCAGAGAACATCTTTGTTGATGATTATTCAGCACATGTACCACTACAAGAATTATTAAAACATACAGTAAAAAGACTTTGTGAGGTGCAAGCTCCTGTGATCAGCACAATGCTAGATGGTTTGACCCGGTTGACTTTGCGTTGCAAGGCTGGGTTTGATGGGGTTACTGGGCAAAGCATGTACAAGCAAATTAGTAGTGAGGAAGCTGGAGATCGTAACTTAAAAAAAGAAGAATCTCTGTTCATTACCTGCTTAGCACCACTAGAACTCAGTGGGTTCTGTAATAACAAAAAAGTACTATTATGGCGAAATGAAAAGCCATCATCTACTGCATATTGTCGTCCAATAAGATTTTCAAAATGAAAGCAAAGCAGTTGTTATAGAAGAAGCAAAATAATTAGAATCTGAAATCAAAAAATGTGGTGTTTTTAATTTTACTTTTAATGGAAAGGAACTGCTTGTCAAAAGTATTATTGAACTGACCATGATTGATGGCAAAATTCAAACTATTCTGTCTCATGTGACTAACTCAACTCAATGTTGCTCTGTGTGTGGTGTGTCTCCAAAAAACATGAATAACTTAGAAATGGTGCTGAAATTGGACAATTCTAATAATTTAGAATTGAAATATGGTCTTTCTAGCCTGCATGCCTGGATTAGGTTTTTTGAGATGGTATTGCATATTGGATATAAACTAGAAACTCAAAAGTGGCAGTCTAGAGCTATAGAAGATAAAGAAAATGTTATGCAAGTGAAGAAACGTATACAGACAGAATTTATGAACCAAATGGGACTAGTTGTGGATTTCCCAAAAAGTGGAGGATCTGGTAAGTGAAATTACATAAATACTTTTATATAAATCATCAGGTTAACTATCACATATATACAATTTGTAGGTACCAGTAATGATGGTAACACTGCCCGACGAGCCTTTGCAAACTATCAATCAACTGCCAAAATTTTGAAAGTAGATGAAACTCTTTTATTTTATTTTTACATCATACTAGTCACTTTATCATCTGGATTTGAAATTGACACTGTCAAATTTAAAGAGTTCTGTATTACTGCTCTTAAACTTTACATATCTAAGTATTCCTAGTATTACATGGCACAATCAGTACACAAAATTTTAGTTCATGGCCATGCCATCATTGCTAGACAGTACTTGCCAATTGGACTGATGTCAGAGGAGGCCCAAGAGGCCTGTAACAAGGATTTTAAAAAGTTTAGGGAAGATTTCAGTAGAAAGACTTCCAGAATTGACACAAATCGTGACCTAGTTAACAGGCTACTTGTATCTAGTGATCCTGTCATAACATCATTAAGAAAGTGTCATAAAAATAATGGTAAGAGTTTAAAAAAATACCCCAGTGAAGTCTTGGCTTTGCTGAGGGAATCAGCTCCACCTTCTTCTTTTTCTTTGTAGCTAAACACAATTTGTTGTTTGATTTTTAAAAAAGGTTGATATTGAAAAAAATATTTTTTTACTACCTAAGCCAATTAAATGTCTTTTATTTTATTAAAAATTAAAATATTCTTGTTAAAAATAAATATTATTTCATATATAATGATTATTTATATATCTAAATAGGTTTGTGGACCAATTGGGTAATAATTAGGTTTTGTCCACCACTTCCCATATACCTGGCCCACTGTGCTGCGTCATGAAGTCAGAACGGAAAGTTATACTCTTATATAATTTCATCACAGTTTAAATAAATGGAAAAATACTAGAAAGATACAATGCCAGAACGGATAATATCGAAACTTAATTTTGTATTGTGCAGTATTTTGCATTTGTGTAAAACGACCGAAATCAGCGTTTAGCATAACCTTAATTGGTTTAACCTTTTGTTTCATAAGGCTGCAAATTTGCAACAAACTAAAAAACCTGATTAAAATCTCATATAAACTTACAGAGTCAACATATTAATTACTGTGATTTTATTCATAAAAAAATAAAAAATCATGCAATGTTCGAACCGAAACCGAAATTTTTATTATAGAAAATAAAAGAAAGTGTAACAACATTTTTTGTTTCTGTCTTATTGTCGGATTGTGTCAATCGTATACAAAAAAATTTATTTTTCATTTGAAGTGCTCCCTGGGGACCTAAAAAAAGTATTTCTTGCATCTTTAATTTATTAAAGTTACTTTAGAGTAGTGCTTACTTGGTTTCATTTCAGCAAATCAACTTTTATTGGTTATAACAAAAATGTAATTTTTTGTAAAGTATGGTTTAGAAATCTGACTCGTAAGTTTTTTCTGGTTCCTTAATACTGCTGTCTTAATATTCCTATCATAAGATTTTGAAGAAGTCGGAAAAAACGTTTGCTATATGTCTTTAATCAATTTGCTAACCAATCATGTTACTATTACGTGCTAGCCAAACATTGGATAGCCAAATATTATTGGATAAAGCATTGTAATGGTTTAACGTCTGGATAATTTTGAATTGCAAATGCAGCGAATTTAGATTTTAAAATCCACTGCTAACATTTGAAATAATTCAGTAATAGTGATTTTTCTTTTAAATTTTATTTCTCAGTTATGGAAAAAAAAAAAAAGTTTTAAATGGGTTTGAAAAAATCAGTAGCGTAGAGGTAAGAAGTAGCGTAGAAGTAAGAAGTAGCGTAGAGGTAAGAAATAGGTTGTGGCCAAAAGGTATTCACTTTGAGTAAATATTTTTTTAATGTGAAAGCGTGTGAAATTGTAATAGTTTGCATGATTAAAGATAAATTGACTTGTAGGTAGTTACAGTTAACTCAACAGCAGGATCAGGGTGATCATTGAATAACTTGCATCTCTATCCTAAACAGGAGGAAGCGTCTCATATGATTTAAAATTGCCCAAAAAAATTGTACAGCAATTTCTACAAATAAATTATTCGGTAAATAATTTTCCAAAATTGTAACTTCCTCTAATATGTTCCTTCAAATAAGTTGTAACTTCCTCTAATATGTTCCTTCTAATGAATTGTAACTTCCTCTAATATGTTCCTTCTAATAAGTTGTGACTTCCTATAATATGTTCCTTTTAATAAATTTTAGCATAAAGAAATTATATTAATACTTTTTGTTAAAATTTTTCAATTAATAGTCTAAGAATAATCATTAAAATTTAGCTACTAAACACGTAAAAACTATTTTTTTAGGTTTCAGCGAAAGTCAAAACCGAAAAGGTTTGAACAAAGCTTTAAAACGTAAAGTTGTGATGCATGAATTAAAAACCGTGTTTTGAACAATTAGACGTCGCATTTCTTTCCTAGCGCTTATTGAACGTTTTAAATTTAATGACATTTTACTTGATTAAAATGTTAATTTAAACTGAATTTACTTAACATTAAAACTTAATTTTACGATGTTTAAGTTAAAACTTGGCATTGGTTTTAATGCCACAATGCACGGTACGTTTGAAACTAACTCGAGAGGGATAAGTTGATAAAGTTTGTTAATTTTTTTTTCATAAAAATAGAGATCACTTACAGTTTCAAATACAAATATTACAATACATATCCCAATTCTTTTTAACTTATTATAATACAGGTATATGCACAGGTAAATTGTGAAACTCTGATGCAATCTTGCATCAGAGTTTCACTCTAAAACATGTATTTACATTTTAAAATTTTATCAAGTATAATGAAATAAATTAATTGAAAAAACAGCGATAAATTAAAATTGGTATTTAAAATATCCCCCTCCCCCCTCCCCCATCGCTCGTTTTTTGCAACATATGCATCTTTTTTGCATCGAATTTAAAAAATTGTTGTAAATTTTGGTTGGAACCTTTCACCAAATAGTTTCTAGTTCTTGTTTTAGGCTACTAACGGACCTTTATTGGAGCTGACTAACTCTTTGTCCATCCGAGCACAAATACATTCAATTGGATATAATTGCTGGTAGTACTACGCAGTTCTTTTGCTTCTCAATATAAGTGTGTTGGTTGATTATGTATAGATATTACAAACGCCTACTCCAATAAAATTTAAACAGCTCTAAATATTAAGTCACTTACAAATTTGGAATTACAAAGTGATCGCTATACGTTTCAGATTTAAATTATTTAACAACAACTTTAATTTTTCTATTTATTACTTTAAAATTACTTTCATGAAAATTATGTTTCCATTTTCCCATTGAAAAAACATTCTCTTCTTTCAACAACATAATCTTGTTAGCTTTCATCTACAGCTACAACTGTTGGATTGGCTTTTCCTTGACAAAATAAAAAACTGTTTTTGTGCTCTGTAGTTTTTTTAACCTTCCGAATTCTTTTTGATGTTGGATACTACCTGTCTTTTTCTATTTCTGAAAGATTTCTCTGAACTTAATAATCTACTTTCTATTTCTCTGTTGCTAATCCTTTGTTCCTATAATCATTCACTTAGTTGATTTACTTGGTGCTTTTGACCCATTTTTATAAATCTTTCAGATCTCCTAAAAACCTATCAAATGTGTACACTGGTCATCATTACCAATAATTTGTAGAAAAAGATAAAATTAGCATTAGCTAAGTTGCAAAACTAACTGCAATAGCAATTAGTTTTGTAAGTTATAGATTGCAGAGTAGTAAGGAATAGCTGTTACTTTTGCTGCTATTATATATTATTAATTGAACACTTTTATTATATTTTTTTAAATACTATAAAAGCATCTATAAATCAACATTTAGCAAAGGTTAAAATATTTTTTTAATGACTACATCTTTCTATTCAACTTGAGTTAATTTAAAATTCCGAAATCTATACAGTGGTATACTAATCATACATCTGTGTATGTATATTTTAGTTGAATATTAAAAGTGTAAATGCAAGTGAAAGTTTCTGCTCGAAAGAAATGAAAGCTTGTAACCAGTTGAACTTGTCATTTTTTTTGCGATTCTTGCTACTTGCATTGAGCCAGTTAGTGCATTTGAAGGTGGAGAGGCTGTTGCACTAATCCTTCGATTAATTATTGGTTTTCTAGCAATAAGTGCTTGTTTTGGAGTTTATGCAAGGAAACGTCAACAATGATGCATAAAGAACTGATTTTGAAAATATTACAGAGCTTTTAATTTGTGTTTTCTAGGTTTTATATGAGATGCTGTTCTTGTACTAAGATATGTAAATAACTTTGTGATGCTTCTCTAGCTTTTTACAATTTTATACACCAGAATCTTATTTTAAATACTCCTAGTTGGCTTGCCTTGAGTCTTTCTTCTTAAGTCTTACTTTTTTTTTTTACTTCATTTTTGCACTAATATAAAGATCAAAGATGTTTAAAGATTGAATATGAACTGTTAAGTTAGTAATAAGTTATTAGTTCATATTCAATATTTAATGATAAGTTAAAAGTTGACTGTATAAAGAGTTTTAAAAATATTTTGAGACCTATTTTTATTTTCATATTGTATTTTCATTTAAATTAACAAGAATTTAAGAATTTATTTTCTGGCAATTTGTAACAAAACAGTATGATATTATACTTATATATACACTACCAACAAAAAGATTGAGGCAGGCTAGGAATTTTTTAGAAATAAGCAAGTAAACAAACATTTTCAAGTCTAACTTATAATTTAATTAATATGTTTACAAAAACTAAACATTATTACACATTTTTGATCAATAATTTCCAATTTTAACTTGCGCTTTCTAGTTGTACTCGTTCCTGTGTTGATTTGTCAAAATAATCAGTTATTCAGTAAATAGCCCACTGTTAAGAAATAGTTTTATTAATACCTTTACTAGAGTGACACTTAATAAACTTTGTGTGTGGTATACTTTTTTGTAGTAAAAAGAAAAATAACGAGCACAGAATTTTGATATTTATAATATGGCAAAAATTGTCTAAAAATTGTAAAAAAAGTAAAAAAATGGGTAAACGAAAGGAATTAAACATTGCTGAAAGAGAAAGAATTCAAGTTTATTATGAAGAAGGTTTTTCACAAGTCGAAATTTCAAAAAAAAAATGAAAAATCAGGTCTGTGTACAATCAATTTAATAATCTTAAAATTAGCACTTCCACTGTAAAGAATCGATTGAAGAAATTTGGTTTGCATGGGTGTGTAGCTGCTCGTAAACCATTATTAAAACCAATTAATAAGACAAAAAGGCTAAATTGGGCTTTGTGTTTTATTGTATTTTACAAATAGAGTGCTCAATGTTCTTAAAGAACAGAGCAATAACAAAGTTAGTAAAAAACACTTATCTAACTTTTATCTTCTACTTTAAGTTTCACCATTGCTGGATCATCAGGAACTCTTCCTGATGATCCAGCAATGGAGAAACTTAAAGTAGAAGATAAAAGTTAGATAAGTGTTTTTTACTAATTTATATATATATATATATATATATATATATATATATATATATATATATATATATATATATATATATATATTTACCATATCAGGGTGTGAAACAGGGTTATATACAGATTTACCAAAAGTAGCAATATTAATAAAAATTATTAAGTAATCTATATATTTTCCTAAAGTAACAATAAACTGTTACAACACCTGATGAGCTAAAGGAAATTATGAATTATCACACTAAAATATGGCATGGAAAAATACCCTGAGGAGGTAACAATAATTTGTGTATAAATATATGTGTATATGTTATGTTGCATTCTAAACATAGTTAATAGTTATACATGATGCTACACAACAAGCTATTCCAGTTCCAGCTTTGTAATGGTTCTTCAAGTTAAAGCAGATTAATTTACAGACAATATAATGTAAGAAGTATGTTAAAGCTATTTTTCTTTTAATGTTTTAAAATTTTCTTTGATTTTTTATAGGTGCTTGTAGCTTTTTTAAACTCCTTTTTAGTGTTGGAAACAGTGTTTATATTTTTTAAAGTTCTTATGAAGTCTTGAATCTTATTATTCAGTTAAGAATAACTTGTGCAACTTATATTTATTAGATGCTAGTTATAAACAAATATATTTAAACCTTTTTTAAAAATAATATGATCTTGACTATAAATGCCTTCATTTTATGTTTTAAAGGTTTATTGATGGTCAACGCAAATGATAAAATACTTTGCATGTTCGTAAAAATGTTTTTAGAACATGAAAACAAAAAAGCTTTTTATTATAATTATCTAATTTTAAGGCAACCTAATACCTGTACAATCAGTTTTGGTTATAAATAATTATATTTTACCATGACAAAACATTTTAAAATGTTTTGTCAAAGATAACAAGCAAGCAACAGGAGTTAATGAGAAGAGGACTTTCGAAAAAAGAGTCCATTAAAGAAGTAAAGTATGTTATACTTGTGGCATCAGGAAAAGTTGGCGTTGGAAAATCAACTACTGCTGGTAAATATTTTATTATATTATTAAATAGCATTATTATTACCAATTTCTATCAAAAGCAATATTGTTAAATAAGTTGGTGAAATAAAAACCTGTGTACCTTTAAATTTTCATTAATTTTTATAGTAAATATTGGAGCAGCGATCTCAGTTGTTCAACAGGTATTTATTTGCTTTTTTGTTTTTTATTTTTTTCTTAAATAACTTTTATTAATTCTTCAGCATTAGATAAAATTTTGGCATTTATGCTTCCTAGTGAGATTTCAAAAGACAACTGTTCCTTTTGAAACTAGAGAGATTATCAAAAATAAAATTTAGAAACAAAATGTTTTGCTGTTTTTTTTAAAACAACTTTTTCAATCTGTTATACCATTACACCACATCACAAATATTTGAAGATCTCTTTTTATTTCTTAGTATTCTACGCATGGGCTGTCATATGCTGTTAGAGTTGTACCCAGTTCAAATTTTTTTATTTTTTTTTATTTTTTTATTTTTATCAAACAATGAGGCGAGTTAGTTTAATCAATTCACATAAAAGAGAAGAAATGTTGTTTTGATGTCTAGATTTGGTTTGATTGCTGAAATATTAAATTAGTGAAAGAATTCCAAGAATGCTCTTTTGGGTTTTGTTCTTATATTTCTTTAATACATTACAGATAAAAAGTTTAATATACCACTGTCTAGGCTTGTAAATATTTCTAATTGTATTTTATGAATGCGAGTTTTACTTTTTTTAACAATATATGTTTAATTTAACAACATCTTATGTATTTAAACTTCAATAGAAATGTTTTTATCTCCAATTTATTTTGCAATTTGTTTATTTTGAACTTTTAAATTTTAGAGAGCATATGTGGGCATTCTTGATGCAGATATATATGGACCTTCCATTCCAAAGATGATGGGATTGTCAGGTGAACCCAATCTTAATGCAGGTAATATAAGTCTTTAAATTCTCTTCTTTTATGAATTTTTTCTACACTTTTAATTTCTGGTATTTTTTTTTATGTTTTTGTTGAATTTTTTTTTATGTTTTGAATTCCATATACAATTAGTCGCAAAATATATTGTTTACAGTAAAATTAGTTTTGGTGTATATGGCTACCATTTTTGATGTATATGGCTACCATTTTCTTCGGACACTTAATCTAAATTTATGATACTTCTTTTGAAATCAAATTTAAAAACTCTGTAATTTTTGTTTTTAAACATTAGTCAAGAAAAATCTTGCTGTGCTATTGATATTCGTTCTTGTTTAATTCAATTTTTTTTAAGTGAAAAAAAATGAATTTTTTTGATAAAAGTATTTTGTATAGGTTTAGAATCTTGTAGAATTTTAAATTTTTTCAATATATTTTTTACCAGAGAACTCAATGATTCCATTGTCTAATTTTGGCATCAAATGGTTTACTTGATTTTTTTTTTTTTTTCTTCATTCTTTAAGTTAAAAAGTATTAAATAACATATGAACACTTTTTCAAGTTATCCAATTTTACCAAAGTATTTTTAATTATGTTAAAATTTTATACTATTTATTTTATACTATTTATTTATCTAATTTTTTTTTTTACAACATCCGATGTAGCGAGCGCTCTCTGCACCCCACTTGTTTGCTATTGTATATGTTCGTAGTATACGATTTTATAAGTTAAAGTTCGTAATATACGATTTTAACAACAACAAAAAAATTTTCTTAGGACCAAACATTTTTTCGGTAAAGAAAAAGTTTGTTTGATGAAGTATTCGTTACAGCGGGTGTTTATTGTGTTTTAAATTCTTATTGTTAACTTTGCTAAATACTCCCTTTGTTTCAAAATACTCGAAACAGTAATTTGGGACAGAGGGAGTATTTTACTATTAAGCATGTTATTTCTAAAATAATTTTTTCATGGAGATAGTACATAGATTGATAAATAAGTGCGTTATACTTTTTTTAGCATGTCAATTGGTTTTTTGTTTGATGAATCTTCAGCTATTGTTTATTGAGGACCAATCGTTGGGTAATAAGAGCATTTTGTTGTAAATGTAATTGCCGTGGTGTGACCTAACAAATTCCTATGCTTTAAGAAAGTCCTTATTTAAGAAATGACAAATTTCTTAAATTAGGACTTTCTTTAAATAACTTAATTAAATAACTTAGTTATTTTAACTAGGTATCTTTAACTTTCTTTAACTAATTTAATTAAATAACTTAGTTATTTTAACTAGGTATCTTGTTAGATAAAATAACTAAATTTTTTTCTTTAAAGGTTTATTATATATATACAAAAGTGTCATTTCTTTAATTAGGACTTTCTTAAAGTATAGGGCTTTGTTAGGTCGCACCACGGTAACTTTTAAAAAAATTTTCGGCAAATTTTTTTTAAGGTTATGTCAGCAATTCATAAATTGACAAGTAAAGTGAACTGGAATCCACTCGATTATCTCATAATAGATATGCTTCCTGGAACTGGGGACACTCAACTTTCTATTTCGCAAGAAACTCTTGTATATGGTAAAATATGTTTTGAAAATATTCTCTTTGTTAAAATATCCGAAACTTTATGCAGGTAATAAGTGCATTGGATGTGTTCTCTCCACGATTTTCAGATGAATCGTTAAAATTGAATATAAAATGCAATTATTATGGTTTTGTACAAAATATGAGTGATGTCCGAACTGTTCTTACGCACCGCATATCTTTGGTCACGATGGTGCTCAAAAGCTGACCGCTGAAATGGGTATTGAAATTTTAAGTGATTTTTTCCCCCTGTTTGTTATCTAATTCTTGACCAACATGTCAATAGTTTTTGCTAAGATTTTTATTGTATTTCCCTAATTACATTCGTATTGCTGGTTTCCCTAATTACATTCGTATTTAAATTTAAAGGAGATGTTCCATTACATTTGAGCGTTCGAGAAAGTTGCGATAAAGGATTTCCGATCGTCTTTGCAAATCCTACTTCACTAGAGGTATGTAGGTAGTAGAAGATTGTCATCACACATGCATGGGGGCACACACTTACATAAAGTTTTCTTGTTCATTGTTTAGAAACGAGTTTACAAAGATATTGCCCTAAAGATTATTAATAAGTTTCCGATATATATCACGTAAAAAAGCATTTTAGGTATCCTTTGCAAAGTTCAAGCTCATCAAGAACCAAGTTTGAAGTTTAAAAAACCATGTTTTACATAAACCCTTAAGAGTTCGGTCAACAAAAAGTTTCAAATCCCAAAATCAAAATAGTCCCAAAAGCTACCTAGATTTGGTGATCTGGAACTTTTAGTTGACTTTATATATTTTTCTTTCATAGTCTTAGAAAAGTCTAGTTTTAAAGGCTTTTTGACGGCAAATTTTTTATATCAGCTTAAAAAAATTGTTGATATAGCTGATATAAAAAAACTAAACACAAACATCTGTTGTTTTCATCGTAAATTCTATTTTTGTCATGAACAATTTGTCATGAACAGTGGGTGTCATGAACAGTAGGGGTTTAAAACGGTATAATTAAGGTTTAGTATAACACAAAACAGCATAATCTAAGATCCGGCCTTGTATCAGTTTCAAAATGTTAGTCAGACACAGATCCATTTGATCCGTTTCTCGGTTTCAAGGTAGGTAGTTTAATCTGGTCTTTATTACCCTATAAAAAAATTCTGTCTTCAGAATTTGAAAGAGTAGCTTATGAAATTCTCAAAAATCGAAAAATTGTATTGTTGTATTAACATCTTGACCAAATCTTTAAAAATATTAACAATCTGGCTTACAGAACTAATCCATTTTTACTTGAACTGAATTCTATATACATTTTTACACAACCTATAAAAATATAGGTCTATTCCAGTGGCAAA
>NC_088926.1:35402500-35422500 GCF_038396675.1 Hydra vulgaris
AAAAACAGATTTTAAAAATTGTTTCAGAAACCGCTAACGTTATTAAGTATTCTACCAGGTAAAAAAACGGTCAGCATAATAAAGAAAATTGATGTTTGCAAAAAAAAAGCAAATAAAAGGTTTTGCGACCCGATATAAAAACGATTTAAAAATCAAAGTTCAGTCTGACAGTTTTGTCTACTAGATCAAAAAAATCTAGTGTAAACATAAACGACTTAATATTTACATAGTCGTATATAGATTGAATCATAGAAATGAGAACAATTTCACAACAAACTTTGTATGTAAGTATCAATGCTTTGTAACATTGTTATCATTTTCGAGGAAAATGTCAAAATGCTGCGTTCTTTGATCAGTTTTTTTTTTTTAAAAAAGCTCAAAGTGGAATTCAAAACTTCGTTGCTAGAATATATATCAACAAAAATTGTTATCTTTGTACAGAGTACAGTTTTAATCAGTGAGAAATTTATTATTTTTTTATCGAGTTAAGAATATTAAAAAAGTTTAAATAAAATAAAACTTATGGTTAAAATAGGACAGAGCATCATTCTTCATTATTTTAATAGGAACAATTGTTACAACTTGTTGCTTTTTTTAAAGTATTTTTACATTTAGTAATTAAAAAAAGTAATGGCTATAATAACACTTAAACTAAATTGCTCAAATTTATTTCAGAGAATATGAAATCCCAATGAAATCTTAAGTACCGATTTGATATGAAAATACGGTGTTCAAGTTCAAATATCCAGTTAAAGCTATATATTTCATATTAAAATTATTATTATGAAATGTACTTTTTTTTTTAAAAAATTGCTTTTTTGTCGAAATTTGTATATTGATAACAAAGCTTACATAGATATATTATTTTTTTATATTTATCAATACATTTTTCAAGAAACAATTTAAAAAAAGCGATACTTTAATATTTTAAGTCTTAAAAAGAAGCTTTTATACAAGTTAATCCCTCTGCAATAAGAAGGTCTTGTTTGGCTCTGTTGGCAATGTTATGTTATGCTACGTATTAGGTTGCCTTTGTTTTATTCTCACTTGTTTATTTTGTTTCCGTTCTTTATTTAGTTCTTTAGTTTTTTTTGGCGAAAAAAATCATTGGTTGCTTAATTGTTTTTCGTTGCTTACATTATTTTTTTTAAAGTAATTTATCATTTATATAACGATAAACCGAGAAGAACTTTAGACATGATAAACACGAGACGTTGTAAGCACAATTTATTAATTTAAAAGCATTTCTTTTATTATATTTGATTTTTTTCAAATTGATTAAATTAGATGAAGCTGGGGAGAATAGGAAACCAGAAGAGGAGAGGTTTTACTTAATCTTTATATATTGGCATTTAGTTTGCAACAATATCTATATCTGATATTGTGAATCTCAGTTTGGAATTGGGAGAGGTAAATATAATAGTATATTTAATATAATAATATATTTTACTTTTAAGTCCTGACTTAAATATATATTTAAGTCAGGACTTAAAAATAAAAGTTTATAATATGATAACAATTTTGTTATGTTTTTATTAACTATGGATAAAAAAAAAACAACGGATCAAGTCTGAAGTAACGTCGCTGCGAAAAAAACAATGCAGGTTTTTTATCTTACACGCGCGCATATTTTTGCCAAATAACGAATTAAAAAGTATGATTACGTCACTTTGCACGCACTTATCGATAAGTCAGACTTATTTTGGCGATTTTTTTATTGCGATATTATAACAATATAATAATAATAAATAACAATAATAATAAAAATGAACAATAAAAATATTAGTAATAAAAACATTAACAAAATACATGCTGTTTTAAATATTAACGAAATTTTTTTTTTTTTTTTTGGTTCTCAAACAACAACAACCTCTAGAAGATTTTATCCACACAAAAAAACGGATCAAAATTAATTTTAAAATCGTAATTTTTGATTTATAAGAATTTGTTTTTCAATCAATAAAATTTAATTCGCTTTGACAGCTTTTGAATTAATACAAATAATAAAATTTAACTTAATACAAATTATACAATTAGATATTAATTAAATATAAATATATAAAACTTAATTAAATAACTTATATAATATTAAATTAACTATAAACTTTTTTAATGTTTGAGATTTACAAACACGAAACTTCAAACATTTATATGTGTATGCTTATGTCAAATAAAGTGGCAATGCAAAAATGTTATTTTTTAAAAAATGTTTAAGTTATTGTTAACTAGCTTATGGAGCCTGCAATCATGTAGTTGTGAGGAAATGCTCTTATTCTGAAGGCCCCCCAATCTTCGAGCATTAACAATCTTTATACTCTGTACTTTGTACTGTGAAATTGAATGTTTCTTAAGAATTAAAATCAATGTTTAATAATAATGCTACTATTATGATGTAAATAGGTCAAAAAAAAGAGAAAATCAATATAAACATGAAATAACAAAAAACAAGCATAAATAAGACAAAAGAAAAATTATTAAGGTTTTTCATTTTCGAAAAAGGGTCGAAATAAAAAAGATGTTTCTAAAAAACCTGAAGTAAAAATAACTTCAACTAAAAACCTTTAAAAACAGTGCACAATCATTTCCATGGTACTTAATATCATAAAATATTTTTTTTCAAATAATTATATATATTTTATTAATATTATATAAATTCATATTAAATATTCAGTTTGTTTCTTTTATTTCTAAGTTATCAAAATTTATTAAATTTAGTTTAAATTGAAAAACATCAAAAGTAAAATTTGGATGTTAGAATACTGAGTATACCGAGTAATTTAATTTTTCACTTCAACAA
Organism: Hydra vulgaris; assembly: GCF_038396675.1. Taxonomy (NCBI): domain Eukaryota; kingdom Metazoa; phylum Cnidaria; class Hydrozoa; order Anthoathecata; family Hydridae; genus Hydra; species Hydra vulgaris. Next base: position 35,405,298 of record NC_088926.1, read on the forward strand.
ACAACCAAAAACTTCAGTATAGCAAGCTATCCATAGCGTCAGTATAGTAAGATGTCTATAGCTTTAGTATAGCAAGCTCCCTATAGCTTTAGTACAGTGGGTAACTGATAACTCACACATAACGAGCAACTTATTGTTTCAATATAGCTAGCATTTTGCAGCTTTAGTATAGCAGGCAACTTACTGATTTTAGCATAGCGGACAATAATTCCATTTGCACCACAGACAAAAAGAATTTTAGAATATCTTTAGTATTTTGCATTAGCAGCCTTATTTGCTTAACGACATACGGTTTTTGATCTTGGAGGACGGCATTGCGTTCTTTTTTTGAAAATACTTATAATTTGTTATAAAATTCTTTTTTTGAGAAAGTAATTGTCAAACTTATTTTCAATATTTGATATTTTTTCTGATGTAATACAATAACAATTGAATAAAAAAAAATTATTTGTATAATAATATGTTTTTTTAGCTTAAAAAACAAATTAGTTCTAAAGTCAAATGAATAGCACAAACTCACAAACTGACAACCTTTTTTTGCAACAAAAGAAATCGTTTCCAGACAATTTTCAACAGCCATGTTTTCTAAACTCATCTCCAATAGCTCGTAAAAAACCCTGTTCACTAAATACATCGTTAAGTTTAAAAAGACCTAACTCATACAGAGTGCAAAAAAAAAAAGCAGAAGAAGAAGAAAGAAAAAAAAGTTCAAATAGTTTGCTGAATAGATTACGGTCGATAAGTTCCCCTAACATCCACAATGGTTTTAACGAAACAACAAGTTCCGATCAAAATGTTGATAATGGATTAGTTCAAACTAAGTCGCATGAAGAACTTAATAACTCTTCTAGTACTTCTGATAGAAATCTTAGAAACAATAAAAACGATAAAAATGAAAGTATAAACCAAAACTCAATTCAAAAAATAAATATTTTTGCTGATGTCTCGCGCAAAAAGTCTGTGGCGACTGTATTAGGTGATATTAAAGACTTTAAAATCCGTCGATCAAACTCAGCCAAAACTCCAAATAAACATAATAGAGAAACAAGAAAGGTTAAACGACTTACACTTAACGAAGAAAATATGAAGAATTTTGACGTCCCTATGTTTCCTGCTACGACGTTATTTGTTCCCGGTTATGATTTTGAAACTAGACAAAAAACAAACGATATACAAAAATCTTTTCGAAAGCAAAGTTCTCCTATTTTATCGAGACGAGGGAGCCGCGATAATACAGCCACAAAGTTAACTTCACCTACAACAAACCATAAATCTTCATCTCTAACACAAGAAGATAAAGATATAGCCGCAGCAGCTAATGTGTCTAAACCTGAATTGAAAAAGTTTTCTCCATTATTAGCACGAAGAGGAAGCTTACCACGTTACTTTCCTATTCTATTAAAGCGAAACTCAAAAGAGAAAATTTGCGTGTCAGTTAATCAAACCAATCAAGTTACAAAAGATAATGAAAGACTTCCTGTATCCAGCGAAGAACTTGAAGAATGTATTAGTGGTTTGGATTTAAACGATAGAAAAAAAATATTACTTAAAAACCAAGAAAAATTTGCTCAAAAAAAGAAAAATAGTAAAATAGAAAACGATGTTCCGTACGAGCATGTGTATGGAAAAGTAAAAAATATATCAAGCGCATTTGATAAGGGGACTCCGTTTAAGGAAGATTGCCGTAACTCATTTTTTCGTACAAAGTCTCTACCTACTAAATATGATGGTAAAACATGTGTGGAAAAATTAGCTTGTACTTGTAAATATATATCAAATAATAGCAAAAATAGTGTTGAATATTTGGGAGACTTTGAACCAAATGGTGGTAGAAGCAAAATGGAAGGTTATACAAACGGAGACTTTCATTTTTCTAAACCTGAATTTAACATAATTACTCCATCGCCAACACCAAAATCTTATCTTAATGATGACGCATTAAGCAACTCTTGGCCAAATATAAGGGAAACTACTACTGACTTATGTGTAACCGAGTTATAAGTAACTGTTATCGACTGTTCTTAAACTATTGAATAATTTTGCTGCACTTATGTAAATATGAAGACAGGCATAGTAAACTTATGATATAATTAATCAAAATAGTCAGTTATCTTTATTAAAATATTTATTCTAGTATGGAAATCCTCAAGTAATAACTACTTGTTAATGTAAAAATTAATATACCAACTAGATAATGTTACACATAAGCATTTTTTTTATTTTATTTCTCAGTAAAAAGACATCATCATACTACAAATAATATTTTATTTACTACAAATAATATTTTATATACTAGAGTCAACTAAAAAGAAATAAGCAAAATAAGCAAATAAAAATAATAAGCAAATTTATATCTTTAATCATAAATACTATTATTAAGCAATTCAACAAATGAGAAACCATTTTTATAATGTTTTTTTCTTCTGTATTTTAAAAATCTAATTTGTCTAAAGTTATAAATTGCTCTGTATATTCATGTCTAATTTAACTGTTGCTTAAAGTACGGAAGCCTACCATCATTCATGCGAACCACGTTAGTAAATTATTTCCGCATTAAATTTCTTATAAACATTCTTTTGATTGCATTAAAAACTAATTTCATGCTCAAAAAGTACTTTATCTTCTGCTAGTTTAAAAAAAATCTATCTTTGTTACTTTTTCAAACATTCATTTTTTTCATTCTTTGAGAGTACAGCAATGTTTTTTCAAATAACGATATATATTGTCAAAAAGTGATTAACGGAAAGTATTTTGTTTTAAAAGTTTCTTCTAAAATTACGAAAGTAACAAGAAGTTTAAAACTTCACTTTGGTGTACTTGAAGTGTAAAGATCAGGTTTCACTCATTCTTTTTTTCAACGGGAACGGGAAAAGAAATGAAAAATTAAAATTTATACTACGAATCCTCACATGATTATTTGTCTTTCCTGTTCCTCTAGAAAAAAAGGATAAGTGGAAATTGAACTTTATTACTTTTCGTGTTTGGGTAAAGAATGTCACATTTTATATTTGTAAGACAGTAACGAATCTATGCGCGTTATATAAATGTGGCTCTTAATGTTTTCTAAAGAGACTTGACTTATTTTATAGACTATTATTTTATATTTATATGATATATTATATTATAGACTATTCATATATAGGAGAAAGATGCCCACGATGACTTATTTAACTTTAACACGTTAAAAATTATTATTCGGAAGACTTAAATTAAAAATTTTGATATATAGGAGCATTCCTATGCACCCTATGCAAATGGGTGCATTCTCTGTAACATGTAAATTGTAATTGACTCTCTGAATTAAAAAATTTTGATATGGGTGTATTCTCTGTAACATGTAGATTAATATTAACCCTTAGAAATTAACCAGTTTTGCTTTTTTTTATAAGTAATTCCCAGTTAAATAAAGTACTAGTATGCCACCATAGACAACTAACAGTTCATATGATGGCAAACTTTAAACAAATTAGAGAAAAATAATTATTTTTTTAATCAATAATAACACAGCATTTATTAAAATATAACAAACAATAAGAACACAAACTTTATTGGCCCAATATTACTAATATCTAACAAAAAATCCTAAAGATTCTTTGTTAGATATTAGTAATGTCTCTTAAAGAGTAAGATTGTGAATAAAATTCTTCACAAAACAAGCATGTTGTATTAGATAAGTAAATCAATTTTATTATCACTTTTATTATTTTTCTCACTGCAGTTTTTTTCATAAGATAATATCTTTCTTTTAAATTTTTTTATCGATATTTTTTTTTATTAAGTATATTCTTCCTTTTTCTTTTTCTTGATCATTTCTTCTTTTTAGTTGTCTTTTTCTTTATCATTTCTTCTTTTTAATTATCTTTTTTTTTTATTATTTCTTCTTTTTTTATTGTCTTTTAATTCTTGGATATTCGGATTCGGATTCGGCTATTTAGTTGTTTAGTTTTTCCCTGTTCTGATGTACTTTTAAATTCAATTTTAGAAGTTTCTAAAAATACGGCAGACCTCTTTTGTATATCCAGTCTAAGTTTTTGCACCGGAAGTAAAGTTAAACATCGTTGAATCTTCTTTTGCAATGCAAAAAATAATTTTTGAATTTTTTTCAAAAATGAGGAAAAATAAAGATTGATGGCACAAATATTTTATATACCCACTTTTTATCAGCTATTCTAAAAAATTAATTAAAATTATGCTCGATATTATTTTTTTCCACTATTTTATATACCAGTCGCTTTAGTTCTTTTATTGTTAAACCAAATAACCTTGTCTCCATATCAAATATACAACAGGGTCGACGACACGCCGACGACGGCCCTGCACAATTATTTTTCAACGACTTGATGAACTTTTTAAGTCTGTTTTAGCCGCTTTTTCCTTGATGAACTTGGTAATCCTATATTTGAAGAAAGAACTTTGCCATATTGCCTCCCATGGCCCCATATCCTAAAATGTTTTAAAAAGGATTAGATTTTTAAATGTTTTAAAGTTAAAACTCAAATTATAAAATTTTCAAATTTGTTTTTTAAACCTAAGGAGGCTGAAAGGTTTTAAAGATTTATTCACTTATAGATTGAAGTGCTTAACTTCACTTTTATCATGAAGTGGTATCAATGCTTTAAAAAATTAATTAACTCCTGAAATTGAAACTACAAAAATGACCAAAACTTGGCTTTATTACATTCAACCAAAAAAAATTTGAATCATTATTTGGTCGTCAATTTTTATTTATCAAAACATTTTTATTATATATTAAAACATCTTTTTTTTTTAATATTATTTTAAACAAAGAATTATATTGACAGTTTTATGTATTTTTATTGCTCTTGGCTTGTTATTACGTGTTAATTATTATTTTAACAGATTATTTATCTTTAAAGTTTTTTTTTTTTAATTTTATCTTTGTTAAATGCTTTTTAAGGTTCTGACGGCAAGATCTTTACTATCTTCTTTCAGATACCTTGTTTATATTTGTCATATTTTCTATCATTGTAAGTTTATCTTATTATTTTTATTATGGTTTATTTAAATATGTACAACGATTAACAAACGCAAACCAAAAAAAAAAAAAAAAAATTTTTAATGAGAACAAAAAGCCAAATATTAAGATTACTGACCAAGTTGTTTAACAATCCAATAACTCATAGTTACAGTGCTTTAAAAGAAATTGCCGGTGCTTTACAAGAAATTGAACTAATGGACTTGAAATTGAAATAAAGATGCTTTACAAGAAATTGAACTAGTGGGCTTGAAATTGGAATAAAGGTGCTTTACAAGAAATTGAACTAATGGACTTGAAATTGAAATAAAGATGCTTTACAAGAAATTGAACTAATTGACTTGAAATTGAAATAAAGGTGCTTTACAAGAAATTGCCGTTATTAGTTTAAACAATCAAGATATTTCTGTTAAATATCTGGCCTGCAAGATAAACAATTAGATTGTTTAAAGGAAAAACACTTAAAATCTTGCTGTGGGCTGCAAGCAATCTTTACAATTTTATTCAAAATGCAATATGCCTATCAAAATTTTATGCTACATAATTTAATATAATAAAATTACGGTGTATTACGTAATCCTAACTTAAGCTTTAATTTCCACACCGTTGAATTCTCACGTTTTTGTATGGTATATTTAAGCGAAGAAAAATAAATGAAAAAGAACGACTTCTACTAGCATATAACTTTTTTGTTTACGTTTACTTATTAAATGAAGAAAATAATAACTTAAAATGAAAAAGCCTGTTGTTTACAATATTTATTGACTTTAACACTTTGTAAAAGTTCTAGCTTTATTGATCAATAATCAATGATTACAGATCAAAAGAGCTGGAGCTTTTAAAAAGTGTTTAGGTAAATAATGTAGGGTATACATGATTATTAATCATGTCCAAACTAATGACGTATTTAAATTTTACTTAATAAAATTTTAAGCAAATCGACTGAGCAAAAACCTATAGATGTTCAAAAAGAGACTTTATAAATGTATTGAATTTGTGTAAACATAAACATGCACGCTATTGTGCGTGCATGTGTTTGTATTAATATATATATAAGGTGTGTATTGAAAAATTCCCCAGGCCCCATTTACCTCCGGGCCCTAGTGCTACCGTACAACTTCCCTTTCCCTTGTAGGAGCCATGTTCCCTTGTAGGAGCCATGTGTGTGTGTGTGTGTTTATATATATATATATATAAAGTAGTAGAAAATGAATTTAAATTTTTTTTGTCATTTAACACTATGTTTCATCAATAAAGACTCATCAGAAATGAATGATCAAATTAATAAAACTTCAATTTATACCAAAAATTAAATTACAGGAAGTCGCAAATGTCTTAACAACTGTAAAATTTCACACATTTGTGGAATATGGTGACACTATTACAAAAAGAATTCTTTAGAATTGATTACTTTTGCTTTTTTATAAAAAAAATTTTATAAAGGATGGGGGGGGAGGGGGGTTAATGTAACTATTATTTGAGTTCACTTATTTTTATAGCTTTTTAGGAGAAACTTATTTTCGTGCCTGCATTTAGAAATCAATTCTGATTTTTTGTTTAATAAACATTCTTGGTTTGCATGTGTAATAATTTCAAATTTTTCTTTAGGCATAGTATGCATTATTTGGAAATAAAGAAAGTGGTAATTGTTAACAAAAAAACAATTGTCCAAGTAGTGGAAATTGTTTATTATAAAATATGGTATATAAATGTGTTGTTTCCTCTAATAATGTACCTGATAAACAATATATTGGCATAACAGAGGGTGAATGGAAAAAACGTTTTGCAAATCATAAGCAATCCTTTAAAAATAATAAGTATTCAAAAGACACCTTGCAGTCAAAATATATATGGGAATTAAAAGATAAACATATAGATGATTTTATTCTGAATTGGTCCATCCTTAAATTAGCACCTGCATATAAAAATATTTCCAAAAAATGCATACCATGCCTACAAGAAAAATTTGAAATTATTACACATGGAAATTAAATCTTTTAATGTCTATGGATTAAACCTGTTTCAAAACTTGTTTTTCATGTTTAAATATCAAAATAACATGCTTCCAAATCCTTTAAGAACCGATTTCTAAAAATTAATCATAAATACTTAACGAGGTGCTCTACCCATAACTTTAGTTTACCCAAGTCAACGCCTGAAAGATCTGATTACCTAATTTCATATAGATGATCTCGTCTTCGGAACATAGTTCTTGATTAAAATATGAAAAGTATAACTTGAATAAATTGTTTTAAAATTATGTTTAAACAGTATTTATTTGAATTAACAGACACTAACATATTTTTGTATTTTAATTAAAAAAAAAGAATTTTTTTGTTATATTTCTTACTTGATCTATTTTTTTTTGTTGTTGCAATTTATCGTATTTTATTGTTTTAACTTGTTTTTTGTAACGAGTATTTGTAGATTTATATAATGAGAAATTCGTAAAAGTACTTTACGCTTACTATAGGGGCTTGGTGACAAGACTTCTGTCTTCGTCTTGTTCCATCGTTTTTAATTTTTTATTTAAATTATATTGATGAAACTTGTAAAACAAGAACATTGTAAAATGACGAAATTAATATTAAATATATATAAATTAATTAATATACATATATAAATTAATTAATATTAAATATATATAAATTTTAAGTACCACCAAAAATATCTTAAATAGATAGTCTTTAAGTAAGAATAATCAAAAAAAGAATTACAATGTTTAAATGAACAGCACATTAGAGGAAGAACAAATTTATCAAGTTTTCTTAATAATAAGACCAACTTGTGTTAAATCAGAAATGGTTTTTTCCGCTGTTGGCATCATTTGTATTTAAATAAAGGACCCGTTTGGATAATAATTAATTAACAATGTTTGGATGCCCTATTTATAATAATACAGTTAAAAACTATTTGGGAGTATCTCCTGGTACCTATTAGTCTGATGGTTAAGGTGCCAGTTTTACTGCCAGTTTTTGAAAATGACCTACTCTTTATCAATCACCAAATCATTTGTCTTGAGAAAAATCTAAACAAATATTTTTTGATAACTTGAAGCATACTATGTGTTCCCTTCTACCCAAATTAGAAACCTTATTAAAGGGAATGGTTCAGTTGGATATATCAAACTTTCAAAATGATTTCTTAAAAGTCTTACGGTGGTACATAGGTAAAGATTACTAGAAATAATTTCAATCAATTTTTTAAAATTACACTTATTTTTTTCAAAAATCATCCTAGATTCTACTGATCGTAATAGATTTCACTATAACTCTCTGTAATGGCTTAAAAATCAGAATTTCAATCAAGTTATTTATTTTGAAATTAAAGCAATGCCCTTAGCAACAACATTTCAATCTCACATTAAACCTATAAAAAGTGGTCTATCGTATTAACTAGGTTTTCATTGTACTTTATGTAATTACAGTGTGTATGTAACTTTATATTAGGTCATTATTACACGACTAAATGATAACATTTCAAACCACTCATCGCGAATATAGCCAGCTTGTTTGTTTAGAGTACACAGCTGTTTCAAGGTGGACATTTGGCTTCTTGTTATTTATTTAAATTGTTAACTTAAGGGGTGTTACTAAAACTGTTATAACTTTTGTAATATTACAGATAATATTGTTTTGTAAAAAGAATATAAACAGTATATAATAACAATATATAAAAATTGCTTTTAACATTCCATAAAGTATCAAAAGTTTCTTTGATTTTTGAATAAACGCGAAGAAATTACGAACTTAAATAATTTTGAAAAGTTAAATGTTACTTTTTAGCAAAAATAATCAAATAAAATATACTTCTGTTGTTTAATGTATAATATAAACATTGTTGGACCATTTTTAGAGCAAAAAATTTTACTTAAACCTAATGTGAATTGATTGAGGGATTATTAAAGTCAAACAACATAGTTGCCAAATATTACATAAAAATAAAAAAAAATAAAAAATAAAAAAAAGAGTCTGACTGGAAATTAAATATATTTATCAACATTAAAGATATCAAAGACATATTTAAAAAATATTTAAGTCTGTGAAGAGAATTTCACAAAGTTGATAAGCTTATTTGCGAACCAAAAAAAAACTGTGTGTGATTTAGTAACGCTTTTAAGGTTATGTGACGTAACTTACGTCATTGCTTCAAAATATCACACAAAAATCAAATTTAGTGCTAAACATGCCAAGTTCGAAAACATATTTGATAATATATAAAAACATATTTGATAATATATGAAAACATATTCGCAAACATATTTGATAACATAACATAGCTAGTGTTACAGAAAATAATTTTTTGATTTTCATATTTAAATAGGTTGAAGAATTACCAGTTTTGCGGACATTACAAAAATTTTACGTTTTTCATTTAAAACGAATAAAAACAAAAATATAAATGCATCAAAAACTGAATTTTTGTAAAAATATTATCAATGTCGGCAAAAATCTAGATAAAACAGATAGTCATCGATAAGTGCTCCGAATTTCAACCACCAAGCATGTAGCTATGTTACCAAATCTTAGTTGACCCAAGGCAGGTTTTCCGTAAAAATCGCAAAAAATAGAAAAGTGATTTCAAATCATTAGCAATAATTTTACAATTTCTATTTCTTTTCCGTTTAATATAAATATTTATTTAACAAGGAAAGATAGATCTTTTATATTTTTGTTATTTAAAGATAAGAACGTTTATAGTAAAAAAGTACTATGATTTCAAAGATAGTGAATTTTTATGCGGAAATTATTATTTTTAGTGATAAACTCGTGACGTAATTTTACATTGCTCAATTTTAGATTGCGTAAAACAGCCGTGAGTAATAGTATTTTTATGAACTATTTTTTATTGTTATCATTTTTTTTTTATGGGTTCTTCTAAAAAAAAGAGAAAAAAGTATATCATCTGTTCAAAAGTATTGGGGACATAAAAAATCAATAAATATATTTTCTTCAGAAACAGCAGGATTGTCTCTAGAAGTAAACAAAACATTAAAACAAATAACACCATCATTCATTATACCCGCTTCAGCACCAGCTAGGAAGCTGCCTTCAGATTCATATATTATAAAAGAAACTGAAACTGTAGTTAATCTTGAATGTTGTTTTTAATTAATACAGATATATTGAGAACAGTTGCTGATTTGGCTGGAACATGCACCAGTTGCCAATCAAAAGTTTATCTTGCCTATGATACTGAATTTAAAAAATAATTGTCACATTTATTTGTTTTGCATTGTGTTGTATGTAAATGGTCAAAAAAATTGTATAGCTTTAAAAAGATTGCCAACCCTGATTCAAGCAGAGGAAATAAAACCTTAGGTGAAAATACTAAATCAACTGTGGCTTTTTCCACCGATGAGTTTACCAACATATAACAATGTTGTAGAAAAAATGCACAGTCCTTATTTATAAGCTTGTTCTGAATCAATGTCCGTGGCAGCTCTGCAATGTGTTGACAATGGTTGTGCAGGTGGTGCATCAGTTAACAATGATGAAAATGTACTTCAAAAAATGTAACTGTTAGTGTTGATGGTACTTGGCAACGTCGTGGATTCTCTTCATTGAATGGAGTTGTAACTTTAATTTCTAACAAAAAATGCATTGACACACAAACCTTAGCTAAAAATTGCAAGTCTTGTACTGTATTGGGAGTCCAAAACAAGATCAAAGAGCACAATAATGGTTTGTATTTCATACATGCCCATTTAATCATTCTGTTAGTTTTGGAGCAATGGAATCTGTTGGAGTGCTTGAAATGTTTAATCGTTCTCTCTCGAAGTTCAATTTACGTTATAAAAAGTATAGAGGTGATGGAGAAGCAAATCTTATAAAGTTATTGTAGATGCTAAAGAAAGATGAAGGAGAAGTTTATCGATAAGGAGAGTTTTAAATTCAAATCAGAGAATTTGAACATTTATTTTTTTGACTTTACATTTGATTTTCTTCGCTTGGCGTTTTTCGATCTTCTGTCTAGGATTTTTAAATAAGTACTTGGGCTTTTCGTTTCAAATTTGGAACGAGTGTTCTTTGATATATATACCAAGTGCCAAAATTCAGAAAATGATTAATTTTTTTCAATTTCACCACTTAAAGTACCATTATTCTAATGTACTTCATTTCTCTCAGGCGTTCACTGCTCGTGTGTGACCATTCGGCGAAGTTTATATATGTCAGAACTTTATATATGCCAAAGTTTATAAATAATTTCACCACTTAAAGTACCATATAGACTTTGTGGAAGTTTCAGTATCTAATTTTTTTTCATTTTTTACTAATCTTTGACCAGGTATTATTTAAGTTTTTGCTAAATCGTCTTTAATTTGTCCTAATTAGGTTTTTAAATTATAATTTTTATATGATTATTTATTTTTTAGTATCATTTCAAATGTGCTTCAACAGTTTAGAAACATAAGATATCAAGAAGATATTACATTAAAAAAAATTGGTTTATTTACCTACGTACCACCTTAAAGTTATTTGTGGCGTACCGGCGAAACATAACACAGAAAGATCGCTTATCATAAGAAAAATTTAATATTAGCCCCATATTAACATTAAAATTATTTTTTTAATTTATTATTTAGCTACCGATTACTAGTTACTGATAATATAGAGCAATTTTTAGTTACTACATTGAAATAGCTGTAATAAAATAAATAAACGAAGAAATAAAACGACATTTTTAATACATTAAAAGTTTTTATATAAATTAATATTTTTTTCGGGTAAAAATACCTTCTTTTACCGGGTCTGTTCAGATTAAGCAGATAACTATATATTAAGCATTTAACTATATTTTTTATATATACTAATATATATACTTATACATATATATATATATATATATATATATATATATATATATATATATATATATATATATATATATATATATATATATATATATATATATATATATATATATATATATATATATATATATAGATATATATACACACACACACACTAAGATTTTATTCAGATTATACATAAGGCAGTCGACGAGTACCTGGCTACGCGTCCTTTTGTTACTTTCTTGGTTTCTTACGGATAACCATCATTTAATAAAATTCATATAATTCAAGGTATTTTTAAGACAAAACTCGATTTTGAAGTAATCACATAATATTATGCTAAATTGTCACATGCTAAATTGTAAATAAAATGCTAAATTGTCACATCGTAATGAGACAATTTAATAATATTAACTTGGTATGTGAAAGAGGATCTTCAAAATCTTTATCTAAGTTTAAAATTTCAATAGTTACAGTTTCTTTATCACCATTATAATTTCTGAAAACATTTAGCAAACGTTTAACAAACGTTCGGAATGTTATTTGAGTTTCTGATACAATAGTTTCAAAGCTATTTATTAGATGGAAAACAATTTGTCTATTATAATTATGTATATATATATTAAAAAAATGTTAAAAGTATCATGTGGTGTACCGCAAGGTTCTATTTTAGGGCCAATTTTGTTCTTGATAAAAAAATTAAATAAATTACTTTTATAAAGCCTCAAACCTTTTAATTTTCGTGTTTGCAGATAATACCAATTTGTTTCTCTCTAATAACGATATTTACCAACTCTATTCGACTATAAATGATAAATTGCAAAAAGCATTAAATTTGTTCAAATGTAACAAATTAACCCTAAAGATAAACAAAACCAAATGGATTTTCTTTCACCCGCTATCTGAAAAACGTTCCTTACCCACAAATATGCCGCAAATTTTTATTGATCTGATAAAAAGAGATTAAGTAACAAAATTTTTTTATTTTTTCTTGACGAGAAGATCACATGGAAACAACATATTATTTACATTTGCACTAAAACGTCTAAAAGTACTGGAATCGTATACAAGGCCAGAATATGCTTGAATAAAAAAAGTTTAACACAACTTTATTATTCATTTTCTCACAATGATATAAATAATGCAGTTTTTTTTTTTTTTTTTGTTATTCACCTCCTCAAGACCGAGAAGGCCACTACAGATGAGGAGGCTACTTAATAGTGGTTATAACCCTCTCTCAACTCTATAACTCTGAAACACAAACCTTGATGAACAATGCCACTGCGTGGAGAAACAAGTTGAGCGCGGTACTACCAGGGGCATGATGGGGATTGAACTCGGAACCTCTCGCTTATGAAGCGAGTGCTTTACCACTACCGCATTACTGTAGTTACTGCAGTTACTGTAAAGTAAGTTAAAACGTCTTTACTGCTCAAAAACACGCTATGCATTTAATCAGTTTTGCAGATCGGTTCTCGCATACTAAAATATTTTTTATGGAAACGAGAATACTTTATGTTTTATTTATATGTGAAAAAACGATTTATGCTCTTTAGTTTTAAAGATTTATTTTTTTTGAAATCCATAATCAATTACGCCTTAAGAAATACCAATTTTGTAAATAAACCGTTTTGTAAAACAAGATTTAATCAATTTTGTATTTCATATCGTGCACCATATCTTTAGAATAGAATTGTTTTACCAAATTTGATTTATCGATTACTTTTCCAATTTTCAAAAATAAATCAAAAAACCTCATTCTCGTAATTTAAAATACTTTTGAATACTTTTGATAACGTAGTTATATAATATAAAATGAAGTTTTATGATACAATGTGTATATTTATATTATAAGTATTATTTCTTTCTGGTATTGTAATTCATGTTATTTTTGAAAAAAAATGTTCTTGCGAAAATGATATTCTATCAGATGCCTTGGTTTGTACTTTAACTAGTTTTTTTAATCTAGACTTTGAATTTATAAGTCTTCGGATTACATGTTGTAAAGGATTTTATTATGTGATTCGAACACACACACACACACACACACACACACAACAACCCACTTATTATTTCTCAATGATTATCATTATAATTTTTATGTGCAACGTGTTCCTTTACGTAACAAAACTTGTTTATTGATTCCTCTTAAACAAAAATCTTTAAAACCCTGAAGATGGAAGATATAACTATAATATTTTAGGACACAAGTAGGTGTGCACACTTGCAAATTCATTGCCATCAGAAATTTTATATACAACGTCCTAGAGAGGCAATTGAATAATCTGTTTTTTAAGATTTAACTTGATTATTTAATGTTGTTTAAAAAAGGGATTAAGAGATCTTTTTTTGGATTAACGGCTTGGATTTATATGCATTACATATTTTTACGAATCACATAATTCTACTAGCTTCTTTTATTTTAATGATGAAGAGCAAGTACTTGCGTAAGCAATATCAGAGCAGCTAATAAAGCTATAGATAAAAGAGTATTATATATTTTTAAACACTTTTTACTTAGTGGATGTTTTATCGTATACATAATGTCATTTAATGAAGGAATTTGCTTTCAATGCAAAAATTGCTTTTCAAAAATAATAATTTCAAAAATAATAAATAAACAAGACCTTCATATGATTTTTCCAACTAAAATGTTCATCAAATATTATTAATAGGATTTTATCTGATGTAATATTTTTAATCTGATGTTGTTAATCATTAACTTTTAAATTTTTGCAAAATATCAAGTTATGTCAGTAAGATGTTTGATGAAATAAAATATATTTATTTTTACTAATATTCAAAGAGAGGCAGTTAGCTTTAAACAAGCCATTAAGATCTTCCAGGTCACAAAGTACTGTTGAGAAAACTGAAATTATATTGGAGAAGGAATAAAAAGGACTATGGTTCAACATAACAGTAAAGATCCCAAAAAAGAGCTTTGAGGAAATCCACAATTTATTGTTTTTAACTTTGTATAAGATACTACTTGTCTTCTTTGCCTTATTTTTATTGCATTTTAAACGTCCTAATCAATTATGGTATGAATTAGACAATGTAAATAAGATAAATAATAAAGGAGCTTCTTTATGAAAAATAAAATGATTTAGCAATCTTAATTAAATCATTTATTTACATTATGATAATAAAGGGTTAAGGCTTTTATAAAACCCATTAGATCTCAATTTAATAATCAATAAATTATCAAGAATCAAATCATAAGCTTTTGAAAAATAAATAAACCATTGCACCAATAAAATCTCAAATATCCAAACATTATAGTCTATTTTTGATAAAATAAACACCTTATTCTGAGTCGTTATATAGCCCTAACTTCATTTTTTCAAGCTCAATAAGCACCCGCTTGTACTCTTATAAAACAACAATTAACCGTTTGTACTCTTATAAAGCAGATTTAAAAGCTTTTGAGAGAGGTGGAGAAATGTTTTTTTTTTTTAAACAATGTATAACTTTAGCCATTTATTGGAAGGAAAGGAATTTATCATCAAAAATTCTATTATTTATATATTTTGAGAAACTTTCTTTAAAGAAAAGAACACGGGACTTGAGCATATGTGCTGGTATATTCTTTTTAGTTTTCGTAGCCATTAATTGTCAAAATATCATCCGATTTAAAAAAATCCGGTTTAAAGAAATTTAAAACTTGGAAATAACGTTTCAAACTTATTCTTATTGCGTTGAATAACTTAAGTTTATTTACGGCTGTTTTAAAAGTGTTAAGAAATACTCTAAGGTTGAGAAAGCTCCCATCATTATTGGGAAACGATAAAACATTAAAGAAAAAACCATTGAAAATATTTGATATTAAATTATTTTTGAAAATTATTTAAATATATTCTAGCAAAGTTATAAATTCATTAGAGCCACCACACTTATTTAAGAGAAATCCATAGCTTTGCACCCTTGCATCCCTTGCAGTTTTTAATTTTGAGCAAAGTATAACTGCTTTTCTTAATGTTCGGCGACTAATAGCTAATAGGTGCAAGTAAAGTCATAAGTCTTCACAGGTGCATGTAAATTTAAAATTTGTTACTTTTTTAACTTGTAAAAAGTAGGTCTTAACATGTACAAACAGTATTCGTATGCTAAAAAATCCTTTTGTTTGTAAGAGTGAAATTAACACAGAAGGGATTGATAACCGATTTAAAACAAATGAGCGATTTTATTAAATTACTGAAACAGCAAAGCTCCAGAAATTATCATTGTCATGCTGTTTTAAATTAAAATCATCTATAATAATAAAATGAATTAACCAAAAAAGTTTAAAATCGCTCATTTTTTTTAAATCGGTTATCAATCCCTTCTGTGTTAATTTCACTCTTACAAACAAAAGGATTTTTTAGCATACGAATACTGTTTGTACATGTTAAGACCTACTTTTTACAAGTTAAAAAAGTAACAAATTTTAAATTTACATGCACCTGTGAAGACTTATGACTTTACTTGCACCTATTAGCTATTAGTCGCCGAACATTAACAGCAGCCAGACTAAAAAATTAATTAAAAACAGCTTAATATAAAGTAGTGATAAAAAACACCCGGCCAGCTCTAGCTAAAGTTGATTTATTTTTATTAGTGTTTTACTTGCTTTGAGCATAAATTCTTGGCAATGTGAATGGCTTTTAATATTATAAGGTAATCAAATAACATTTTGCCCTTATAAAGGAAATAATTTTTATATATACTTACTGTTCATATAAAATACAATTTATACAAATGTATATAATTTGTATTTTATATGAACTGTAAGTTCATATAATTAAAAGTATATGTTTATGAACTGTAAGTTATAACTATAACTGTTTTAAGTTATAAATATGTAAGTTATAGCAGTTTAAAAATATGTAAGTTATAGCAGTTATAAAAAAAGTTGTACCAGTTATAATTGTATACTGTAACTGTTTAACTATAAGTTATAAAGTAAGTTATAACAGTAAGTACAGCTAATGTGTATGAACAGTAAATTACAGTGTAAAATCTATACTATATATATATATATATATATATATATATATATATATATATATATATATATATATATATATATATATATATATATATATATATATATATATATATATATATATATATATATATATATATATATTATAATTCTTATTATAATCAATATCTGAAGCTGGAGAGTATTGAAAATCCTAAAAAGACAAGTGATCAACTAAGAAAATATATAGCTAGACTTAAAATCCATTTCTGTTTGGGTACTGTGCAGATGAGATTTATATCTATTGGAAGGTTTTTTCGAAGGCCAAATAAAAAGCAATTACTTTAAAACGCCATAAAATGGAAGCATGGATGAAATGGAGAAAGGTAAGATAAACTGAAAAATTGTGAAATACATTATACTTAAGAATTTTCGCCGTTAAGTTAAA
>NC_088926.1:35432500-35445000 GCF_038396675.1 Hydra vulgaris
GTATAATTGATTGTGTCAAGTGTTTTACTGCTGAATATCTCAAAAAACAACTAAAAAAAGAATAATAATATTAATAAAAATTTAAATTTAAAATTAAAGAGCTATTCTTATTAAAAATCTGCTTTTGTATAAAATAATGCAATATTGAGACACACTAATGAATTCACTAATTACAAAACACTCTAGAGTTAGTGGTACAAAGCCTGGGTGACATAACTTCCTAAAGCTTAGAGTACAAAGTCAAAGAATACTTTTTTACAATAAGATATAAACAACATGAATAATACTTGTTTTTAAAAGTTTAAAGAATTAACATTTTTTATATTTAAAAAATAGTAATGTAAGTCCTTTACTAATTAAAATAATGTTCTACCTCCCTAATAGAATTCAACCGCAAAGAACTGATTTCAATATTAGGCTGACATTTATCAAACCATAATTGGATCTGAAGAAGAAAAATTGAATAAAAATATACTAAAGTAATATAAAGCTTAATATATAACTTTGCAACATAAAATGTAATACATAACATAAAACTTTAAAAGGAAAATGTAGTAACTTTAAAAAAAAACAAAAAAACAAATTAACCCAAATATAAAAATAACAATTCGAACTTTTATAATATGCATGTATGTATATGTATGTATGTATGTATGTATGTATGTATGTATGTATGTATGTATGTATGTATGTATGTATGTATGTATGTATGTATGTACATTTATAACAGGAGTGCATGTATGTTTAAAATGTGTGATTTTACCCACATTAAAAATATTAATAATTAAAAATAAAAAAATTTTTAATTCTGAGAAAAATTAAAATAAAAAAATAAAAAAAAAAAAATCCAATAATGACAAATAAAAAACTTCCTAATGTTGATGATTGAATATAACATGTAGACAACACAGAGTAGATCTAATATATGAGTTGACTACAAATAATATTCAATAGATGATTGGACATCAGAGTAGATCTGACAAATGATTGAACCGCAGAGTACATCTGATACATACCAGCATGTACAAAACTACTGCTATTTGGAGATGCATTATAAATTTAATTAAATAAAAAAAAAAAATATAAATCTAACTTTATCATAATCAGTTTTACACAAAACACCAAGTCTTGCTTGATCAATTTCTAAAAAATCATCTAAAGCTTTTTTTAGATCGATAGCTGTTGGTAATGGATATGGTTCAGAAATAGAAAGTAAAAATGACTTCCAGTTAACATATTCTGTATTAGCAGAAACTGCATCTGTAATTTTTTCAATCTAAATGAAGTTGAATACAAGTAAAATAAACAAAAAACAAATACAAAACAACAACAAAAAACAAACAACAGACAACATCAATTAAAAACTAATATTAAAGTTTTATAAACTGCAGCTTACAGTAGATAGACTTAAATTTTTCCATTTTTCAGCCACATAATCAATACCAAACTAAAGTTAATAAGCAAGCAAAAAAATAATTAAACAAATAAATTAAAAAAAAAAAAGAGTAAAAGTGAAAAAAAAAGTGTCTCATTTTTTGATCATTACATTACAGGTTGAAGCACAACTTATTAAACTAGAAAACAATTTAGAAGATACAAAACCATCTGAAGAAATTTCTTTAAACTAAAAATAAAAAAATAAAACTTATTTGTGTTTTACTTAAATTTTACAAAAATATATTTAATTAAAAAGATTTAAAAAAAAAGTGAAGCTGTTGTATTAATATGTACAAAGCACACTTTAGATTCAATTGGTTTCCATACATTTGAATTATCTGCATTAAGTATTTAAAAAAAAAGAAAAGTATATACTCAAAAATGTTTTTATTTACTTTAATATTATTAATATACCTGTCTACAAAGTTCTAAAAGTTGAGAGCATAAAAAAACTGATGGAGCAACAATTTCTTTAGTAAGGAATGATTCCTGGTTTTCTTTTACAGGAGGATTAAAAACTTTAACTTCCTAAACATTTTATATACACAAGCAATGCCTAATATTTCACTTTTGAAAAATTTATATATTTCAAATAAACTTGATAACAGAATTACTTCATCTACATAGAAATCTGTGCCTTCTAAAACAATTGCATTTGTCAAAAGTTGTTCACTTTCAATTGCACTTTTTAATAAGCCACACATCTTCTTAATGCTATTAAATCACAAAACTTTACAATTAAGTAAATTCTTGATACAAAAAATTACAAAAATTAAATTCAAAAAGTAATTACCTTTCCATCTCTTGCAAAAACCGTTCACCTAACCATTTGTCCATATCTTTGTAACAAGCATCAGCTTTTCCCTATAAAAATTGTCATCATAATCATGATTATGATGACGATCATGATCATGTTTAATTTAATAAAAATTAAAAAAATAAATTGAATAAAAAGTAACAAAAAAAGCTGCCAAATTTTTTATAAAACTTATATATTATAAAAAAAAGAAACTTATACCTTTAATGATTTTAGTATAGAAGTTCCGTGTGAATTAATTGACTCAATGCGCATTTTAAAAATGTCTCCTAAACAATAACATTTAAAAATGTGTTCTAAACAATAACATTTATAAAGCTTTTTTTTTTTTTATATCATCTCTACATATACTGTACTTAAAAATTAAAAAATAAATCATATTAAGACAAAATGTTTTTGATAAGGTATTTCACATTAAACAGATTAGTAATCGTATTGTGCAATAAACACATTCAAATTGACAGTCTAAAAAAAAAATGGTTCAAGTCATTTTTTACATTTTGATATAATCACAAAGAACTATTTCATTCAAACTACATGCGGTAGTGGTGTGGTGGTAGAGTGCTCGCTTCATAAGCGAGAGGTTCTGAGTTCGATTCCCATCACATCCCTGGTAGTACAGCGCTTAACTTGTTTCTCTGCGCAGCAGAGAAACCAGTTAAGCGCGGTACTACCAGGGATAAAAAGATATATATATCACTTTGGCTGTTCATCTTCATACTGCGGAAAAAATAGACACACTCGGTTTGCTTAATGTTAAACAAACTTAAAAGCCATCTTGTTTTTAACAATTACCGTAATTTACTTATAAACAATCTAATTGTAAAAACTGTTTGGTATATAAATATAAAAATAGAACTTATGACTCTTGTCCCAAATTAATGATCATTATAAAAAAATAAAACAATAGTAAAAAATAAAACATGTGACTTTTGTCAATAATTAGCAAAGCTAATTGATGACATAAATTAAAATCACCACAGAGAATACGAAAGGTAAAAAATGATTCTTTTGACAACAAATTAAGTCGCTTCTAATTACTTTTGACTTTCATCTAACACTTCTGAGTTGTCTATTGTTGCCAAAATCATTAAATTAATTGCAAAATAAGCATTTTTTAAATTGCAAAAATGCAAACTTAATTGACTTTTTGTTCCATTGAATCTTTTTATTTTTAACATACAATTATTTGTTTTTTAAATTTATTTAAAAACTGTTTTTATTTTTCAAATTAATTTTTTTTTTGCGAGGAGTGTACATACATTGACTGTAAAAGGTAGAACACACAAGGAGTGCTGCTACATCACCTGACAAATAGTTTTTTTTTAATTTTTTTTCTTTTTTTTATGATAACAAAAACATGGAAAATTTTTATCCAACCTCTACCGGTCATATATATATATATATATATATATATATATATATTAGTATATATATATATATATATATATATATATATATATATATATATATATATATATATATATATATATAATATATATATATATTAGTATATATATATATATATATATATATATATATGTATATATACATATATATATATATATATATATATATATATATATATATATATATATATATATATATATATATATATATATATATACATATATATATATATATATATATATATATATATATATATATATATATATATATATGTATATATATATAATATACCTTTTTTTATTATATATATATATTTATATATTATTTAATACCTTCTATTGTAATAGCTTTTTGATATTCTTCTTTCCTTAACTGAAGTAAACAATTTTCTTTAATTTCTTCTTCATTCAATATAGGAGTTTCCACTTAAAATAAAAATCTTTTTTAAAAAAATACTGTTTACACTGATGAACAAAATATAATGAAAATGAAATTAAAATTTAGAAACTAACTATAGAACTTAATATAAATAATCATAACTAATGTAATGTACTCACTATTTGAGTTACAATTAGGGTTCTGAACACTGATTAACAGTAACAATAAAACAGCTGATTTTTTTTTACAAAAAAAACAAAAATAAAAAATGAAACTTTTTTTATGTGTTCGCATAATGATTAAATTTTATTTCAATATTATAATGAGTTTTAACTGCATAAAGTTTCATTCCAACCAGAAAATGTTTAAATTTTTTTATTTGAGCACTTTCAGATGAAAGTTTAATTATTTATATTTTAAAAATTAACAACTGCAAAGAGAAAAGTTTCTTTATTAACAATATAACAACACACTTATTAAAGCAACTTGGTAATTTGATATATTTTTCAATAACAATTTAATAAATAGTTTAAAATATAGGATAATAAGTAATTTTAATAAATAACTTTAGTTCAGTAGTTATCATTTTTTATAAAAAAAAAAAAAAAGCATACAAGCAAGTACTAAAGAGTTTCCTATTTTAATAGTTCTTTTTTACTAATCTAGTACTAAAAGTTTCATAAAGGTTTCTTAAGAGTTTCTTTAGAGTTATAAATAGAGCTTCTAGCACCAGTTTCTAATTTACATTAATTTAAAAATAAATGCATAGTTACTAGTTATGAATTAGTTTTTAATGGTGGGTAAAATGGCTTCTCAATAGCCTTACTTTCTATTCATATTATCAGCAATGTTAGTCTGGATATACGCAACAAAACAGAAAAATCCAATTACAAAAGAGTTGGAAGGATAGTGTCAGTGTTGTAACAAAATAATAAAATGCACAGGAAATTCTACAACTACCTTAAAAAATCACTTAAAAAGTCACGGACTTTGTTTAGATAAGGCAACAGAATCAATCCTACTAACAGATGAGAAAGCAAGCAAGAGGAGACAAACAACTTTTGGCAAATTCTTTCACAAAAGAAGCTTTAAAATATTGTTTCTGATTTGGCTACAGATGGCATTTCAGTTCGAGTTATAACCAGAAATAAATACATTCTTCAGTCAATAGCTTGAGATGGATTTAAATAATCCCACCGCAAAAGAAAGTGATGTAATGAAACTTTTACACAAAGATTTTGATGAAAACCAAAAAAAAAAGATTGACACCATAAAACTAAAAGTAGCCAATAGAGTTAAGTTTAGCATGACTGTCGATGAGGTTACTACTTTAAGAGGACGAAGATATTTTGGAGTTAATATTCATGATAAAACTGACAATATCATGTATAAAACAGGATTAATTCGAATTTTTGGTTTGTGGAGTGCGCTTGATATGGTTGAAACAATGAAACAATATCTAAATGTGTTTAGAATATCGATGGGAAAATCTACTCAGGATGGAGCATCTGTAAACAAGTATATTCGAAATTTAGATGTTATTGATAAATTTTTTCTTAACCACGATATACATCTTGGAATATGCGACACACTTTATACGAAAAAACATGATATTGAAGATTTAAGCAACCCCTGTGATGATGATAACAATGAAAATGATTCTTTTGATGAAGGCACCAATTTTAAATTTATAAATGATGGTTGTGAAGATTATATTGACTACAACAATTTACTTAAGAACTCACTGAAACTGATAAAATACATCAAACTGTGAAGTGTTGAAAATCAAGTTTTTCAATCTAAAGTCAAGGCTCTACTCAAAATAGAAATTGAACTTCATCTTGATGTTAAAAACTCGTTGCAACACAATACAAATAATGCTTGAGTCATTGATAAAGACGGAGATGGCAGTTCGATAAACTTTATTAGAATATAAGACAGATATAGGTTTAGCCAATAATGTAGACTCTTAACCCATTAAACTTGCTATAGAGAATCTTAGTAGAGAAGATGCAACACTGTTGAGCGCTGACACGGTTTTAGAATTTTATGTTTGAGAAACTTTCTTTAGTTAACAGTGAAATTAGCAAAAAATTGATGGATAATTTGAGAATTAGAGTGGATGAACGCCTGAATACAGATGTCATGAATTTATTACGCTGTCTAAAGAACTCTACAATAAACCCATCCAGAGATACAATAATTTTTGCAGAAATATTGGCATCTCGACTTTTTGGTGATCATGCCGTTAATATCATTGAAACAACTTCCAGTGATCCATCAGATAAAATTTTATCTCTACAAGAAGAATTGAATGTGTTGCTGAAGAAAAATGAACCATCAATAGTGCTTTCTGGACAGGACAATTTCAGGTGGTTAAAAGCTGAGTTTACTCTTTTTAAGAATACAGGCCAGCGTATAGAAAACTTCCAAAAGCTTTATGATTCATTATTAGCAATTAAGTCAACATCTACAGATGTTGAAAGAGTATTCTAATTGTGTGCCAACTTTTTTACAAAAATAAGATCATGACTTTCAGATAAGTCATTATCAGCTCTTGTATTTTTGAAATACTATTGTAAAATGAAAAGTTTATGTTAGGATATATAACATTGGAAATCAGGTGAATAGGAAGCTAAACACACTCACTTCTTGCGCCTATGGGTTAACATATCAGAGCCAAACATAAGACCTACAGAATGGATTTCAATTGATTGAATGCACACATTATTCATCATAGGCCACAAGCCATAACTCTTAGCCGAAAGAGCTACGACCTTGTACTGGTGTGGAGTGATGCGCTATAAAGTGATATTTTAGATCACTCTTCAAGGTTCAAAATTTGAATGGAGAAGTAGAATCCATGGTAAAAAATTTCTTTTTGTTAATTATACACCTAAGATAAATACAATCTCGGGTGTAGTTATTTTTAGTAGTAATAATTTTAAATTAGGCATTATACATGAAACTACACAATATAAGGAATAATTTGTCACAATTACTAGTGAAAGTGCAAAACAACTTCATTACAGTCATGGTGCAGTGATTTGAGCTCTTTCTCAGAACTGAAAGGTCTGAATTTTGATGTTGGCTCTGACCAGAAAAACAACATTGGTAAGGAATGCGGTGTAAACTTCCTAGTTAAAATGCTCTTCCATGGTGCTTTGTGATAAGACACTAAGTTCTTCTAGGAGCACCTTAACAACTATAAAAAAAATCATCGTAGATGTTTATGAATTGTTTTTAGGACTTTCTAAGTTAAGTAGAAACTTTAAATTATTAGCTCATTCTTCTGTAAACATAAGACGGTGTTTTTTTTGTATTTTTATCAACAATTTTGATTTTAAATAAAGTGAATTTTTGCTGCTATAATCTTCTGTATTACTAAAATAAACATCCCATTCATCAATCGTTTTTGACATTCAACAGATCTTTATCTTTTTCAATATATTTATTGACATCTGATTCGCAAGTAAATGGGCTGCCTTGTAATTTTAAAGAAGCTAAAATATAATATTTCTTGAATGCCTAATGTAAAAAAACTTTCAGTTCTTTTTTTGCTAACCCACTCTGTTCAGAGTGGGTTAGCAAAAAATTTGGTGTATAAGTTTTAACTGTTTTATATTTTTATATAACTATTTTATACTTTTAAATTTTTTAATGAATAACATTGCATTCCAAATGTAATTTAAAAGACCAAGTTATAAACATGATCACAACCAAAAAACGTAAAACAGATTAAAAAAAATGCAGGCTTAAATGGATAAAAACAATCTGGTTGACTTTAAATAATAAAAAAAAATGGTCACAATCCAAAATTTTAATGCAGCCGTTTTGCAAAAAAAATTTTTTAAATATAATTTTAAAGTTTCTTCATTTTAGTTTTAAAACTTCCATTAAACAAATTTTTAATGTTTAATACTCAAATAAAATCCTAAAGAAACTTTTTTAAAAGTCATTAATATACTAAAACAAACTGTAGTAAATCACCTGTAGGGGATTGTTTATTTTTTTTATTTTTTTTTTCTGCACTTTTTTTAGTCCCTTTTGGTGATGATATGACTTTCTTTTTAGCAGAATCTTCAACCAAAGTATCCAAATTTTTCTAAGCAAATTATAAAAAGCTGAATAAAAACAAAAAAAGAACAAAACAAAAAAAAAAAACAATTTAAAAACAAAAAAAAAAGCAATTTAAAAACAAACAAAAAAACAATTTAAAAACAAAACAACAAAAAAATAAAACATAAACAAGTGTGAAATATTGACTTCAACGAATTCAATCATGACATTCAATTAAAATATTGACTCATAACAATATGTGCTTACCTGCTGCTCAATAGTGATCAATGCTTTATGCATTGCTTCATTTAAGATCTAATAAAAAAATTAACATAACTTAAAAAACTATGGTCGATGCGAGTACATTAATTTAAGACAGTTTTGAACTGCAAGTATTTGAAAATATGAGAAAACTCTGTTCAAATATTTTTTTGCATTTCTATAATTTTGTAGGGGAGATTGGTACCAAAATAACCATGACAAAAAGTCAATAACAGAAATGTCTATTTAAGGTAGTAGCACTTGTTTCAAATTTTTGATTATTATTATTTGTTTACAAAGTAATACATCATCCCTGGTAGTACATCGTTCAACTTGTTTTTTCCCTCAACAGCCTTGTTTGTTAAGGTTTGTGTTTTAGAGTTATAGAGTTAAAAGTGGGTTGTAACCACAATTCTCCTCCCTGACTGTATACAGTCTCCTTGACTGACTTGATTTCATTGCCTTGAGGAGATGAATTAACATGCATAAAAAAAAATTAAAAAATAAAAATTATGTATGAACTGAAAACAAAATAACATGAATATGAAAAAAAGCTACATTAATTTCAATACATATATATTATAGTTTTGATTTAGTTCACTGAACACTTTCTTAAAAATACGTGCAAAACAACATGAATACACACACAAACACACACAAATGTAAATAACTTAAACTGCATATTTAAATGATCAATCTGATGTCTTACTGAAATGGCCTGTGTCAGGGGCTTCAGTAAATAAATTGACTATGTAAATAGGTATATAAACATTTAAAGAGAACAACTAAAGTTTTGGGTTAGGCAGCAATAATTTTTTTAACTTATTCATCCTTTTATTCCTTTTTTTCAGAAATACCCATATGAAATCAAGTAACCAAATAAATCTACAAATGTTTATCTATATATTTATAGTATATATATATATAAATATATATATATATATACATACATATATATTGCATGTTCCACGTATAACTTAGGTTACACGTGCAAGTATAAATAAAGCTTTATCAAATATTATACCATTTAAACTGTTTACATAATATTCAGAAATTATGTATAACAGCTGTTAGACTAAAGAATAAGATAGACAAAAATATTTTGGGTCGGGCAAAAGGATGGTAAACTTAGGACCGAAAATACCATTTAAGTTATGTTACAGAAAAAACAAGTAAAAAAAAAATGTTTTCAAATTCTGCAAATTGGTTATGTGAATTGTAATTAAACTTTTAACATGATTCAGTTCAGTAGAGTAAAACCTGAAAAGTGATGATTGAAATTGATGAAAAGTGTAAGTTATTATGGATAGTTGATTTATTTGATTATGAAAAATTGTTTACAAAAGTTTTCTATTGCCAGAGTAATGGTTGAATTTAACACAAAAAAACACATCAAAAACACAACAAATCACAAAAATTTTTAAAATTTTTATTTGATATCTCCTCTTAGCACTGTCTGCCTACTTGTGGTAAGAGAGTTGCATTATAACAAAATTGTATCTTTTGAACTTTATTTTGTGATTGCTAAATTTTTAGATTAGATTTTTAAACATAATATCTTTCATATTTACATACTATCTCATAATATTCCTATTTGGGGGGATTTAAAATAGCTCAAAACACTGTTATAATTTACAGCTTAAGCTATAGTTTAAAGCTTAAGTTGCTGTTATGATGTAATGTGCATAAAATGGATTTATTACTATTACGATATTACTCTTGGTAGTTGCTTTTATTAACATGATATTTTAAAAAAGTAAAAGTGAAATTATTTACAATATTTAAATCATTAAAATTAGTTATTAAAAAACTTTAAAAAACTTTGAAAAACAAAAAAATTTGAGTTGATGAAAATGTTATCATCATAAAACATTTAAATTTAATAATTTTAACAATTTGAACAATCTATAGACCAAAAGGATATCTAAAACATGGTCTATCTATAGACCAAAAGAATAAAATGAAATTAAAAAAACAAACCAGTAAACTCAAAAAAATACTTGACTTATTAGATACGGACTTATTTAGTGCGGTAGTGGTGTAGTGGTAGAGCGCTCGCTTCATAAGCGAGAGGTTCCGAGTTTGATCCCCACCACGTCCCTGGTAGTACCGCGCTCAACTTGCTTCTCCGCGCAGCGGCCTTGTTCGTCAAGGTTCGCGTTTCAGAGTTATAGAGTTGAGAGAGGGTTATAACCACAATTAAGTAGCCTCCTCATCTGTAGTGGCCTTCTGGGCCTTGGGGAGGTGAAATAACAACAACAAAAAAAAAAAAAAAAAAAAAAAAACCGGGTTAAACCGCACACATATCAATAAAAATTAAATAACTTTTTTTTATTTTTTTATTAGATAGGTAATAAAAAACTACATAAGATTGTATAAATGTATGTTTAAAAAAAACAATAAAATTATTGAAAATATTAAATGTAAAGAAAAAAACAATTATGCGGTCTAAGGCGACAATCTGATAAAACCGCACACTTAAGAAAACATTGAAATTTTTAAATTTTATTTTTTTATTATTATTTTTTTTAACACAACTTATATTTAAGAAATCATGTTAAAGTTTTTACATTTTTTGCAACAAAAAAATTTAGTTCCAACTACATATTTCTTTGGTAAACATGTTTCTTTGCACAACCATTCCCGACACATCGAATTCTTGCATTGCAACATTTCTGTGTGTAACTGTACTCTACACTTTTTATTATTTGCAACTTTTAATCGTTTGGCTGTTAGTACTTGTTCTTCATTATTGTTTTGCTGAAGTTGCTCAGCATTGTTATGCTCAGGCGTTTGAGTATTTGGCATAGAGTCTATGCTTTGCGTTAAGTTTAGCAACTTTCAAGGTTTCCTTTGTTGCTTTTTCTTTATGTTTGAGGAACTCGATCACATTTATCTTCGGTAATACATTTTCTTCCAAGTTTTGAGATGTTGCACTGCTTTGATTTCTTAACATGCGATTGATTTCTGGCTTGAAAAAACTGCTTCAACTCTATCTCGATACTGTTTTTGCAACAATTAACACATCCTTGATACCTATCAAAACTTGAAGCTGGTGTAGTTGAGAAAGATGGTAATTGGTGTGTACTTGGAGTAGGTGCTGTGGCAATTGTTGAAGATGATGAAGCTGTGTCTGAGCAAGATGGTGTAGGTGCTGCTGAGGCTGCTAAAGTTGATAAAGGTGGATTAAACATTTGTGTGATTGCTAATGCTTTATGATTTATGTTATTTTTATCAAGCGGAAATAAGCCAGTGTACTGGAAACCAGCGATCGTATGCAAGCGTGTAAAACATTTACCACTCTCGTACAGTAGTTTGAGCAATGGTGGAAAATTTTTTTTATTTAAATTCTTACATTTTTGAGTCTTTGTAATACTTTGTAAGAATTTCTTTCCATGCTTGTTTGATATGACAATAGACACCTCTATCCAATGGTTGTAGAATATGTGAAGAATGCTCTGGTAGACAAATCAAGACTATATTGTGTTTTTGCACAGCAATACTTGTTCCAAAGTTATGTGAGTTGTATGCCCATCTAATACTAAAATATGAATACCACCAATTTGCTCAGTTTTAAGTAAAAATACTTCTTTCAGCCATTCAATAATCGTATCGTGCTCCATCCAACCTGATTTTGAAATTAAATATTTATTCATTGTTGCCAGTAAATTTAAATGCACATCTTGTCCCATTTCGTCACACTAAATTTGCTTTGCCTTGATCATCCAAAAAAAACCTGTTTCATCACAATTCCAAAAATGCGACTTAGAAGTTATACCAGTCTGTGGATATTGCTTGGCGACGCATTCAAGATAAAAATCAATTATTTTTGGCGTACAAGGAGCAACTCTTTTAGATGCTAAGTTATCCGCTTTACTTGTTGAAATGTCTTTTGACCATCTCTTCATAAAGGCATAAAACCAGTCTTTACAAAACTTGCCATTTTTTGTTTAAGGTAGCCACATAAAAATTCTAGGATTTCACTTTGGGGTAAACCATAACCCCAGTCACCAAGTTAATGGAATGCATGCATCATCAATCTTTCTGTTTCATTTGAGAGTACCGTTGTTGTATCTGAGCCATGGAAGCCTTTGTTGTTGTTATTTTTGCGATCTTTGAGCGTTGAGACTGGAACGCC
>NC_088926.1:35447500-35480000 GCF_038396675.1 Hydra vulgaris
TTGTTCTATAGTGTATTTTGGAGTCTTTTCACGTTTTCTATATTTAATATTCATTTTTTTTAACTGACGACCAATTGTCCCTTGATTTACACTGAATTTAATACCTATTTTTCTCTGACTGACCCCTTTTCGATTGTTGACAAGTCTCATTAATTCGGCTTTCTTATCTCTAGTCCAGGATGTCGGACGACCAGGGTGCTTTCTATCAGAAAACGAATGAACAGTTTCAAGTCTCTTTAGGTTATCATATATTGTACTTCGAGCAAATCTTTCCTTTTCAAAATGATTTACGTTTTTGTTTTTTTTTTATATTAGGTTTATTTACAAAAACCATTTTTAGTCGCTTTCGAAAAGATTCTCATTCAGCTGCATTTAACCTCATTTTAAATAATTGTGTTTCAAATAATAAAGTTTATATTTTATAGAACGTTTATGCCTACGCATAAAACCATAAAAACTAATTATTATGCTCAAACAATGAAATTAGGATTTGTCCGATAATTTCCGCATCACCCGTTATATATACATAAAGTATATTAGATAATGTTAATAATTGAAACATTGGTTAATAAAACAAATTTTTGTCTACAAATTTGCATTTACTTTCAAAATACTATGTATCCAATTATAACTTATTAGCAAAATGTGATATACCCATTTTATAAAGATATTAAGAAAAGTTTACAAACTTTAAAAGATCTAAATATTTTTTAATAAATAAACTCATTTAACATATTGTATAACTCTCTGTATTTAATGTTTTGGTAATTATATTTTAATGATAATGCGAATGTAAACAATGTCCTGTTAAAGTAATTTAGACTTTTATGTTTCAAAATTCAAGATTGTGATTTAAATTCATTTCGGAAAGTTAAATATAAGACAATAAACAATAATATTATTTTATTTTATATTCAATTTTAAAGTTTAAAATTGAATATAAAATAAAATAATATTATTGTTTAAATAAAGTGATTGTGTATTAGAAAAAATGAGGTCGGCAATAATTTGCTGACTTCAATTTTTTAGAGGTTAGCATCAGGTCGGCAAAAAATTATGATACAAAGTTCTTACCATAAAATATTGAAACAAGGTCAGGAATTTTTTGCCAATATCAGACACTTTGAGGTTGGCAGTTAGGTCGACATTGCCGAATGCCAACCCTAATTCCGAGGGTTGGTATATAAACATATATATATATTTGGTTTTTTAAGAATATATTGATATTTTGTTATTATATTTTTCATATAATAACAAAATATTGAACTATTTCAGAAAAAAGGATTTTCCAGGATTACCAAGAAATATTCTTAAGCTTGCTAGACAACAGATACAATAGATTTTCTATTGTATGTCATTTAATTATTTCATTTTGTTTTAATCAATGCAATTAATCATGATGATTTGTCAGTTCTCACTAAATTCTTGAAATCAAAAAGATATTGTCTTTTGGAATCCATACAGCCATCCTTCCAGAATTAATCTGCGGCTACCTCAACAGTTATGTGGCTATGTCACAAATACAAATTAATAATACAATAAGTAATCAATGCAAGCTATTTGAAGAATAATCAAAAGAAGAAAAAAACTTTTTTTTTTTGATATTTAACAAAGTTCAACTCATAAAAAGAAATTTTTTTTTTTTACAAGTATATGTAATGGGAGCTTTTCTGAGGTTCAAAAATTATTTTCTAAGCAAAAAAGTATTTTACAATTACATGTGAAGAAATCAAAAAGTTTATCAAGTTTTTTATACAAATCTATTTCTAATTGATATGGCTATTACAAACTTTAACAGTCAATAACGACAAAGTCTTTTACTTTACATTTAATTCTTCTTTCAGAATTGATAACTAAACTTACAAATTGAGAAATGGCTTTTTTCCACTGTAACAAAATTCCTGGAATAATATCCTTTACAAGCTGATCTACAGTATAGTTTATGTAATCTTTTCTACTAATCTTCATTAAATATTAGCCATACTTGAGGATATCTCAGGAAGTTGTGAGTTCTGATGGAAGAAACTCTGAGCTTTTTCCAATCAAGTTACCTAGCTGACGAGCTGATTTACTTCTGGTTTTGGTGGTATACAAAATCTTTATATCAATTTAAAAAGGAAAAGATTCAAAAAATTGTTAATGTTCTAAATTTTATTTTACATCAACTGCCAATAAAAGAATAAGATAAAAGAATAAGATATAAGATGTGTTTTATTAATATAGTATTGCTCTATTTTAAAAAAATATTAAGCCATCTTTCTGTAAAATAAATCAATTTTATTTATATTATAGAGAGCCATATAAACTTGTATATAGATAGGTTTTTGAAAGGTATTAAAATTTAATAGCAAAGCATTATAAATTGTAAATTTTCCAACTTGTAAAACACACAGTAACTCATTATTTCTATATTAGCCAAAAAAATATGAACATTGCTAAAAGAAGAGTTTATATTTAAAATATAAATGTTGTTTATACATTGTTAGCTAAACTAAATTTTGAAATGCACAATTTTGCAGACTGAGTTAAATTTTAGTTTGCTAAATGACTTCGTAAATAAATGTAATCTTTTTTGGAGATTATGAAATAAGCTTCATTTTTGGGGATTATGAGATAAGCTTTTGGAGATTATGAGATAAACTTCAAAGAAAAAGACTTAAAAAAAAAAATAGCTAAGAATAAAAAAAATTTCTTTAAAATATTTTTTTTTCAAAAAAAAAAAAAAATCTTTGTTTTGTATACTAATGATTTAAAAAAAAACACTAGCCATCTTTCAATTTGAATCAAAATATTTAAAAGCTCATTTAATAAGTGCGAGTTCTACTTTTGATGTTGCTAAGATATTATTTTGACAGTTTCAGTGTTGAACATTGAATAAGTTATACAACAATTTTTAAAGCCAATGTGCATAATTTTACATTTTTCATAATTGAATTTCAATAACCATAACAATGACCATTTCATAATATTATCAATATTTTGTCCTAAATGATTTATGTGTATGTTTTCATCTGATTTCATAATATTCATAATTTTGCTATCATCTGCAAATAGTTTAATAAGAATTTTTAATGTGTTTGGAAGATCGTTTATAAAAATCAAAAATAGAAAAGGCCTGAAGACAGAACCTTAGGGAACTACAATCTCAACTTTTAACCATTTTGATAAACATTCAGCTGAAATTACTTGTTGCTTTCTGTTAAGTAAATATTCTAATATCCAATAAGTATTATTCCAAAAATATGATATCATTTTAAATTTCATCATCCATTGCATATGAGGTACTTTATCAAATGTTTTTGAGAAATCTGTATACAACATATCAACTCACAGACCATTTTTAACAGCATCAAATAAAATTTCTTGTGTTTTAAGTAGATTTGTGGTACAGCTTTTGTTTTTTCATAAACCGTGTTGGTTACTATTTAACAAATTGTTAACATGTATTCCCTAATTTTGTCACTTAAGATTGATTCAAGAATTTTGCATGGTATTGACGTTAATGAAATTAGTCTATAACTTGCTGAACTATTTTTATCTCCTTTTTTGTGTAGCTATGTTACATTTGTGATTTTCCACTTAAGTGGAATTTATATTTTTTTAAGGATCTTTTGAATAGTTAAACTCTAGAGGTTTGCATAAACTTTTTAAACATTTTTTTAACACATATGAACTTTCATCATCTGCACTGAGTGCTTTGTCCACATTTAGTTTACTAAGCTTACTCCTAATGATGTCTTGAGTTATTGCTG
The DNA here is from genome assembly GCF_038396675.1 of Hydra vulgaris. NCBI lineage: Eukaryota > Metazoa > Cnidaria > Hydrozoa > Anthoathecata > Hydridae > Hydra > Hydra vulgaris. The sequence continues at coordinate 35,451,253 of NC_088926.1, forward strand.
AGTCAATATCTAATTCTAAAGTCCTGCTTGTTTTTACTGTAATATTAAGAAAATTTGTTGGATCTTCTGTAACAAATACAGAATGAAAGTTTTCATTGAGAATATTAGCAATATCATCACGATTTGTTTGTAAAGAACCATTTTTATCCATTATCGTATTAATACCCAACTTTATTTTTTTTGCATGAATTTACTTAAGCATTAAATTGCTTTGGATTTTCCTTTTAGGACTTTTTATTTTCATAATTTATTCTTTTTGATTTAACTAGATTTTTAACTGTTTTATTGATTAAAATATATTGGACTTTCAGCTCATACATTTAAAACCATTAGATGATAATTTGCGCCATAAAATTGATTTGTTTCTAATTGCTTTTTTTGCTTCTCTATCAATCCAAGGTTTGAGTTGTATTTTTTTATTAAAGTAAATATATATTTTTACAAATGTATTTTTGGCATAAAAAAGATATTTAAGAGAATTTCATAGCACTCATTAAACTATTACTTCCAAAAAGACCTTCAAAATCATTTTCATTGATAGCATTGCTTATACTATGTAATTACCAAGTTTATAGTTAAATACAAATTTCCAAAAAAATTTGACATTTCAATTTTAGTAGTGTTTTTGACAAAATATTTCCAGCCAAGTGCTTGATGTCCCCCCCTTCTAGTGTTGCCAAGAGTTGTGTTATGATGGATTTTATTTATTCTGGTGCTTCTGTTAAAATTAAATCTAAGATATAACCATTTTTAATTAATTCTGCATTATATGTAAGTAATATAACTGCTTGATGTAAGTAGCTATATATTCATTTATATATTTAACAAATTTGGTGGAATATTATCATATTTTTTTCATGGTTTGAACATGAAAAAAATATGATAAATATTTAGAAAAATAAAAGCAAACCAGAGTACCTATTATGATCAATTTTATTTTTAGCTGCTTTTATTATTTCACAGATACAATAGCTTGTTTCTTCAGATGCATCAGGTGGCCGATAAATATAACCAAATAAAATTTTTTCACATATACTATTACATATACACACCTTATTTAAAATGTACAATTTGGATTTTATATATATATATATATATATATATATATATATATATATATATATATATATATATATATATATTATATATATATATATATATATATATATAACAATGCATTGTCAAAAAGAATCATTTTTAATAAGAGATAGTTTAAAAAAATACCTTTATTTCTAATTCATTTGATTCTATATCTTCTTTAGCAGAGTATTGGCTAATCTGTTGGGCACCTCTTTGACTACTAACAGCAAAAAATTAGTGGTAAAAAAATTTATAATATTATCAATTAATTTTTTTTAGATAATGGTAGTATTGATTATTAGTAAATAATCCATAAATCAAAGTTTAAGAACCACATTTATATCTAAGTAATCAATTGAAACGATCACATCATATTAAACATGAGCACAAAAATAAAAAGACACTATTAGATTTATCTACATTTAAATACTATGCACATATAAGGGGTGGGACGTATATATTACATTGCATATTGGAAGTTGCTTCCTACATGCATTCCTACATGTCATTGCAGAAAATGTGTTCAACTAGAAAAGCTTAAGAAAAAACTCTCAACTGATCATTCTGAGAAACGCAAAATTTGCTTTTTCTAAGACAAACTTAATGACATATCACAAAATATTTAGAGTTAGGGTTAGGGCTAACCATAACCATTTATTAATAAAATGTTAATAAAAAAAGTAAAACTCATTCAAATATTTATAAAACACAAAACTGTCGAACTATTTTTATGCATACTGAATATATAAACTACAAAACACCCAGTATATAAACTACAAAAAATTTACATAAAACAACCAAAAACTACAAAAAAATTTACACTTTATAAACTACATTGCCATTATTTATGTGAAGCAGCAAGTTTTAATAACTATTGTTATATAACATATAATATAACATAACATATAATATATAACATATAATATAATATATAACAACATATAATATATAACATAACATATATTATGTAACACAACATATAATATATAACATAACATATAATATATAACATAACATCTGGTTATGACAGTTATATTATCATTATATTGAAAAGTGAAATTAAATAACACTTAAATTGAAAATAAATTTAAATTTTAGTTATTACATTTTTACTTGAGATTTTTTAACATCTGATTTTGCAGAAACCTTTTTATCAAATTCATTTTTTTGCTCTTTTCGACCATCAGAAATTTCAAGCAAAGGTAAACTTGTAAACTCTTTAATGTTGAATGGATTTCCTAAAAAAAATTCAATTCGAAAGATGGATAATATATGTATATATATATATATATATATATATATATATATATATATATATATATATATATATATATATATATATACAAACTTTATTCTTTTTTTTGTCAACTTTTAGCAATTGAATATTGATATAGAAAGTTTATTTAAAAAATACATTAAGTATTAAAATTTATTTAAGTCATCTTTGTGCTTCTGAAAGTTACGGTTTTTCTCATTGTCACTTGATATAAAAAGGATCATTGTAAAATGTTATTTTAACCATGAATCTATTTGCATAATTGGAATTAATTTAGAGTTAAAATAAAGCTAACATGTTCAAATTGTTGTGGGTCAGATTTTATACTTTATAAAATATATATTTCAAAAAAAATAACGAAGTAACTTTTGCAACATTCATGTAACGTAAGTTAACAAAAACATGATAAGGTTTTGTTTTTTCTAAAATTTAGTTAAAATACTCAAGTTTTTTAATAATATATGCAAAAGAATATTAAACTTTACGTTTTTGCATTTAAAGTTTTGAATAATGACACTTAGTTAAAGCACATTTTTATTTTAAACTTCTGTATCGTAAGTTAAAACTACATGCATTCTGACGCTTTTTTGTTAACAAAATAAATTACGTCATTAAGTAATTCTTATTTCGTCTACAAGGTTTTAACTGAAACTTTTTATATTAGAGGAATTAAAAAAAAAAAAAAAATTTATTTATTTTTTAATGTTAACTAAAATTATTTATATCATTGCTTTTTTATTTGTTTATGTTTTCTTATTTTGGTTGACATATAAATATACATAAATGAATAAAAATAAGAATTATATATATATTTTTATTTAGACATTCAAAAAAAAAAAAGAAAATAATAATTTGTTATTCTCCTAATATAAAAAAAATCTGTTAGAACCTTTTTTATTTTTGTTTTGGTGAAACAAATTGTTTGTAAAAGCAATTAAGGGGGGTCATCCATAAAGCACGTCACCCTACATTTGTCAATTCTTAACCCCTTCCCTCCTGTCACAAACAATCACATATACCTGAACCCCCTCTCATCCTAAACTGTGATGGCAGTTTTTACATCAAAAAATTAACATGACATAAACTTTATGGCTAAGTTTGGAAAACTGGTTTCAGCTGAGCATCAAACGTGTTACACCCATGGAATTTATTTGGCATTTCAAGAAGTGCTGTACAAGAAGTCTTTGCTAAAAATTGATAACAACACATTGCAAGTAACAAGCAATGAAGATGAAGTCAGCAGTGACAAATCCAAATCTGACATCGAAGTCAGTTTTCTTCATGCTGCCATGGAAGAAAACATTCCCATTCCAAAAGTGAAAGCGCACATGCAATCTGTCATCACAAAAATCCGAAAATTTGTCAACTTGTTTCTCCGCGCAGTGGCCTTGTTCATCAAGGTTGGTGTTTCGGAGTTATAGAGTTGAGAGAGGGTTGTAACCACAAAAAAAAAAGAATAAAAAATTAGCCTCCTCGACTGTAGTGGCCTCTTGGCCTTGGGGAGGTTAACAAAAAAAAAAAAAGTTGTTTTGAAAATCTCCAGTCAAAAATGACATCCTCCAAGAAGAAATCAAGAAACAGCACAGAAAAGAAGTTTCACCTATCCTTGACTGCAGGACAAGATGGAACAGCCTACTTACGATGATTCAAAAGTTCCTCAAAGTTAAAGATTCACTCAAAAAAATATTGAAAGATATTTCTCCACATTTGATTTGCAAGAACATGGAGTTTTCAAAATACTTTTGAAGTCTTTACTTCAAAAGACTGCCGAGGATTTGTTATCTAGACTATTCCCAATGAATCCAGATGAATTATAATTCATTCAAAAAGTGTGGGGCTCAGAAAATTTTAATGAAAATCCACTTTCACTTAAAGATGAACTCAAGGAAGCAATTCAGTCTTTGGCGAAAAAAAAGCGTCGCAATTCGAACAATGAATTCAAAGCCATAAAGATATTGGTCTATGAAGCTACTGGAAAGAGAACTGCCAATCTTAAACTTTTGTTCAATGCACCAGAGACTATCCGTCCAACAAGTATCAAGCCTAAGTGAGTCTTTTCTGCTGCTGGATTATTTGTGATAAAAATTCGATCCAGAATGAATGACAACTTACTTGATACACTTTGTTACCTCAAAGCTCATTTTTATCAATATAACAATTATCAATAAAGATATTAGATCTGAATCTTATAAAGACTTTGTTTTTTAACAAAAAAAATTTTTATATAAGTTTTTATATATTTTTTTACTTCTTATTGACTTTACCGATATTTACCAGTAAATTATGCTTTTTTTACCGATTTAACGGTAAATCTAAAAGTCTGTAAAAGCTCAACCCTAATATTAGCCCTCGGAATTAGGAAAAATAAGGACAGCAATAACATGTCGACCTTAATCTTGTAGAGGTCGGCAAAAAAAAAAAAAAATACTTTATGATTTATATATATATATGTATATATGAATCTCTCTCTCTCTCTCTCTCTCTCTCTCTCTCTCTCTCTCTCTCTCTCTCTTATATATATATATATATATATATATATATATATATATATATATATATATATATATATATATATATATACCATCATCATATATGTATATATATATATATATATATATATATATATATATATATATATATATATATATATATATATATATATATATATACCCTCATCATATATATATATTAATCTATACATATATATAAATTATACTTTGGTTACAAATACAACATGCTTTGTTGCTAATGTTATGTTAAACGCTGTGTTACTGTTAACTTTTTTTATATAAGTTAAAGATGGATACTGGTTTTCAAAAAGCAATGGGCAGTGAGAGGAACTGATCGAGCTAAATACGGACAAAAAAACCCAACACCTCAAATGCAAGTAAAAAAATAAATTTTTTCATAAAATTTATTTGATCTACCTTTACTCTTATCTTTCTCCATTGCATTATAATATTCTCGTAAAATATAGCATGTATGCTGGTATCTGTTAATTTCTATTTGCATTAGGGATATATAGTGATTTAATAAAAATCCTGCATTATCTTGTAACCATCCATCTTCTATTATACTTAAGAGTTCTTTTTCTGCTTCATCTTTACGCATATCAGATATTTCCCATAATCTCTCACAAAGATCCTAAAAAAATATTTAATGTGTCAAAATTAAAACCCAATAATGAAATTTTAACAATTTTATTGTTTATAAACATTAAATAATGTTTGTAAACACTAAATAATGTTTGCAAACATTAAATAATGTTTGTAAACATTAAATAATGTTTGTAAACATTAAACAATGTTTATAAACATTAAATAATGTTTGTAAACATTAAACAACACATTAAATATAGACAAATTTAACAAAATATAAATATATATAAAAAAAAATAATAATGTAATAATACAATATGATTAACCTGATGCAAAATGTATAATATATAAAACTTTTAAACAAGTTTTTGGATAAAAAAACTTGTTTAAAACTTACATCAACTCGTTGATGAAGTTCGGCTTTGCATTCTTCATCATTTCTCATATCCTCAGGAAATGTGTTGTATTCCTAAAATACCAATAAACCTAAACTAATTAAACTGTTTGCACATTTTGTATGTAACTACTTGCATCTTGCAACTTTATGTTGAAAAAAAATAAAATAAAATAAAAGAAAAAGAAAAAAAAAAACCTCTTGCCATTGAGTAATAAATATTTGCTTTACATCTGGCTTCTTTAAAAATTCTTTAAAAGCATCTCTACAAAATTTATTTTAATTAACTTAAGAAATAAATGAATTACAATAAATAAGTATCACATAAGCTTAAAGTATAGAATTTGATGTCACATCAAATTCTATACTTTAATTTTAGCAGCAACTGTATAGATTGAACTTTAAAGCTATTATAGTTCAAACTTGATTAGAAGTTTTAAGTTAATTTTTTTCATTTATTAAAAAAAAAAATAGTGTTAAATTATTATTTAAAATGTTTTTAATGTTATAAATTACTTAAAAATAAAAATATTTGTGTTGTTGTTGTTGTTAATAACAAACACATACATAGAGCATTTCTTTTGGTCTTTATTAGATTTCTGTTAGTATCTTTAATTACCTGGGAGAGTTACTTTTGTATTTTTATGCTATATTTTGTATTTTTGTATGTGTCAAGAATACATGAAAATGAGAGAGAACTCCAAAGCACCAAAAATCTTTAAATAAACAAAAATAAATAAACAAAACTTCTTTGAGAATGAAAGACCAGAAAATGGTGCAGCTTAGCTGAATGATGAGTCACACGAGATTGGAATCATGAATGATTGATGGAACAAGTGGAGCTTGACTTGGATTGACACCATTTTTAACTTTGTAAAAAACCATTAATATCAAAAACAATAGGCCTTACCTCACCCTTTTCACATTTATTAGTGATGTAGGTACATGTCTGATTTTTACAGAATAATATATGATGAATATACATAAATATCATAGATAATTTACATAAGGAACATTTTTTTAAAATCAAAAGTAAAAAAATGCATTATGTGTAGTTTTTACAGATCATGATTTAATTTTGAGTTGTATATAAATATAAGTATCATATAACTTTATTTATTTAAAAGCATACTTTGTAAGGAAACAAAATGTAATGGAATAAAGTTACTTACCTTCTGTCATAAAAATATCTATCAATTATAAAACACTGAGTACGAATTTTTCGAAATATTTGTTTTATTAACATAATGTAAGTGTCTTCAATAAATATCCAATTATTTAATATTATTTCTGCAATTTCCTGAAAAACATAATGTAAAAAATTGAATATTATCATATTATTGTATTTTAAATGCAGTGAAGTAATATATATACATATATATATATATATATATATATATATATATATATATATATATATATATATATATATATATATATATATATATATATATATATATATTAATAACCTTATCAATGGGTTGATCAACAAAAACTGGCTTGCTTGATTCGATTAACGAAGATGTTAAATCAGAAATGATAAGTTCTTTTTTCTCTTCTATTGATGCTAAAACATAGCTAATATTTTCGTATATTAGATTATATTTAATTATATGATTTATAATTTCTATAGGCATTCTAACCCAACCCCCTTTAAATAGTCTTTTTTTTGTTTGTTTTTTGTACACTTGTGCACAACAATTGCAAAATTATATCTTATTATTATTGTTTTATCCATACTTTGAAAATAGTTTCAACTTTTTTACTTTACTGTTTCTGTTTGATAAAATGCTTTCGTGTACAAGTGTGAGTTCCAACTTCAAAAACTTTCATAATAAAAAATACTTTATTCACATAAATATATAAATTAAATTTTTATTTATATAATTTCTTTGAATTTTAAAATTAACAAAAAAACTCACCAGGGCTTTGAAGCAACTCTGGAGCCGGAGCTATCCAGAGCTGGTGATTTTATATGGAGCTGAGCCGGAGATGGAGCCGGAGATGGAGCTTAAATATTTCCTACCAGAGCTGGCTTTGGAGCTCCACACCCTTTTGATATTTTGAAATATCAAATTTCCATAAAGTTATTATTTTAAATAATGAGATTTTTTTAAAGAATTTAAACAATTACGCTCATTAAAATATTTATAATTTCTACATTCATTTGAAAATTTTTTTTTATAAACCATATAAAAATTTCTAATGCATTTTTTCTTATGGTTTATAAAAAAACAAAAAGAAATTTTTTTTTTTCAGAATTTAATTTTTATCCAATTATTTTGTGTAATATGTCATGTGGTTTTTACTGTAGAGTATGATAAGTTACTTTAAAACAATACTTCTAAACAATATCAATGATTGGTTAAGGAGTTGTCAATACAGTACAGAAGCTTTTTTTTTTATTCCCCTCCCCCCCCCCTCCTTTCCCCTACATTTTGCTTTACAATTTTTAGAGTACCCTCCACTTCCCTAAAAGTACCTACCCTTTTAATCTAGCTACTTAACATTTTATGATATTTTTTAAATTTAGTGTCTCCATACTTTCATAATTGACCCACACCCCAATTTGAGCGTACTTTATGTATAATCTTTTATGTACATACTTTATGGATGATCCTTAATAAAAAAATACTATATCTTTGAGTTGAGTCACATGATTTATTTTAACATTTTTAATTAGTTGAAACATTTTAAAAATAGATTTAAACATGTGAGTTCTAAATAAAAATAAGAAAAGATTTTAAACGTTTTTTTTGATATTATTGATATTATTTTTGTTTATACTACCTTTTTTATTATTTCCCTTATCTTTAAAATTTGTCATTTACTTTATTTTCATAGTTTTTTTCTAAAAATAGCATCAAACTCAAACAATCCTGAGAGGTTTTTAGATAGGTATTTTTCAATTGACAAAACTACAAAACTGATTACATGTAAAATTACAGAAAAGATAAATGATAAAGTGATTTCATGTGCCATGCAAATAAAAAAATAAAAAGTTTACTATGTGAAACAACATTTGGAAAAATCACATCAGAATATAAAATTGTTGAATCTGAAATGAGCCTTATGGCCCAAATAAAATTTTCAAAATCATTTTATCACATTCACATAATTTCAATACTAAAAAAACTAAACAGATTATTTTTGTTATCACTAGTAGTTGAACAATAAATCAAGTTAGTGCTAAAACTTTCAAGATTAAAATTATTAAAATGGTAGTGAATAACAGAGTTTTGTTGAAAACATTTGCAGATGAAGGATTTCAGTTGGTTATAGGCCAATTATGTAAAACTCTTGGATTCAGTACTGAACACAATTCTGTACGCTATTTGATTTATGAATTTGGTGAAAAAAAGAAAGCTGAAATAAAGGAAATATTGTTACAGAAATTTATTTATGTGAAAATAGATGCAACCACTCACCACTAAAATAACTATTTGGAAATAAATATTCAACATCATTATGCAACAAAATTTTTAAACTTTGGAATTGATAGATACATAAGGACAGCACAACCCTGTTGCTATCAAAAAAATGGTGGAAGATCTATATAAACTTGGTATCAGCACTCTATATAGATTTGGTATCAGCAATGATCAAATAGTATGTGCAAGTGTAGACAATGCAGCCAATATGATTAGAGCAATCACAATTTTAAACAAATATTCAGATGATGAAAATTTCTGAGATGAAGTTTGTATGATTAAGAACAAGTGGAATTTTTACAACAGAATACAAATAAAGAAGAAAGTGAAGGAGCTCAGGAATAAAATTTAGCCTTTATCAACCCAGAATGGTGTCAACAATTGTCTACTGATATTAAGCTGATGTGCTGTTTTATTCACACTCTGCAGCTAGTTATTTGTATGATTTTAAAAAACATACATTGCCCAACTTTTGGCAAAAGTCCATTATGTTGTAAAGAAATTAAGAAACTCACATACAATATTTTTAACAAGGAAGCAATACAAAGTTGTTTCAATTTTGGATAATGAGAAATGCTGGGGTTCTACATTCCGGATAGTTGAAAGATTATTACTTTTGCGTCCACTGTGTGAGCAATTTGCTGCAGTTCATCAGATATTCTTTTTACGCCCTGAAATATGGGATAAATCTAGTCATCTTTGCAATCTTTTAAAATAGCCACATGATGTGACAGTTAAACTTCAAGGAATCAACATTACTCCAGAAGAGTTCCTAAAGAAATGATTGAAATTGAAATCTGACCTAGAGAAGAATCAAGGACTATTTACAGGAGACATTTTAAAATCTATTCAGAAACAAGTAGGGAAACCTTTTGATAATGATATATTTCTAGCTGCAGTTTATGTTGATACTAGATATAGAATACTAATGGAAGAAAACCAGATAATACAAGCAAAACAAGGCTTCAAAACAATAGCAGAAAAAATTTATAAAAGAAATGCCAAGAATGTAATAGAAAGTCAAGAAATAAGAAATACTGCTGTGCTATCTGCAGTACTTCTTTCAGTTTTAAGTGAATCTAATTCCGATGGAGAAGAGGATGATTTTAAAAAGGAGCTTGATAAAAAAGAAAAAAATACTTACAATACAAATTTTTTGGACGACTGTAGGATAATGGAAAAAATGGGACGCTCAAAAGTGAATTCAGCTTTTGAGGGAATTGAAGAATACCCAAAAAGAATACAAGAAGCGTGCAGAGTTTTCACTTGTATACCTATCTCACAAGCAAGTGTAGAGAGGCTATTTTCTGCTCATCAGTTTGTATTGAGCGATCTGTGTTCTTCACTCAAACCTGATACTTTGGATTCTTTATTTTTAAGGATGAATCAAGATTTTGATTAACAAAATATTAATACTACTTAGTTACTGTCATAAAACATTTAAAAAAACTTTTGATTTTTTTTTGGGGGAGTCGCTCCAGAGCCGCTTCGAAGCTGGAGCTAAAAATTCTAATGGAGCCAGACCCTGGAGCCAGAGCCAACTTTTAAACCTCAACTCCGAAGCTCTAAAACTCACCATTTTGCTTATTTTCCAATGAATTTGCATTTTCCAATTGACTTTTTAGATCTTGAATCTAAAAATAAAATAGAAAATTATGTAAACAAAACATAATAAAAAAATATAATTAAATAGAAAATTAAAAAAATAAAGCAAAACAGCTAACTTTCTTCATTGTTTCTTCAATTACTCTTTCTACATTTAAAGCAACAGCATCTGTATTAATATATAAAAATAAATTTTTGCATTCAGTTCAGCTTGATACATTATCTGCTTGGATTAGCTTAAACTTTTGACAATTTGAAAAATATATTAATATATGTATATGTATATGTATGTGTATGTATACATATATACAATTTTAAAATGTATTCAACAAAATAGAGAGCTCAATGTTCTTAAAAGAACAGAGCAATAATACATTAAATTTTTAAATATATATATATCACTATATATATATAGCTGTGTCTATATATATATATATATATATATATATATATATATATATATATATCACTAAATTTATATACATATATATATCACTAAATATATATATATAATATATATATATATATATATATATATATATATATATATATATATATATATATACATATATATATATATATATATATATATATATATATATATATATATATATATATATATATATATATATATATGTTTGTAGTGTTTGAAGTGCATATACTTTCAAGTGAGTACTCAATGAACTGATTCAGAGTTATAATATAATTTGTGTAGAAAATAAAACTAGGTGATTTTTACAACTTTAAGTTTTATGCTATTGCAATCATCAAGTGAAAATAATTTTGAGTAACGTAGCCATTTAAATAATGGCTCCATTATTGTAACTACTTGTAACTTAATTTAAATAGGTTCAAAGTAATTTTTAATTGTAGTAAAAGAACCACATAAACCTTGCACAAGTAATAAATTTGAACTGAATATATGTTGAAAATAACTAATTCAGTCCTAAGTCCGGTCATTGTTGACATTTGCTTTGTCGGCATATTGACAAAGCTTATACTTTATTGTAAAAAAGTTTCTACTTAAAAAAAAAGTTTTCATTAAAAACTACTACACAATAGACATGGGTCAAGTTTTGAACATTTAAAAAAATTAATTAAAACATTTCATTTTCAACTTTACAGTTAAACTAAAAAATAAAACCTTGTTCAACAGAAGCATCGATAGTGCAGACAATATTAAACTGATTAAACCACTTTTCAAGCTTACTCCAATTAGCCTGAAATGCGTTGAGCCTATAATTAAAAATTAAATTCCTTTTGTAAAATATGTTAGTAAATGTATGTACTGTATCTCCCACTTATCTGTATTTCAGTACAATATTATTGTAAGCCTACATTTTACAAGATCTTTTTGGTCATCTATTACAAAAATGTGTAAAATATTTTCCTAAAAATACATAGAAAGCGTTTTCCTTTATTTCCTTCTATCTATATATTTCTTTTTACTATATAAAAAAAACTCAAAAATTTGCTCAATCAAACTAGTGGCTTGACAAATTATTAAAAAATTATTTATACTACAGCGTATATAGATACCATTTGTTGACTTTTATAGCAAACCATAAAATTAAAAAAAAGTTTTTCTGAGGGAAAAAAAAGAAGAAAATTGAAAAAAAACTTGACAGTCTCCCTATATCAGTTAATGAATGTACTGTCATCACAGCTTCTTAAATCAATATGACTTATATTTATGTGTGTGTGAGTGTGTGCGTGTATATATTTTTTCTGTTAATTCACCTCCTCAAGCCGAGAAGACCACTACAGGCGAGAAGGTTACTTTATTGTGGTTATAACCCTCTCTCAGCTCTATAACTCCGAAACACAAATCTTGACAAACAAGGCTGCTGCATGGTGGGGATCGAACACAGAACCTCTTGCTTATGAAGCGAGCGCTCTACCACTACACCACTACCGCATATATATTTATATACATATATATATATGCATGTGCATATAAATATATATATATATATACATATATATATGTATATATATATATATATATATATAATATTTATTGAAATAAAAAGATATACAATTGTATTACTGTAAGCATTTTAATTCATTTTTTATGCAAGAACATGCATTAGTTATGCACATAATTCTTGACAAAATTTTACAATTGCAACGAATCACTCTCAGTATATTGGATGGTGCCACATCCTTATCTGTTAATATTGTAAGAAGATAATAATTTTCTAATTTTCGTTCCAATATAATCTAAGTTAAAATATTTATTTAATATTTTCGACACAATAACCTGGAAATGAAGTCAAAGAGTGTAAAAATAGGTAGCAGAATCTGCCAGTGTCAGCTTTTCAGGCCTAAACAATTACCTTCACTTTTCTGGCTTAAATAACTATCTTCACTTTTCTGGTTTATATATTTATCTTCACTTTTTTGATTTAAATAATCTTCACTTTTCTTATTTAGTATTACCTTCACAAACCATTTTTTGGTTTTTTGAATACTTAAAATTTTTTTTTTTTTTTTTTTTTTATAATTCACCTCCCCAAGGCCGAAAAGGCCACTACAGATGAAGAGGCTACTTGTGGTTATAACCCTCTCTCAACTCTTTAACTCCGAAACACGAACCTTGACGAACAAGGCCGCTGCGCAGAGAAACAAATTGAGCGTGGTACTACCAGGGACGTGGCAGGAATCGAACTCGAATTTAATATGATACAAACATATCATTTGCTCAATCAAACTGCGGAATGTAAATCTTACTTTAAAACCAAAGTTTAACATTAAGTTTAAAAGAAATTCAAATACCAACTCAATTTCCTTTAACAAAAATCCACCAAAAATTTAATGAAAGGTTTTCTGCAGCTTTCCCTTAGCTAAACTATGCTTTCACTATTGATGAGGTTGAATCATGACCATGCATGAATAAACAAAAGATATTCTGTAAAATCCATGACTGAAAATTGATTATCTTTTATACTCTTAAGTTTTATCATGCTCTTGATAGACAAAAACCTTATATAATTCATCTTCCCATCATTACCATTACAACTTCTGTATCTATATCCTAAAATATGTTATTCTTGGCCATCTTTTTTCAGTTAACCCTACTAGAGTATAACGCTTGATTGTTTTTTCTTACAACAAGATTATGTTATTCTGATGTGTTCCTTAGATTTAATTGAAGATAGGTCACATTCATCAAACAAAATATAAGAGTTGCTAAAACCTTTTCTTATATCGCTGATATAGAATTTTATAACTTCTACAAACCTAATATCTTTGTTTCAAAGAACTCTGAACTCTTGACTAACAAAACACCGGATAGATAATGAACATGGATTGCTACTATTTGTATTGAATGGATTTCTTACAACAAACCAGTCATACAATATTTTGAAATAGTGTTGACATACTAATTCACATGTTAACCATTTTTTTATTTCTTTTTTCCATAACTTCAACATAAGACCTAGACAATTTATGAATTGCTTTATGCAGAATAACAGATACTAACTGTCAATAGAATTTTTTGCATACTTTTTCATCAAACCCTTTACCACTTTACATAACCATTGCATTTTAAAAACCACATCAAGATCTGCTCAACAACAAAGTCAAAAGATTAACCAGCCCAATACTTTGCATATCAATGTACTGCATAACAACACTAAAAAGTGCTGGTGCAAGCTAAGATTAGTTTCTGAAAGATTTTGCATCTCTTGCAAATATCATCTGAAGCATAATATAGTTTATATAGATATGAAGTTGATAAAGTTTAAATATTCTTTTTTCAACTATTTTTCAAGAAACCAATGTTTAAATTTAGAGTTACCAAATATAACATATAAAAGAGCAAAAAAATGACAGAAGAATTAACTGTAAATTGTATGAGTCAGGAGAACAGAAATATGAAAGAGAGTTCCATAGCTTCGATGTATGAGAAAAAAAACTAAATAAACAAAAGTTAAAATAGCATTAAGTGACAGACACAGTATAAGGAATACAAATTTGCCAAATGACAAGTCAAGCAAGTATGAGTTTTGGTTGATGGAACTAGAAATAATAGCATATTTGAGCAGCCATAATGATAGTTTTTGTAGAAAAGAGAAAAAGATGCAACCTTACGACAATGAGACATTGTATCAAGCTTGGTAGATAAAGCAGATTCAAATACATTTACAATAAGTTTTGTTGATCTTGTCGAAAACTTGCTATTGTCCAAAAAATCAGCCCAAATATGACAGTAGTATTCTGTAAAGGAACAAATAAAATATTTGTAGAGGTAGAGAATCAGAAGTAAGAAAATGGAGAGTACAACTACAGTAGACAACTCAGTAGAAGTGTTGCCATTCAGAAATATCAATAATAAAGGCTGATCAAACGTAACAGAAACTAATTAAATGGCTTCGACAATGATAAACAACAGTTTAGTATGTATGCAGTTTTTATATTAAAAATTTAAGTGAATAAATAGATAAAAATGTTATGGTTGCATTTTCATAAATTGTAATTGATTTTTATGATTTTAAGTGTTTGAATGTTTTTTAAACTAAAAAAGCCAAGCTACATACAAAATAAAATCAGGATTTATTTTAGGCTAACTTTGTCAGACAATTGCTTTTATTGGCTTATAACTTTGAAAAAACTTAAATTGCTTGATATGCAATGTGGCATTGTCTTTAAGGACACATCAGTTAAAATTTTGAAAGATTTATGCTTCAAATGTATTTTGCCTTGAAAAGATTATTTTTAAGAACCTATTACACAAAATATCCCTTTTTTCACTTAATATGTAAATGGAAAAGGGACATTTTATCAAATCAAATGTTCCTCTTTATTCATAATTAGTTAATATCATTTTCACTTTTCATTTTTTTAATTGCAATGATTTAATTAAACTAATAATTCTAATGCAATCAACTCAAACAGTAACAACACAATTAAAGAAATGAAAAATCATACCTTACTAATATTTGCTCTTTTTCATTAGAAGGATCAACAACAGGGACAAAGTTCTGATTCATTTTAGAATAACAACTTTCTAATGGAGGTTTGAATTCAATATGAAAATCTTCACCTGTATTTTGATTGGCTAGTAAAATAAATAAAAAAAAGGAGTTATTACTATAATATACCATTTGAATATATTTATTATGTAAATTATTTTTGTAACTAATATCTTATTGACTGTATTATTTCTATTTTTGGCATATATTTAAACTTATATATTTATATATGTAACATATTTAAACACATTTGATTAACATGTTTATGAAAATCAAAAAAACGTATCCTATAACCTCTAACCTTTAATGATAAAACTACTTTAAGTTAATGTCATCCCTACATATAAAGCTTTTCATATACAGGGTAAAAAATTAAATTTTTTTATTTGTTTAACATGGTGTTTATTTTCCTGAATTATTAACTGAATAAATCATCTTATCATACATTTTCACCATAATATTAATAGTAATAATATAACAAGGGGCAAATTAAGTGATTGCAAATTTTGATATCTTCAAAAATACCTGGTCTTCAAATTTTTATCACTCAAGGTTTTATCATTCTCATTAAAAGCCGTAAATACTGTTATGATGAAAAGGTTAACTTATCATATTCCAAAATTTTATGAAAAAATAAAACAATAAAAGTGCAAAAATGCTGCAAAAAAAAAAAAAATGCTGCAAAAAAAAAAAAAAGGCTGCAAAAATAACAGTAAAAACTTAAATATTTTAATTTATTATTTGTTTAAACATAAGTTAATTGAAATATTAGACAAAAAGAAGTAATAATTTTATTATATAAAAAAAAGTAAAAATAATATTTACTAACGATCCAATTTTTTGTCAAATCAAATAATAAAATTCAATTCAAACTTTGAAGAATTCTTTATTTAAAAATTTAAATGTTTTAAATTAAACATTAGTTTAATTGATAAAAACAATGATAAAAAAGATTTGATTTAAAATATGTTATTAAAATTTTTATGTTTTATTTTAAAATAACTGTAAGAGGTTCAAAATAGATTTTATGTTTTTAAACACTTCTGTCTGCACTAGGGTTACATGCATTTAATTGATGTTTATATTTGATGTATCGATAATGAATAACATGCATAAGTAGTCGCAATTTCTTTTATTTAAAATATTTTAAAATAAATATTTTAAAATATTTTAAAATAAATATTTTAAAATATTTTAACTTCTTTAAATGGTATGGAATTTGTCTGGTGGTTTTCCATAGATAACTAGTAAAAGTTAAAATAACTTAATCTTACTTATGCTCACAATTAAGTAGTGAGAAAGAAACACTCATGAGGATATTATTTTAATTTTTATAAAATGGTATGTCATACCCAAGATAATCATTTATATAGATTAAATGAAACATGTTTAGGTTTATGATTAGAAAAACTAATTTTTTTTGAAAGAAAGTGTTAATCACAAGCAAGATGTATGTTTAAACCTGCCAACTAAACTTAAACTTAAAAATATATTTAACTAAAAATGATTACTGACTAATTGTATAAAATTAATTACAGAGTTGAGAGGTGAGGAAAAAAAAAAGAAAAAGATCTTGAGTATTTTATATTCCCTTTTTTTTTAATCTGTCAAATTTTGACTGGTACATCGGGTTTTAAAATGCAAGCTGACCCCTGAGGCTATACAGAACCCCACTTGGGCATCAAGCCATTTATCTTAGAAGAGCTTTTTAGAAAAAAAAACTATTTCACTTAATTCTAAGAACAATCATCAAATAATTTTTATTTTATTTTATTAAATGTTTCACAAATTAAACTTTTAATTTGTTGATTTTTAAAGTATTATTGCTTGTGTCACTGACCACAGAATTGTTTAATTGCCATGCAACCATAGAATTAAAAGAATTCCTTGAGTTGTAATTATATGTTGGTAATATTATGCCAAAACATTTAAATGAAAGCAAAACAAAACTTGTTTTGCTTTCATTTTTTTTTTTTTACTTTTTAACTGATTTTTATTAAATGCATTATTGTTATATTAAATTACAACAACTAATGAATGCTTATGATTTTAAATAACTCAACAGTAGAAATCCAAAAATAGCCACACTATTTATGTCATTTAAGCGAAAAAGAGCCAATATTTTAGATTTTATGGAATACACTTAACATATTTTTTAGGACATAATACAAATTTCATAAAAACTATAGAGTTTTAAACCAATTTCACAGGTAATTAATTTTCTCATAAACATACATTTAGATTTAAAATGAATTTTAAAAAAAAATTGAAAAAAGAAGAAAAATTTTTAAAATCTTGAAGCAAAATAAATAAAAATAACTTACTAACTCTTCCCTGTGCTCTTTTTAAGATAACTTCATCAGAAACATCCAAAAAAATAACTATATCAAGACCACTGACAGGAGCTTTGGGCTAAAATATACATATTTTCAATAACTATTTTAAAAAAGTTATACAAATAAACGCTATAAACAATAAACAGTTCTGAACTTTGTGAATGCATACTTTATTATTTGTAAGATAAATATATATTTTTTATATATACTATTTTTACTTATAATAATTTACTACATATATATATAATATATTTTATTTTAAATTTATAGAGATAAAGTAAGAAAGTGGTGAGCACGAAGAGATGCGGCCTTAGCAGATGCTAATTTTGCATTGGATTTGATACATGATTTCCTAGAAAAATCTGAAGTAAGAGTTAATTCTAAAACGAAGGGTAGATGACTCATCAAGTACATTACTATTCATAAATATAGGAAGATCTAGATTGTTGCAATAACAATTAACTGTTAAAAATTAGCATGTACCTCAGTTAAGTTCACCAGCCACTGAAAGCTCCTGCTGTAGCAGAAGTGAGATTCTTTTCAAGCTCAAATGCCCCCTCCAAGCAATCAAAGAGAGTTGGCTTCTTTTCAAGACAAGAATAAATGGTAATATCATCAGCAAATAATGCCAACATTCATGTGAGAATTTCTGGGAGAATAATGTAAATTTAAAAAAGTATAATTTTTTTTTTAAACTCTCACTTCTAACAAGGCTGCAAGCAACCACAAATAAGTTGTAAGTTACAGAGCAAGAAAACAATTAACAGAACTTGAAAAGATGAAGTGTTTTGGTTCAGGAAAACATGAAGATGGGAAAAGTTACAAAGGATTGAAGTGCAGGGAATAAAAGTATTTAGAGCATGCAGGGACAGATACAGCAAATAAATGAGACTTATCTAAATGACAAGTCAAGCGAGAATGAGTTTTAGTTGATGGAACTAGAGATGATAGCTCCTCTGAGCAGCAACCATGATAGTATTTGTAGAAAAGAGAAAGAGATGCAACTTTACAACAATGGGAAAGAGACTCAAGATTAGTAAATAGAGCAGGTCCAACTACATTGTATTTTTATCTAGAAGAGAAAGAGCACCAATTGTGACTTTATCTAGAAGAGAAAGAGCACCATATAAGAACCAGCCCAAATATGACAACAGAATTTGTAACGAGGACGAATAAGAGATTTGAAAAGGTAGAGATTGGAATCAGGAGTAAGAAAATGACCGGCACAATAAAGAAAAGCAACCTTACTAATACTAATTTAGCAACCAATTGTATATAGTTACAGGAAATAAAGAAGAGTGTTTTCAATCGAGGACAATTTTTACACTATGATTGGTAAGGAAAGATTTGATAATCTTAAAGATGTTGCTTGATACACCATAAGATAAGAGCTTATGGAGAAGACCAGCATGCCAAACCTTATCAAAGGCTTTAGAAATATCAAGAGTATAGCCCTAACCTCTCTAAATCTATATAATGCACGATAAAACCAATTGCTAATATAGGAATAATTGCTATGATAGGAAGAAGACTAATTAAATAGTAGTTAGACGAGTCAAATCGTTTGCCAGAATTTTTAAAAATAAGGATAACAGATGATACTTTCCAGCAGGCTGGAAAACAAGATAAGCACTTGAAATTCTTACTTGGCACTACTTCTGGAGATGATGATAAAAAAATAAAGGTTTAAAAACTGCCAACTAAGAGACAGGTTTTATTATGCCTTTTATCAAACCTGAAAGATTTGCACTAGGATCAAGCTTTATCTGAAGCTATAGACAATGTGTTCTTACACTATAAGAAAGCTAATACCGCAAATCTATTGGGAAACAATGTTTGGTAGAGTAATCAAAGATTACTTTGAAAAGGAATTCATTACGTTGATGAAGTTGAAAGATTATAACTAAAAAAGGGATAACTAAAATTGAACAAAATGCCATTGATGTTGATATTAAATTTATGAAAAGCATTTTCTGTTATAGAGTAGCTATGTATTCTGGGGTGGACAAGGAAGTCACAGAAAAGACAAAAAAGCGAATAGACAAAAAAATTATCTTGAATGAGAAGAAATGAACCCATTTAAACATACTTTCAAAATGATAACTCTTGAACCAGGCAGTAGCTCTTGCGAGGATGAGAATATCGAAAAAGTTAGCACCAGTGCACAGTTAGGTAAAACAAATGAATTGTTAAATATGGCATAGATATCTTTGTTCCTCATGACATATAGAAAAACCCAGAAGTTTTGTCATGCAGGATCCAAAACAACATCTCATCAAATTTAGTGCCATTGTGTACTTCCTTGTAGCTGCATGCGGGGATGATCCTAACAAGCTAGGTCTAAATGCAAGTACAGCCCTCCAGTATAGAACTGTCATTGTACCAGAGATAAGTTTGATGATCGAAGAAAATTAAATACTATCGCCAGAAATGTTGGTACATTAGGATGGAAAACTTAGGAACAATTTTGATTCCAAAGGAATGGACCTTGTATCTGGAGCTGATGCTACAAAGGTCCTTGGTGCTCTTCCACATCCAAAATCATTTAAAGAAACTGGTAAATTCTTGGAGACATAGCAAAGTTCTCTAAGTAGTAGAATGTCATAGACAATAGATACCAAACCAGCGAAAGCCATTTTGTGCACAAAAAAAGAAATCATGGTTTCTAGTCCTAAAAAACAAGTAATTTTGTTTGGCACTATACCGTATTACACTCTGTGAAGAAACTTTTTCTTATCATCTTGTACTCACTATAGTTATATTTAATAAAAGAAATTTAATAAAAGAAAGCAGCTTTATTTATTTCTGAACCCCACCATAGTATTAGATTGCAACACCAGAAAAAAATCTGTGGCTAAATCTTGTATTTTCAATACATATATATATATATATATATATATATATATATATATATATATATACATATACATATACATATACACATAAAAATACATACATACATACACATATATATATATATATATATATATATATACATATATACATACATACATACATACACACACACATATATATATATATATATATATATATATATATATATATATATATATATACACATATATATATATATATATATATATATATATATATATATATATATATATATATATATATATATATATATATATATATATATACACATATATAAACAACTGGAATAAACTATAGGTTCTCATAGTCATGAACATCTTTAGTCTGTTGAAGTCGGTATTTATTAGACATGGCTTTGGAAATGAAACCATCGACAAAATGAGAACGCTACTATTTTATTTCGAAGGATTTCCATATCTCCCATACAGAGCTCATCTTTAGTTGACAAGAATCTTGCTTGCTGAAAATACCGCCACTTCTTCTGAAACCGTTTGAACAAGCTAACCTCAGGTCCACCAAAGAAAGCTGTAAATACATCGTTCAGAATGACCTCCAGAATATGGTGGCAACAACCAATATTTACAAGCTCACAACAAACTGCTTTCTCGATGACAACAAAAGCTCCTTTGTGGATACCTGTGTTGGACAAGGTTGTGTCAAAGGCTAAATCCTGAAGTTTTTCACAAATTTTCCAATCATCCAAAATCTTTAGGCAAGCTGCTGCATGTTCCTCTTTCAATTTTTGAAACATTTGGCAATTTTTTCAAACTATTTCCAGTTACAATCACTGCAATGTGGTCCACAGTTAACAATACTCTTCAGACACTTTGGCTTTGGTGTAGAAGAATTGCGATGATTGCAATGATTAAAGTAAGTTTAAGATTGCGATGCAGAAGACGGAATCTTAAAACTCAGTTTGTCATTGCTGTCTTGACTATCATCTGAGCTGCTTATGTTGGCTGAAACAGGATCAAAATGACCACTGGAGTGTTACTGTTTTGATAACCTTGCATCATATGCTTGATCTCGAGCGCTCTTCCTGGCTTCTTTTGCTAATAGATTTTTATTAATTCTGACCATGCTGCAGCTAATAACATCTTCTCACTGCATTGCAAGAAATTGTCTTCAGCAATGGTTATTGTCTCCATTACAGTTTTAGTTGCCAAGTCAAAAAGCTTATAAAGTGTGTCCTTGAACATCTGTTCTTTAATTCTACTGCTATCCAGGTCAGTAACTCGATTCTTTTTTAGGAGCAGATAGAAATCATATAATTTCCAAAGTTTTCTTTCACCAGAATCAATTCTTTGTGTTGGGATTTTGGCCTTATTCCACATAACAATCAGCGTATGAATCATATGGTAAATGCTGTCCTTTATTGTAAGATGCTCTTCCAGATGATGAAAAAGGAGACACCAGAGGACATCTCCTATTGTTGCCAATCTTGATGAGGAGAGCTGCTTAGATGCCTTCCCAATGAGCCATACCTCTGCAGAGCTTTTTGTATTAACTGCAATAAGTGGTGATGAATCTGTTGATATAAAAGTATACACTAACTTCTATATATATATATTACAAAAAAGTGGAATAACATTATTATTATTATTATAATATATTAATATACTATTATTATTATTATAATTATTATTATTATTAACCATTGGATTAACATGCAAATCTTCACCTGGGAGGAATATAGCCATTAGACATGGATTAAATAGTATTTCATAAAATTATATTGACACGGAGTAATCAAATTACATACTATTCAAATTTCACCGGAATATTGCATAATGTATATATATATAAGTAACAAATATATACTTTTATTATTTATCAATTATATGGAAAAGTTTAAGTTGAAATGATTGTGTATTCTATTTAATTAGCTGTTAATTAATTTTTTAGCAATAATAGATTTTTACGAATTTAATCAAATAGTTAATTAATATTAAACTATTTAGTTAATTTAATTAAATTCGTAAAAATCAAGCATTGTCAAAAAAAATGTTGAAATCATAGCGACCCCTAAAACTGTTCAGATTGGTCCAGTTTTCGTATGGATATTCCCTAAGCATGGTGGAAGAAAGTTAGACTTGTCGAGAGAATCTAGACACACTTTGAATTATATATATATATATATATATATATATATATATATATATATATATATATATATATATATATATATATATATATATATATATCATCTTAATTGTCATTTACACTTGCTTATAACACATATTCATAAACTAAATATAAAAATATAAAAACTACATTTTTTTATTACTACTGTTAATTTCATGGTTATTGCAATCATCAGATAAAAATATATGATTTTTCATGAAAATATTTCTGAATAGAAGAAAGAGAAGAAAAAAAAGGATATATATTTATACGTAGCTGTATTATGTTGCGTATAATAAATAACATTGTATATTTATAAAAAGATATAATATTTTCATTATACCGGAGGTGGAGGGATAGGATCCGAAGCAAGTTTAAACTTTTTAGTTTTTTTATCTTCCTTCAATCCTGCAACATTTTGAATAGGAACAACATATCCACTTAAACCATTTTCAAATGTCTGTAAAAAAAAATTTAATGCAATAAAATATTTTTTGGAATAAAGAAGTAACAGAATCTGTTTGTGAAAAGAATTTGAAAAGATAACATGTATTGGTAAAACTAAGCGCATACTTGAGCCTGTTGGAGTGTAACAGGAAATCCATCAATAATCCATCCTGTACCTTCAGGCAAACCACTAAAGTAAACAAAAACAACACTAAACTCTTTGCAAAATATCAGATTTCAAAAAATCTTGCTACTGTTATCATCATGTTCCTAATAAATAAAACAAAATAATAGTGTATACAGTATATTTGTTAACTCAATAAATCAATTGAGTTAATTCAATTACTTGCTGTATCAATTTTTATCTATCCAGTATCCAATATTTTATAAGCATCCAGTGAGCCAGTATTTTATCAGTGATCAATGATGTTTTCATAGTCAAAATAAAAACAATTTTTTAGTGAAAACATCAAACTTTATAGGGTTTTTTTAATTATAAAAACACAACTTTGTAAGATTTTAAAATGATATTAAAAAAAAAAGTAACACATTTTTTTACCCTTTTTTTTATTTGTGTGTGTGGATGTTAAAGTGCTTTTAGCACTTTAACATCCACACACACAAAAAAAAATAGCATTTAATGAGAAAGCTCATGCCTCTTGCATTACTAATGTTGTCAAAGCTGACAGCAAACCTCTGACAATTAGATTTAGTTTGAACCACTGCACTATAGCTGTTCATATAATGTAATAATATTTTTCAACTAAAATCAAATTTTAGGGACAAGGTGAAACTTTTACATTATTAGTTGTTTTTATATATAATCCAATGATTAAATATCAATTTAGAATAAAGAAAAAATATATTAAGAAGCATAAATTACTGTATTTTGCAGAGTAAGACATCAACTAATAACTGATCATGTAGAGCTTGACCATTTTGTAAACACAAAGCTATCTGTTTTCCTAATTTTGCTTCAGTTGTAAGCTAAAAAAAATGAAATAAAAATAATATAAATATATATATATATATATAAATATATATATATATATATATAAATATATATATATATATAAATATATATATATATATAAATATATATATATATATATGTATATAATTGATATATATATATACATTTAAATAAATAAATATATATATATATATATATATATATATAGATAAAGATATATATATAATTGATATATACATATATATATAAATATATATATATATATATATATATATATATATGCATATGCATTACATATAAATATGTACACGTATGTATATATGAAGCAGTCCTCAGAATTAGGAAAAATAAGGTCAGTAATAATTTGCCAACCTTAATCTGTGTGAGGTCTGCATCAGGTCGGCTGATAAAATGTAAAACAAAAGTTGTTTTTTTTTTTAATTTTTTTTTTTTAAACATCTTCACTTCCAACAAGGCAGCAAGCAGCCACTAATTAAAGTTGGAAGTTACTGAAAGAGAAACGATGAAGATTGTAGAGCAAGATAACGATTGACAGACGACTTAAAGGATTGCAAATTATATGAATCAGGAAAGCAAGATGAAGGAAGCGAATTCCAAAGAACTGATGTTCGAGGTAAAAAACTAGACGAGTAAGCGTTTTTGAAGCACTTAGGAACAGTCGCAGAAAAAGGATGACACTTAATTGAATGACGAGTAACACGAGAATGAATTTTAGTAGATGGCACAAGAGACACTAGCTCTTTAGAGCAGTGCCCATTATAGTATTTGTAGAAAAGAGAAAGAGAAGCAACATTACGACGATGTGATAATGGTTGGAGGTTGGCTGCAAGAGCAGGTCCAACTATGTTTACAATGCATTTTTGCACCTTGTCTAAAAGAGAAAAGACATCATTAGAAGAACCGCCCCAGATATGGCAACAGTATTCCATACAAGGCTGGATTTGAGATTTATAGAGATAAAGAATAGAATTCAAAGTAAGAAAGTGACGAGCTCGATAAAGAGATGCAGCCTTAGCAGATGCTAATTTTTCAACTGATTTGATATATGGTTTCCAAGAAAGATTGGAAGTAAGAGTTAATCCTAGAAGATGAAGAGTAGATGACTCATCGAGTACATCATCGTTCATAAATATAAGTAGAACTATCTTATTGCGATAACGATTGGCTGAAAAAAATTGAGTTTTATGTGAATTAAAGTTCACCAGCCACTGTGAGCCCCATGCTGTAGCAGAAGTGAGATCCTTTTCAAGCTCAAATGCCAATCAATCAGAGGGTGTTGGTTTCTTATCACGACAAGAATAAATGGTAGTATCATCAGCAAACAATGCCACCTAAGATGTGAGAATATCTGAAAGATCGTTAATGTAAATTAAAAAGAGTATAGGGCCAAGGATAAAACCTTGAGGAACCCCTGAAGTTACAGAATAAGAATACACCAGATACACCATAAGAAGAAAGCTTATGGAGAAGACCAGCGTGCCAAACTTTATCAAAAGCTTTTTAAATGTCATGAGCGATGGCCTTAACCCCTAGACCTTCATCTAATGCACGATAAAACCTGTCAGTTATTACTGTTAGCAAATCAGCTGTAGAACGAGAAGATCGAAATCCATATTGATAGTCAAAAAGTAAGTTATTAGATTCAAGATGAGAAATTAAGTGCTTGTTAATTAAAGATTCAAAAACCTTGCTTATTATAGGAAGAAGACTAATGGGACGGTAGTTAGACGAATCAGATTGCTCTCCAGAATATTTGAAGATGGGGATAACAGATGCTGCTTTCCAGCAGGCTAGAAAACAAGACTCTGATAAGCACTTGTTGAATAGTTTTGAGAGTATAGACGACAGCTCCGGGGAACACTTCTGCAAGACAATAACAGGTATGTTGTCCAGGCCACGAACTGTAGAAGAGTCTAGACAGGAAATCATTTTAGATACAGATGCTAGAGTGATATGAATGTCAAGCAATGGATCAACCTGTTTGTTGGCAATATCAGGTAGAACCCAACTAGTGGAATCAAGAGATGATATTGATGAAAAGTTTTTAGCAAACAATTCGGCTTTGTCTTTCGGTGAGGTGACAAAGTCTGAACCATACAAGAGAGGTGGAATTAAAGATTTGCCCTTATTATTGATATTATTGAAGATTCTCCAGAAGTCACGAGAGCCTAACTTTTGAGATGAGATACAAGATTTCATGACCTGAGAATAGCGGGTTTTGGCGTTAGACAAAACCTTTTTACAATTGTTTCTGGCAGTAATAAACAGACGTCTGTTTTCTGGAGAATTGTTTTGCTGATAAATATGGAAGTAACGGTTTCGATTGGCAATTGCAGCAGCACAGTGTGAGGAAAACCATGGAGGAGAGTGAGGCTTGACATGGAATCGTCGAGAGGGAACAAAAGATTCCATGCCAGCCTGAATCCACGAAGTTATGAAAGAAGCACATTTGTTGACAGGAAGTCAAAAGACTTCTACCCAAGGGCCATCACGAAGAAAATCACGGAAAGAATCCTAGTCAGCTTTACTGTAGTTGTAAGAGGTTCGATAATAGGGGGATTCAGGTGATGAAGAAGAATGAGATATTTGTTTTAGAGAGATCAAGCTGTGATCAGAAGCATCTAAGGGTGAATGTGGAGAAACTGAGCACTGACTAGGATCAGAAACAAGACATAAGTCGAGTAGAGAAGGTAGATGATTCGGGTTGCCAGGAAAGCGAGTTGAAAAGTTGACTATTTGAGTTAGGGATTGAGAAAGGCAAAGGTTGTGGGCTTTAATGCCAGCTGAAGCACTGACACAAGAGCCAAGCTATTCAGAGTGGTGAGCATTAAAGTCACCAACAACAACTATATTAGCTGATGGATAAAGAGAGAGGGCTTGGTCAATATGATCAGAAATAATGTCAAAAAGAGTGCAGTCTTGGGATGAAGGAGAGCGATATAGAACAAAGAGAAAGGCAATAGAGTGAAGTGGTGCTAAACAAAAGCACATTAAAGAATAGTCTGTGGATTCAAACCTAGTTTTACGACAAATGGGTGAATTCTTACGAATGTAAATGCCCAGGCCAACCATGTGACCATTGGAGTCTTTACGAATTGAAGGAAGATAACCATTAACACTAAGATCACAAGATGAGACAGCCGAACTCAAATTAGTCTCTCAAAGAGCAAGTAGGTCTGGTGAACTTTGCAAGAGATAAGACTCAACAGAAGAAAAGTTACTTCAAAGACCACGAATATTAGTGAATGATAGGTTTAGAGAACTTGGTGATGATGATCTTTTTTTTGTGTTTTATAGTTTTTGGTACTTTATTCATCTTTAAATTAGATTGAAGAACTTGACTCAAAGCATAGATAGTACTCAGAACACTGTTTATTAGCCCAAGCAATTGTCTCATTACTACTAATAAACTCTAAGCCGTAACAAAGGGCTCCAAATGTGGTCTCCGCAATGCACACCAAAAGTACAAACAGGGACACCATCGATGCGCAACATGGCACTGTTAATACTTTGATATTTTTCAGCTGTTGATGGAATCAGCTTCTCTGAGAGCTACCACAGAGTTCGGGAAACCTGACTACCAGCCGGCCTCAGAACCATAAAACTGAGTTTTAGAGCTGTACCCTCATTAGAAGATAATAGAATGAGTTGCCTAGTCATAAAAACAGAGACACAAGCAAAACCCATGCATTGAGTCAAGAAGATCCAGCATTCAACATCCCAAACTGGAAACGATGTATCAAAAATACATCTGCGCCAGCCTAATAGATGAAGAAGGGGTGCGAGGCTGGTCAACAGATAGAATCTGTTTACCCCTTAAGTCTTTGCCTAGGAGGCCTTCTACAAGACAGTAGCTGGGTGCATTTAACATCTGCCCAAGATGAGTATTTTTATCGAGACACCATCTCTAGCCTTTACTCAACCAAGAGCCCCAAGGCAGGGGGTGTTTTAAATCGGAGTTGGCATCTCCTAGCCTTTGCCTAAAAAGGCGTATCCTACAAGGCAGCAGGCCATGAAACAGATTGTACTGGATTACATGTTACCAGTAGCAGGATAACCTAATCTGACTGAAAACAAAGGTTTGACGAT
>NC_088926.1:35485000-35525000 GCF_038396675.1 Hydra vulgaris
CTCTTTTTCTTCAATTGTCACTGATTTCTGTGTGACTTGACCAATGACAATTTGGAATAATAGATTGTCTACTACTTTTTTTAATATGATATTAAGTTTTCACTATGATATATTGGTGTAAATATATATATATATATATATATATATATATATATATATATATATATATATATATATATATATATATATATATATATATATATAAATATATACACACACATAGATAAATATTTATATATGCATATACCTAAATTAGTAAAAAAAACATTTATCTAACTTTACACTATCTTAGAAATATCTAAAAACACCTATCTAAGCTTTTATTGACAGTTTCTTCTTCAGCGGGATCATCAGGAAGCTAAAGGAGAAACTGACAATAGAAGCTCATGTTAGATTAGTGTTTTTTTTACTAATTTATTACTACACGTTCTTTAAGAACATTGAGCACTCTACTTTTTGTAAAATACACATATTTACTTTTTTTTGTACTTTTTGTCGCACTGGTAGTAAAACTTGTTTGTATTTTTTAACACAGAAATTTTATATCTACTTAAAATACAATTATTCTCTAACATAAAATATACTTTTCAAATACTAACTACAGAAAAAACTACTTTTTTTTTTTAACCTTTCTTATTTTTACTTGAAATACAATTATTCTCTAACATAAAATACACTTTTCAAATACAAACTACAGAAAAAACTACTTTCTTTTTTTTTTATCACTTAAGACAATTCAGCATATTACAAAGACAATTTATAACCATTTCTTTCAAACAATTATGGTTGCCACGCCAAATAACGGTAGTGGTGTCGTGGTAGAGCACTTGCTTTATAAGTGAGAGGTTTCAAGTTCAATCCCCACCACATCCCTGGTAGTATCGCGCTCAACTTCTTTCTCTGCGCAGCGGCCTTGTTCGTCAAGGTTCGTGTTTCGGAATTATAAAGTTGAGAGAGGGTTATAACCACAAGTAGCCTCCTCATCTGTAGTGGCCTTATCAGCCTTGGGGAGGTGAAGTAACAATTAAAAAAAAAAACTTTTTTAATCATTTGGGTTCTATTTGTGATCTTTTCCATATAAATTTCTCTTTTTAACAATTTCCATTAATTTATATGCGGTTCTCCATCTTGCATAAATATTTTTTTCTGCTCATTCGGAAACCATTCCTTTAATTAAAATAAAAGGAAAGTTTCAATGATTATTTTGTATTAACCCTGTTTCAAAAAGACCTTGTCAACCAAGGTCTTTCTGACTAATCTTCATGGAATTTTTAATTTAGGTGCCCTTTTAACATATTGAAGCTTTTTTTGTCTAATCATTTTTTTCTCAGGGCATTGGTTAACTTGGCTTATTGTTTCTACTTCTAATGCCCAATCCATGAAAACTCTGTCAAGCAGTACTTTTTGCTATATTTAGTCCCACCTCATTTCACCTGCTTGTAATTGTGGAAAAACATAGCCAATCATATTTTCCTTTACCATATTTACTAATATTTAGTAACATATATTATTTAATATTTAAATTTTTATTTTACTCTTTTTACTCATTTTAGGGTTTTATTTTCTTTTTTTTTTTAGACCACATTTTCCTTGTCTCCGAATAATTAATAGTAGGCCATTTTTCAATTTGTGCTGGATACACTTATCAGTGCATGTTGATCACATTTTCTTATTAAGTAATGCTTGTCAGTCAAAAGATTTTTTAGAACAAATGTATTCTTTTTTTCCTATCTTTTTTTACTCAAACTACTTTAAAATAAATAAAATTGATTTCTATAGAAAAATATTGAAATAGTTGTTCAAATCTTCTTTAAATATTTTATTGAATTAAATCATAATGGTTAACAAAAACTTGATAAATTTCGAAGAAATCTAGCCAAACGATAGTTATAAGTATCAATAGATTATACAATAGGTTAAAAACTATAAACTACCCTACAGAGATACTTTCTTTAATTAAAAAATAAAAAAGGTATCGATATAAGGTGGGAAAAACCTGAATAAACAAGTAAACCATGTTAAAATGACCACTTTACCATTTAAAATATTTTATTATCTTTGACATTTGTAAAAATGATTTTTAATTAATCTTATTGTATTTATAGAAAGTTTGTTATTAATTTTAAGGCTTTTATTATGTTGATTTTCTTAATTATATTTCTTATTTTATACCATATTTTAACAGATTTTTTACTAAAGTGTTAACTAATGATGACTTTACGTAGTCAAAACATGTGTTCAAATAACAATACATTTATAAATAAAATAAAAAATATATAATATCAATAATAACAATATTTGAGGTCAGTTCAGAATCACCATGATAACCCTGTTACTAGTAACATATAATCCAGTATAGCCTTCACATGTCCTGCTTATTAGGTCTCTTTTTTTAGGTACAGGCTGGAACTTAAACTTAGTCTTCAACTTAAAACAAGTGCGTGAAGTCGCATGCCTTATATGACTACGCATGCAATACTTTTTGACAACTTGGCCACGATTTTAACAAATGGGCAGAAAAAACTAAACTAATTTAAAGAGAAAATTATAAATAAACAAACTATTAACTGAAAAGAAAAATAAGCTTAAAGAATGATAAAATAAATAAAGGATAAACTAGAGGAAATAAAAGCATAAAACTAATATATTTTTTAATTTTAAACTGTTTCAATAGTTGAAAACTAGTTGATATAGTGCATAAGTTGATTTAATGTCATTTTTGAGGCGCGACTGTTTTATCAGCATTGGTTAAGGGTTCAAATCCTACTAACAAATAATTTTTTTCATGTTTTATTTGCTTTGTAGACATTAGAAAAAGTTTCAAATTTTAATTAGGTTTTGAAGTAATTAAGCTTGGATTAAGTAACTTTGAAACTTAAATTTTTTCTAAATTTATTAATTTTAAAAATATATGCATAAAAACATTAATTTTATGCATATATTTTTTCTAGTTTATTTTATATATATTTTATCATTTTTCAACCTATTTTTATTTTTTAAGTTTTTATTTTTATTTGTTTTTTAATTTTTATTTCTCTTTCTAGTTTATAGTAATTTTATTTTTTTTGTTAGTTCAGTGCATTTTTTAAACACGTTAACTTAAAACATGCCAGGAGCCAGGCCCAGTAGAAGGCGGGTACAATAGGTGATTTTCATCCAGGCATGAAAGCTCCAAAGGCCCTAAATTTTAATTGAATACTTTTTTTTTTTTTTTCTTAAGAGTATAAAAATATATAAATTTATAAGAATAATTATACAAAAAACGTAAGATAGTATATATTAAGTATATATTAATTTATAAAAAAAACAATAACTCAAAAAAACTTTTTTTAAACTTTATTAAAATTGTTTAGTAAATATTAGTGTACAATTTTTAAAATGTTTTAATTAATTAAATACAAATCATGCACAGGGAGGCCAAGAGGAAAGGGCAAAAGGGGTATATGTACCTAGGGCATTAAGATGTTAAGGGCGGCGAAAGAGGAAAGACAAAAAAAAATGATAATGAGATTTTAATTGCAAAAAGAGTAAAAAATTTGTTTTTATTGATAAGGCATAAAAAAAAGTTACTTAGTGATATGCATGCAAATAACTTGCTTTGTTTATATTACCAAAGAATTATAGTTTTAAATAATTTATTTCTTTAATAAAATATTAAAAAAGCAAATTATTAAAAACTATAATATAAACATCAGGTCTTGTCACAAAAACAAATTCAATTTAAAACTGAGATTGTTAAATAATAACAAAAAGCAAAAAAAAAAAAAGAGAATAAGAGTTTTCAATATTACTAAGAAATTTAATTCAGATTATTATCCAGATTTTACTAAAAGTATAGATTTAAATTAACAGCATTTGAAATAAAAATACAGTCATTAATTTTTATGATTGCACATGCTTTTAAAAATATGCATGCTTATAGGGGTGTCTAATTGCTACTATACTTCGGGTCTTATAAAAAAGAGCCTCTTGGCAGCTCTGATCATGCACATGCATGATCTGGGCTGCAGAAGTTTAAAAACAGTACTTCTAAACATGCATTGACATTGTTTAAAAGTATTGTTTTTGAAAAGTACCATTTTCAAGATAAATTCTTTACGCTCTTTAAAAATATTCTTATTAAAATACATTACAAATTTTAAAATTTATTTTATTGAAACGCCAAAATATTTTTTTCACTCGCCTTTGAAATGTCTAGCGCCCGGCCTTCCAGGAGCCAAGGGATGCATCTTTAGTAAAGGTTTGATATATATATACATATACACACACACACACACACACACACACACACATATATATATATATATATATTCCACAAAATCATTTGTATACATATTGTATTACATATATTAATACAATATAAATGTATTCAAACAGGTATACCAGATTTGCTTTCATCACCTCACATGTATGAATAGACATAATAAAATGTACATAAATAACCTGGTTAATTTAGATGGGGCAAGGTGTGCGTATATATATATATATATATATATATATATATATATATATATATATATATATATATATCTTATACTGCTGGTTTGGGCGAGCAGTCTGACATCATACTAAAATAGCCTGCTGCCGGGGGCTTCAGTACATACATCGACTGACAAATAGCCTGACTCGCACATCGATTGAGGGTTTGGCATGGGGCAGCAATCTTTTCTTTCATTATTCTTCGTTTTTTTCTTCATTTGCTGAATATTTAATGTAACAAAAATACGTTAACAATTTGTTACATAAATATGCTATATATATATATATATATTTATATATATATATATATATATATATATATATATATATATATATATATATATATATATATATATATATATATATATATATATATTTACCACATATTTGCGCTAAATGTAAGTTTCTATAGTATGTATATATATGTTAAGTGCATTTGTACCCACCACATTATATTTATGTTAAATGTATGTTTCTATAGTATGTGTGTATATATATATATATACATGTATATATATATATATATATATATATATATATATATATATATATATATATATATAATATATACACATATATATACACACATATATATATATACATACTATAGAAACTTACATTTAATATAAATATAATGTGGTGGGTACAATATGCACTTAACAAATATAACATGGTGGATACAACATATATAACATGGTGGATAGAACAAATATAACATGGTGGATACTATGTACACTTAATAAAAATAGCAAAATAAACAAAATTTTACGAAACAAAATACTAAAAATGTACATTTCGAAAAATATTCTGCAACAGATGATTTTCCTGAAAACGATTTTCCTTGCAAACACACTTTTATTGGAAATGACGGAAACTCTGGCAGTGCAGGAGGTGGCTATATTGTCAAAAAAACATTCATCTTTAAAACTAATTAAAAAACGATTTAAAATAAGAAACATTTAAAAATAAAATTTAGAAATAAAAAAAATAAAACAAACTAATATTTTTTAGGCATAGGGTAAACAAAAGTGAAAAGCTTTTTCAGTGCATCAATTTAAAAAAACCGTAAATTACTTATTTGAAGCTTCCTAAATTTTAAATAATAAACTAGTTTGAAAACTTAACAGCATGGTCTATTAAAGTTTTATTATTCTGAATCTAATAGTAATATTCTTTTATTATGCAGTAAAATAAGAAAGTTATTTGGTAAGACATAAAAATTTTTGATAAAAACTTAAAAAATGTTCTAGATAAGCTAGTCTATAGTTCTAGATATAGTTCTAGATAATCTAGATAATGTTCTAGATAAGTCAATAATTAGTAAAGTAAAAATTGATGTGTGGCAATATGTAAAAATTATTTGTTGCATTAAGTGACAAGAAGTAAATAAGTGTTTGCCCTTCTTCAATTACGTCGGTCAGTAATTAATAAAGTAATAATCTAAATTTCTTCTTTAATTACTTATTATTTTTAATAATAAACCCAATTTCTCTCTAATTAATATGCTAATAATAATCTCATCTCTTGCAAACTAATATAAATTAAAAAATCATCAATATCAACAAAGCAGCAAACAACAACTACAGTGAAGAAGATTTGAATAGTTTGTAACATTGAGAGCAAAGAACATCATTAAGAAAGTGTACATTCAAATTTAATGTACTAAAATTGACATTGATTGACAGTAAAAAAGTAAAAATGTAGGTCAAGAGGGAAGCAAAAAGCCAACAGTTTTATCAGTTAAAACTGATAAATTTAATTTAGTGTTCAACAATTAAGGTTATGGTTTGGAACAAACCAAAATTATTTCTATTATTCACTTAAAAAATACAAGACAAAAGCATTTATTCAAAAAACAACTGTTTCAATGTATCATATTTTTACTTACTGCTTTTTTTCATCAATCAAAAAGATACTTATATCAATTATGCTGCAAAGATGGTCCAGCATTGGCACAACTATTTTTACAATTTATTTAGTGGCTGGAATGGCTAATCATCCCAACAGTTGGGAAGATATATAGATATAATAGATTCTTGTATTGAAATGTCACATGTGTCATTAGAAGATATATAGATATAATAGATTCTTGTATTGAAATGTCACATGTGTCTTTGGAAGTCTGACTGGTCTCCCTACTACAGGGCTTGTGATGAAGCGGGCGCGATTGCGATGCGCTCATGAAACACGCCCGTAAACGATATTTTTAAAACTTCATGGCGCAATAAACAACGCTCGCTCAGTTTATAACGAGAGTATAAAATCACGCTTGTTCAAAAGTTTGGGATGGAAAAAATAATAAGCCTTTATATGGTTTTTTTTATAAAATATTTGTAATTAA
The DNA here is from genome assembly GCF_038396675.1 of Hydra vulgaris. NCBI lineage: Eukaryota > Metazoa > Cnidaria > Hydrozoa > Anthoathecata > Hydridae > Hydra > Hydra vulgaris. Next base: position 35,491,821 of record NC_088926.1, read on the forward strand.
ATTTTTTAGGTAATGATAAAACTTAATGATTTAACAGTAGAACTCTCTCTTCCTTATACTTATATCCTTATACAAAGTACTTATATAAAATATAAGCATTACGCCACTTGCTTTCTGCACGCTTCTGCTGTTTTGTCAGCATTTTTCCATTTTGCACTAACATAATTAATGAACAGTTTGAAGTCGTTACAGCTAATTTCAATAATGGAATGTTAAATATTTTAACCAAGTGCATGTGGAAACACAATGTTAATAAAAAATGTGCAAATGGGAATAGAAAATTAGGAAATAACTATAAGAAAGTTAAAGCTTCTGAATATTTTTAATTTTGTAAAAACGTCAAGTAAGATTTATTTGATTAATTGTTAATAATATTCCACACATCGTTTATAATAAAAATAAATTTTCATAATGGAGATTTTTTTTAATTAATTTTTGTATATAGTATAGGCTTATTTTTTGACGATAAAAAAAAGCGTTATTTAAATAAGAAATTATAAAAAAATATATTTAATAATTATTAATTTACGAAAAAAATAAATTATTAAAAAAATATCAAGAAATATAAAAACCGTTAATCGTAAATATTAAGTTAACAGCGTTTTAAACACATATTGATGACAACATATTATAATTTTAAATTGCGCTCGATGACAACATATTATAATTTTACGAGTGTGATATAACACGCTTGGCAATTTTCTTCACCACAAGCCCTGCTACTAACTTATTCAAGTCATATTTTGCAACAACTGGATGTAGGAATATATTATCACATTAAACATGCCTCGAAAAAACTATCGAAACATAAATGTTAAGGTAAATAAAGCTAATTTTATAAGTTTATTAAAATTTTTATTATATCATTTATTATTTTTATTATTTATTTCATTGAAAAAAAGGTTTAAACATTTATGCAGCAAGCCTTATTTAATGCCTCTGATAAAAATATCCATATTTCTAAAAGAAACAATATAAGTATTGAAGAAAAAGCTCTGACAGAAGATGAAACTTCAATTTAAAATAAAATACAAAGCTACAAAACATAACAAACATCAAAAACATATCTAAACATACCAAGAAAGCAATAAAAAGTTATTTAAATTAGAAAATGTAAAACATTTCCATTATGCAATGTTGAAAACAATTTGTGTCAATTGAAGTTTCAAAATCCAAAATGATATCAACAAGGCACTGAGTTTTTCTCCACTAAAAGTGTAGACTTGACCGTTCCAATAAGAAGTAATAAATAGATCTATTTTACTTTTTATTTATTTCATATATAAATTGGTTTTCTCTCTTTTTACTATTTTCTTGTTAATTTAATATTAAAAAAAAATATGATCAAATATAGCTGCTAGCAAAAATAAATTTTAAGAAACAAATATTACATAAAAATTCACTTTATTGACATATTATTATAGGAAACAAAAATTCTTTACATATGCAAAATATAAATTTACTATAACAAAATACATTACCAATAAAAAAAAATTTAACAATTTCAATGTTGACCAAAATTAGGCTAACCTACACTATGTACCCTAATTGACAAAATGAGTGAAAATGTGTTGTTTTTAAAATCAAATTTTTATACAAAAATACTTTAATACTATCTTAAATTTTTAAAGAGTAATTAACTTTAGTTTGAAGGTACTATCTATAATTGTTTATTTTTAGCAAATAATTATATGACACTAAAGCAGGCATGTCAAACTCAAATTCTAACATGAGCCAAATAAACAATTTAATAATTTAGGTGGGTCGCAAAAAAAAATTAAAAAAAAGCAATTGTTGAGAACAAAATAACAATATAAAAAATGAAATTGCTAAAAAAACTAAATAACAAATTATACAGAGTGGGCCACAAGATTATGCATAGTGGGCCGTTGAGTTTGATAACCTTGCACTAAAGGCTGTTTATTTTTAACAAATAATTTTAAGACTCTAAAGGCTCATGTTTTTTCTTTAACAAATAATTCTATGACACAAATAGTTTTATGTTTTTACTTTAAACAAATAACTCTATGACACTAAAAGCTCATGTTTTTTCTTTAAACAAATAATTCTATGACACTAAAGCCTCATGTTTCTTAAAAAAAAAAATACTATGACACTAGAAGGTTATGTTTTTTCTTTAAAAATAAATAAGTCTATGACACTGAAAGCCCATGCTTATTGTTTAAAAAAATAATTCTATGACACTAAAAAAAGGTGTAAAGATTTAGAAAAATACTTACTGCAGGAGGGTTTACTAATAGATAAACTCTTTTCAAAATAAAACCTAATATTTGATTATCTGCAGGTTTAAACATTGCATCTGCAGGTTTTAAATTTGTCAGAAGCTCCCACTCTCCAAGATAATTCTAAATATTTATTAAAAAAATATTTATTAAAAAAATAATTATTTAATATTATTATTAAATAATTATTTTTAAATTTAAACTAATCATAGTTTGAACATTAAAAACAAATTAATAGAAAATTTTTTTATATCAAAATATATATATTTCAAATTTTTTTTTTTTTTTAATAATTCACCTCCCCAAAGCCGAGAAGGCCACTACAGATGAGGAGGCTACTTGTGGTTATCACCCTCTCTCAACTCTATAACTCTATATACACGAACCTTGACGAACAAGGCCGCTGCGCGGAGAAACAAGTTGAGCGCGGTACTACCAGGGACGTGGTGGGAATCGAACTCGGAACCGCTCGCTTATGAAGCGAGCGCTCTACCACTACACCACTACCGCATAAATAAAAAGTATATATCAAAATAGAAAAAATGATCCTAATAAACTTTTCATCAATTACCTTGTATTCATTAAACTCCTTCTCATCTAATAAAGTCTGTTTTTTTTCTATTAATATCATCTTTAAATCACATTCCTGAGGAGCAAAAACAAATAAAACATGATTAAAACAAATTTAAAAAAACAACAAAAACAACAGAAAGTTTAAATCCACATGTTTTTTTAACTTCAAGTAAGTTAAAAAAACATGTGGATTTAAATATTTGGATAAAGAGTAAATGAAAGAGTTCACATACCATTCGATGATCCGCCAACTTTCTATTAAATTTTTTTTAACATTTAGTAATTAGCATTTTTAGTTAATTTTAATAGAAAAAAATCTTAAACGCTGGTATTAAATACATTTAATCAATAAAAAATCAGTAAGAAAATTTGTTTATGTATATACAAATTATTTTTTGTGTTGATCTTTTATCAAATATAAAACCTCTTGTTTTTCATACATCTTTTTAAACATCTCAGATTATTTCAACCATATTTTCAAAGATACCTTAAACTTGAATCTTGACAATTTTGTGAGTAGTTTTGATTTTTTATTTCCACCCAACAACATAAACTTTTAATTAGGTTTAGCTCATGTTAATTTTTCTTGAATGTGTTGTACATATATTTTTGTCTTGTTAAAACAATCTTTTTAATAGCTCCAAATAAATCACAAGAGAAAGAGTGCATTTTCAAAATCACAAACTTAGCAATACTATAAGGTCTGTATTAAAGCAATCTTTCTTTGTATTTAACAAACAAAAATTTTTTGAATACAGCTTTGTAAGTATTTGAATCCAGAATTTTTTCAGAAAAGCAATGTTTTATTGTAGTCAATAACATTAGTCTCTGAGCCTTTGTCTGTTGTGACATCTCTGAACCATTGTCTGTTGTGACATCTCTGGGTCATCATATTGTAACATCTCTGAACTATTGTCTGTTGTGGCATAATACAATAAGTAATTATCAACAAAGTACTTCTTGCAGTATGAAATGAGTTTAACTCATTCTTACACTGTAAAAAACCTTGTGTTGAAAAACAACACTTGATCTTTTGTCAAAAACCAACATTTGGTCTTGTGTTGAAAACCAACACTTGAACTTGTGTCAAAAACCAACATTTGATCTTGTGTTGAAAAACAACACTGTTGCTTTTATTAAACACAAGTTTATATTAAATTTTATAAAGTTTTGAAGCTAATGCATTAAATGTAAAAAAAAATTTACTCTACTTTCTTACTAACACAAGATTTGTGTACAAATTTTCAAAAATCGAATGCGTAAAAGCTTAAAAAAAAAATTTTTTTTTAATTTAATTAACATTTAATAGAACTTTAATTCAATTTTTCACATTATATTATACTACATATGCAAAATATATAGTTTTTAATTTCTTTTTAATGTTAGAGCATTTTTCCTTTGCATTATTCATTTGCAATATCTTCATCAAAATTAATTTGAACGATGGGTTATTTTTGTGTATTTTGTGAATCAATCTCTGAATCATTTAAAACTGTTTATGATTTTTTGAAACATTGATTTTTTGAAACATTTTCATTATCGGCATGGTATTTTTTCAACACAAAATTGTAAAACTTCTTGCACACAAAGTTGTTATATGACAGTATATATGAGCAGAATGTATGACAGTGCCCGTACTTTTAAATCTCATATATATAGGAAACATAAAAGTGATACTTATTCGGAATATGAAAGTGTAAATATTTCTCCTATGGCTAACAATGGTGAGCTAACGGATTAGCAAGGTATTTAAACAGCAGCAATATTGATAAAAATAACAGTGAAAATATTTGTTCAAGTGCATTAAATGAGATAAAAAAAGATTAAAGAAATGATTTTAGATATTTTAACGACTCTCAGATGTTGTAACACAAGTGAAATTCAGTATGAAAAAGTATTCAAAATATTTTATCCACAGTTATTGAAAGTGTACAAAAAACAATGCACAATGATGAAACATGTTGGCAGAGTAAATGATACCCTAAATGATATTGAATATGAGTGTGTAAAATCTAGTCTAATGACATTTAGTTACTTGCAAAGAAAACATTTACAACAAAAAGTAAATTGTTTCAAAAATGTACAAAAATGGTTGTACCAACTGAAACAACTATTGGGATCTGAGATGTGACATTAAATTTAAGATAATAATGTGATTAGTTATGTAAATGAAACAATGCAGTATTTTTCTTTACTAGAAACCATTTCCATGGTGCTTTCAAAGTACACAGTTGATAAAATGGATACTAAGATTAGTAAATAAATTATTTTGTTATAGTGATGCAGAACAATATAAGAATCAATCGTTCTATTAGAAACATCTTGACGCTTTTTAGTTTCAATTATACTGTGACTTTGAATTATGACTTTGAAACAATAACATTTATTTTAAGCATACTGATTATGAAACAGCCTTATTATTTGAGTAAATATTTCATAGATATGTTTTAAACTGATCTTACATTGAAGCACTTGTACGTTTTGCTTACAAAGAGCTCTATCACTTCACCACTACCATATTACTTAAAGTCAACTTCATTCAAAACTTAAGAAATATATGTAAATAAAGTTAATACAATACTTCTTAGAATATAAAAAAAACACATAAAAACAATAAAAACCATATTAAAAAAATTAGTAAATTTTTATTAATTTAATTTAAAAGTAAAAAAAAAATGCACAAGCAACTTAATGATAAATGATAATTGATGTTGAATCATAAAAAATTTAAAAAAAAATAAAATTTTTAAAAATCTTTTTATTTTAAACATTGGAAAAGTATTTTACCAAACAAAAACTAAACATTTTCACAACTTGCTTATTCCTGTCAACATGCTCACAAAAGTGTTTTTAAACCAACTTTTTGTCTTTCTTGAGTTGAATAAAGAGAGTTTTTGAAAAATATGAAAAGCATATGCGCAATTAAAGCACAATACATTAATTGATATTTCCACAATTTAATTACAAATTGATCTATTACAATAGTTGCTCACGGTAACATTATGTAGTTTACATTTTTTTGGATATAGCAATAATAAAAACAGCAACTGACAATTCTTTAAAAAGCCACTGGTACTAATAAATTTAAATATAAAATTTTGTATTTGTGTATTTTTTGACATATTTTTAAAACAAAACATTTTGAGACAAGAATTGTTAAAGTTTTTTTTTTATTTATTTACTGGTTCAACAACTTTTTCAATTTATATTATTCAAAAACATATTGTAAGAATATATATATATATATATATATATATATATATATATATATATATATATATATATATATATATATATATATATATATATATATATATATATATATGTATATATATGTATATATATATATATATATATATATATATATATAAATATATATATATATATGTATAAATATATACATACATACAAACACATATAAGCATAGACACAAAACACATATATCTATATATATAATATATACACACATCAACACATATTTTATATATATATTATATATATACATATATATATATATAAAGTTTTTGAAAAAATCTTATTTATTTGAAATATATATATTTATATATATATATATATATATATTATATATATATATATATATATATATATATATATATATATATATATATATATATATATATATATATATACACACACACTTATAGTATCACTAACAGGGACAGATATAAATAAGTGTATGTACAAGGTATGAACTTACAGTATTATCTTCATTGAGTCTTTCCTTAAAAAAAATTTTTAATGAATCTTTATTCATTTAAGATAATATCATATTTTATTTTATATAAACATATATATACATGAGCAGTCAGTATTAAAGTAGAAACAAGATATTTTAGGAAATACAAACTTTGATAAACATATTTAAAAAATCAAAGTCTGCAGAACACATTAGTAATTTATTTACTTACTTCATATAAAGGTTTACAGTTGCAAAATAAGGTCTTCCAATCTCTAATAACCTTTGCAGGAACATGACTAATAAGTTTTTTATAATTAAAAATAAGTCTTAATTTTAAAAATTAAACTTTCATTAAAAATTAAAAAAATACTTCTCTGTAATTTGTCTGTATTCACCAACTTTGCAAACAAGATCAATGATGTCAAAAACAATCTAATATATATATATATATATATATATATATATATATATATATATATATATATATATATATATATATATATATATATATATATATATATATATATATATATATATTTTAGTTTAACTAAAATAAAAAACAGTCATTTTAATAATTAATAATAACTTTTAATAATTTCTCAAAATGCCTGCATTCTATTACAATAAGAAAAAAAACTTTTTTTATAAGCAGTAAAAGCAACGCTCGTCTAAGGAATTTTTTCATGCTGCAATAAATGACATTTGTTATGTATATATTCTTGTAATATTAACGTAACAAACATATGCTTGACATGGTGCGACAAATCTACGAAAGTGCAAACTTTTTTTAAAAAAAAGACGTTTCAATATTTTTGCATATGCAAATGTTGGCATTTGCTTAAAAATTTTAAAAACACACGCATCACTTCAGCAACTTTTTTCCAAATAATTATGCGATTGATAGTTTTTTTTTGTTATAAAAAACACATATTTATGATAAAAAAAAACAAACAATTAGTTACTAAAATTTAAAACACCTTTTAAAGACTTCAAAAGAAACCATGCTAAAACATAACTATTTTTTTCAATACTGAAAGAAATAATTATGTTTTAACATGGTTTCTTTGGAAGTCTTTAAAAAGCATTTTAGTAAGTTATTATTTTACAGTAAGTAATAGTTTTATAGTAACTAATAGTAACGCTAATGTAATGCTAGTAACTAATAGTAACGCTATTTAGCGTTACTATTGAGTAAAATAACTAATTTAAAATAATAATTTTTATCTTTAATTTTAATTTCTTCAAGTTTGTATGTTTTTTTTATTTGTAAATAAATTCAGCGAACTAAATTGAGAAAATTTCATTATTTAGAATCAATGGACTTAGTAACAATTTACAATCGTTAGGTTGTTGCATATTAATTATCATTCATTTGCACACTCTTTGCAAATGCAAAAAAATAAGTTTTAAAGAAATAAAAATTAATTAAACTCAATAAGCATCATATATCATATAACCATATATCTAATAACCTATTAACTAGAATAAGAAAATATATAAATATATATATATATATATATATATATATATATATATATATATATATATATATATATATATATAATATATATATATATATATATATATATATATATATATATATATATATATATATATATATATATATATAGTTATATTAAAATCATTAAATATTCTTCATTTTAAAAGAGAAGTGATTTTAGAAAATGAAATAATCTCAACCATCTTTCCTTAAATTTTTTGTGTGACGAGCACCAATGCAGCTGATGTCAGTTTAGAAAGTAATAATTAACTTAATAAGTCTTTAATTATAATTCATTTATAAGTGTTTAATCAACATTAATTATCCAAGTAGAGGAAACAAAATTTATACGGTATATAATTTATAACATTGTATTGTATTATTTTATTTTCCATGTCACTATATAACTATAAATAAAACTCAAATCTACAATCATGATACTAAACTGAAACAAAAATATTTACAGTGTGATGAAACTGGTTGTTTACAGTGGTCTGAAACTGGTTGTTTACAGTGGTCTGAAAATGGTTGTTTACAGTGGTCTAAAGCTGGTTATTTACCTCAAAAATATTTGAAACTAGAGCAGTCAGCGAAAATGGATATGGTATCAGTTTTTTAAAATGCAAAAAGAATTTTGTTAACTGATTATCTTAAGAGATAGACCAATTAAATCAAAATATTATTGCAACTTTCTAAATTTCTAAAATAAGTTTACACAAGAACATAAGACAATGCAAAGTTAAAACATTAACATATTTAAATGTGTTTTAAAAATAGTAAAATTTAACAAAAGGAAGTAAAAATTTGATTAAGCAGTCACTATATTCACAAAATTCATCTTCCTAGCAATTAAACGATTAAAAAGCTTTAAATAAGAATTTTGTACAAAAGGTTTTTTGCTAAATGAAGTAGCTTCCAACAAGGCTCCAAGCAGCCACTGAATAAAGTTGGAAGTTACTGAAAGAGAAAAGATGAAGATTGTAGAGCAAGATAACGATTGACAGACAACTTAAAAGATTGCAAATTATATGAATCAGGAAAGCAAGATGAAGGAAGCAAATTCCAAAAGATGACTCTTAATTGAATGACGAGTAACACAAGAATGAATGTTAGTAGATGGCACAAGAGACGCTAGATCTTTAGAGCAGTGCCCATTTTTTTATTTGTAGAAAAGAGAAAGAGAAGCAACATTACGACGATGTGATAATGGTTGGAGGTTGGTTGCAAGAGCAGGTCCAACTATGTTTACAATGCATTTTTGCACCTTGTCTAAAAGAGAAAGGGCATCATTAGAAGATCCGCCCCAGATATGGCAACAGTATTCCATACAAGGCCGGATTTGAGATATATAGAAATAGAGAATAGAATCCGAAGTAAAAAAGTGACGAGCTTGATAAAGAGATGCAACCTTAGCAGATGCTAATTATGCAACTGATTTAATATATGGTTTCCAAGAAAGATTGGAAGTAAGAGTTAATCCTAGAAGATGAAGAGTAGATGACTCATCAAGTACATCACCGTTCGAAAATATAGGAAGATCTAAATTATTGCGATAACGATTGGCTGAAAAAAATTGAGTTTTATCTGAATTAAAGTTCACCAGCCACTGTGAGCTCCATGCTGCAGCAGAAGTGAGATCCTTTCAAGCTCAAATGCCCCCTCCAAGCAATCAGAGGGTGTTGGTTTCTTATCACGACAAGAATAAATGGTAGTATCATCAGCAAACAATGCCACCTTAGATGTGAGAATATCTGGAAGATTGTTAATGTAAATTAAAAAGAGTATAGGGCCAAGGATAGAACCTTGAGGAACCCCTGAAGTTACAGAATAAGAAGAAGAGTGTTGTCCATCGAGGACAACTTTTATGCTACGATTGGAAAGGAAGGATTCAATGATCTTAAAGATGTTGCCGGATACACCAAAAGAAGAAAGCTTATGGAGAAGACCAGCATGCCAAACTTTATCAAAAGCTTTTGAAATGTCAAGAGCGATGGCCTTAACCTCTCAACCTTCATCTAATGCACGATAAAACCTGTCAGTTATTACTGTTAGCAAATCAGCTGTAGAACGAGAAGATCGAAATCCATATTGATGGTCAGAAAGTAAGTTATTAGATTCAAGATGAGAAATTAAGTATTTGTTAATTAAAGATTTAAAAACCCCGCTCATGACAGGAAGAAGACCAATGGGACAGTAGTTAGACGAATCAGATCGCTCTCCAGAACTTTTTAAGATAGGGATAACAGATGCCGCTTTCCAGCAGGCTAGAAAACAAGACTCTGATAAGCACTTGTTGAATAGTTTTGAGAGTATAGACGACAGCTCCGGAGAACACTTCTGCAAGACAATAACAGGTATGTTGTCCGGGCCACAAGCTGTAGAAGAGTCTAGGCAGGAAATCACTTTAGATACAGATGCTGGAGTGATATGAATGTCAAGCAATGGATCAACCTGTTTGTTGGCAATATCAGGTAGAACCCAACTAGTGGAATCAAGAGATGATATTGATGAAAAGTTTTTAGCAAACAATTCGGGTTTGTCTTTCGGTGAGGTGACAAAGTCTGAACCATACAAGAGAGGTGGAATTATAGATTTGCCCTTCTTATTGATATTATTAAAGATTGTCCAGAAGTCACAAGAGCCTAATTTTTGAGATGAGATATAAAACTTCATGACCTGAGAATAGCGGGTTTTGGCCTTAGACAAAACCTTTTTACAATTGTTTCTAGCAGTAATAAACAGACATCTGTTTTCTGGAGAATTGTTTTGCTGATAAATATGGAAGTAACTGTTTCGATTGGCAATCGCAGCCAGGGTTGGAAAAAACCCTGGGTTTTTTAAAAAAAAACCAACCCAAATGGGTTTTTTTGGGTTTTATGGGTTTTTTTGGGTTTTATGGGTTTTTTTGGGTTTTTTCAAAACTGACCGTTATTACGAAATAAAAATTTCCAGAAAGGAAAGTTAAATTTCTAAATTTATAGTTCATTTACCCTTTATGTTCTTATTTTTATTGCCAAAGTACCTTAAGTCTCTAACATATTTTGGAGCTCCTGGACTTGTCTAGGAGAATATGTTGTTATGTTATGACTTTTAAAACTGCAAAGTGTTTCGGAATTTCCTGATTTATTAACTAGTTGACATTATTTATTTGTATTTTAATCATAATAGAATTTATTTTCAGAAAAAAAAAACATTTTTTAATAAGAACATATATTATGGCTCCTGGATCTGGAAGAAAGCTTGCAGATGAATGGAAAACGTGACTAAGTTATCAAAAACTGTTTCTGGAAAAGTAATACTGCAGTGCCAGTGCAATTATTGCAATGAAATTATTAATAGCCAAAAAATAGAAAGAATCAGAATTCATTTAAAAAAATGTAAAAAAAAAAACCCATCTGCTGATGTTGCAGAACGAAATAAGAATTTTATTTTAAATGATGGCCAAGTATCATCTCAGACATCTGTAAACTTGTTGTGTAATTTTGTTAGCCCAGTTACTTCAGAATCTTTTGAAGCATCAAGCACTTCTGGTGTCTTTGGGAGTAGCTACTCTGGTTCAACATCAACCCCATATAAAAAACAAAAGTTAATAGAAAACTACATTTCAAGAACAAGCTCAGACCAGAAGGATGTTTTTGACTTGCAAGTTGCCAAATTTTTTTTTGCATGCAATATTCCATTTAATGCTGTAGAAAATAAAGAATTTAAAAATTGTGTTAATTTTTTGAGACCTGGTTATGATCCTCCGAACCGGAAGAAACTTTCAGGAGAGTTACTGGATAAAGTGAACGATGAGGTAGTTGTATCTATGAAAAGTGAATTTGCAAATAATAGGAGTACTATTACATTGATACAAGATGGTTGGAGCAGTGTCAGAAATGATCCAATTATTGCTCACAGTGTACATAATGGAAAGACCCCATATTTAATCTTCACTATAGATGTAGGAAGTGAAAAAAAAACTTCAGAATATTGTGCTCAATTAGCCATTCAAGCAATAAAACACATCAAGAAAGTTTATGAGCAAGATGTAAGTATAATAATACTGTATATAGTATTTATGTACATAGTAATTACTTTAATTTAAACTAACTAAAAATATAAGAATATTTCTCTACTTCCATCAGGTATTTGCCATTTGTACAGATAATGAAAACAAAATGAAAAAGATGAAAGAAGTTCTTAAAGAGGAATATCCGTTGTTACTTACATATGGATGCTCAGCTCATTACTTAAATTTAGTTGAGAAGCATGTGACACCAAATTTTCTGACACATTTAATTGAAGTGAACAAATACTTCCGAAACCATCACCAACCACGTGTGAATAAATATTGTTTATAATATATTATTTTAATTTTACAGTTCAACTTTTTTTACTTTTTTATTCAGTGAATTATGTTAGTATATCAACTAATTAAACTAGTTCTTAATTTCAGGGATGGCTTTTGGATGATAGGAATGGAGTTATGCCACAACTTCCTAATGATACACGATGGAACTCTCAAGTAGACTGTTTAAAAACTTATATTAAAAATTATAACCACTACCTTGATATTATAGAGAAGCATGAAGGTGATATTAAACATAATATCAAGAAAATTATAGGTAATGCTGGAATTTTCAGAGAAGTTAAAAATCTTTTAATTCAACTAGAGAAATGTGAGATAGCTTTAGATAAGATAGATATGTAAAGCAAAATTGTTATTCATTAAAATATTTTAAACTATGGCTTCAATATACTGTCAAAATATTTGCAAAGATATTTAAAAAAAGAAGTTATATTTATAGCTACAAAGTGACTCAACATCATTGTCAGATGCATGTGAAGTTTGGTTATTCTCCTGAAGGATGAAGACCTGAAGCCATATTATATGGAAATCAAGTTAAAATTTGATGAAGCAATGGAACCTTTTCATTTTTTGGCAGATTTGACTGATATTAAATACCAAGGTATGACAACCAAATCTAACCCAAAAATTGAAAGAACAAACTTAAAACTACATTATTTTAACTTATATAACTTACATAAGACATTAGTTGATTCTAGACTACAGACACAATTTATGACATAATATCCATATATTTACATTTCTCATTTTTAATATATAAAGCAGGAATACAATATTCTTTAATTTTAGGAAAATCTTTAAGCATTGAACAAGAAGCTGCTGCAGAAGCTTGGCTAAGTGATAGGCACAATGAATACGTGGCTGGATACTATGATTTCAGGCTAAAAGTCACAACTACCTTTCCGCCGCACATGTTTAACGATAACTTTATTTCTACAATTTCAAGTGAAAGATGGTGGGGTATAATAGATTTGAAGCAAAGGCTGCATCAAAAATCTTTACCACTGCCAGAAGGGTTTGCAAAATTTTTTCAATCTCTTCATAGTTGTCCTGCAAGCACTGGCTCCATAGAAAGAGTGTTTTCTACTTTTGGAATTGTGTGGAGCAAGTTAAGAAATAGGTTAGGGAGCGATAGAGCTGAAAAGCTTGTTCGGAAATACAGACATTTGAGAGGCAAAGAATTTGATTGGTAAACAACAATGGCCAATCATTTTGTTAAGCTTTTGAAACTTAATGAAATATAGTTTGTAATCTTTATTGATTTTTCTTTTTCTTTTTAGGCGTTAAACTAATTTCCCTAATAATTTTTTCTGTATAACCCCAACCAGCTATACAAATGATTAATCATATTATGGATTATTCTGTAAGGAGTTTAAACTAAGTATAATATACATATATATTTCATAATAATAAATCCAATATTATTTACAATATAGGGTTTATAAAAGCTAAGAATCTGTTGTAAAAAAATATATTTTTAAAAAAACCCAAATATCTTTGGGTTTTTTTGGGTTTTTTTAAGGTGGGTTTTTTTGGGTTGGGTTTTTTTGGGTTGGGTTTTTTTGCCAACCCTGATCGCAGCAGCACAGTGTGAGGAAAACCATGGAGGAGAGTGAGGCTTGACCTGGAATCGTCGAGAGGGAACAAAAGATTCCATGCCAGCCTGAATCCACGAAGTTATATAAGAAGCACATTTGTTGAGAGGAAGTCAAAAGATTTTTACCCAAGGGCTATCACGAAGAAAATCACGGAAAGAATCCCAGTCAGCTTTACTGTAGTTGTAAGAGGTTTGATAATAGGGAGATTCAGGTGATGAAGAAGAATGAGATATAAGTTTTAGAGAGATCAAACTGTGATCAAAAAAACCTAAGGGTGAATGTGGAGAAACTGAGCACTGACTAGGATCAGAAATAAGACATAAGTCGAGTAGAGAAGGTAGATGATTCGGGTTGCCAGGAAAGCGAGTTGGAAAGTTGACTATTTGAGTTAGGGATTGAGAAAGGCAAAAGTTGTGGGCTTTAATGCCTGCAGAGTCACTGACACTAGAGCCAAGCCATTCAGAGTGGTGAGCATTAAAGTCACCAACAACAACTATATTAGCTGATGGATAAAGAGAGAGGGCTTGGTCAATATGATCAGAAATAATGTCAAAAAGAGTGCAGTCTTGAGATGAAGGAGAGCGATATAGAACAAAGAGAAAGGCAATAGAGTGAAGTGGTGCTAAACGAATGCACATTAAAGAATAGTCTGTGGATTCAAACCTAGTTTCATGACAAATGGGTGAATTCTTACGAATGTAAATGCCCAGGCCAACCATGTGACTATTGGAGTTTTTACGAATTAGAGGAAGATAACCATCAACACTAAGATCACAAGATGAGACAGCCGAACTCAAATTAGTCTCTCAAAGAGCAAGTAGGTCTGGTGAACTTTGCAAGAGATAAGACTCAACAGAAGAAAAGTTACTTCAAAGACCACGAATATTAGTGAATGATAGGTTTAGAGAACTTGGTGATGATGATGGTTTTTTGTGTTTTATAGTTTTTGGTACTTTATTCATTTTTAAATTAGATTGAAGAACTTGACTCAAAGCATAGATAGTACTCAGAGCACCGTTTAATAGCCCAAGCAATTGCCTCATTATTACAAATAAACCCTAAGCTGTAACAAAGGGCTCCAAATGTGGCCTCCGCAATGCACACCAAAAGTACAAACAGGGACACCATCCATGCGCAACATGGCACTGTTAATACTTTGATATTTTTCAGCTGTTGATGGAATCAGCCTCTCTGAGAGCTACCACAGAGTTCAGGAAACCTGACTACCAGTCGGCCTCAGAACCATAAAACTGAGTTTTAGAGCTGTACCCTCATTAGGAGATAATAGAATGAGTTGCCTAGTCATAAAAACAGAGACACAAGCAAAAGTCATGCATTGAGTCAAGAAGATCCAGTATTCAACATCCTAAACTGGAAACAATGCATTAAAAATACATCTGTGTCAGCCTAATAGATAAAGAAGGGGTGCGAGACTGGTCAACAGATAGAATCTGTTTACCCCTTAAGTCTTTGCCTAGGAGGCCTTCTACAAGACAGTAGCCGGGTGCATTAAACATCTGCCCAAGATAAGTATTTTTATCGAGACACCATCTCTAGCCTTTACTCAACCAAGAGCCCCAAGGCAGGGGGTGTTTTTAATCGGATTTGGCATCTCCTAGCTTTTGCCTAAAAAGGAGTATCCTACAAGGCAGCAGGATATGAAGCAGATTGTACTGGGTTACATGTTACCAGTAGCAGGATAACCTGATGAGACTGTAAGCTACAATAATGTATATTTTTTATAGGTTGATAACTATGCAATTACCCAAGCTATTGCAGAGACAAAACAGCATTTCTTCTGGAAAATCATTACAAAGATAGTTTAAAATTATTAAAGAGTCATTACTATAATATTGTATGTTAATAAAGTTGTTTATTGTAATGTTGTAAGTTGTAATGTTGCTGTATGATTTACAATGTTATTTTATTGATGTTGATGTGAATTTTACTGATGTTGATGGAAATTTCTATTTCTATTGAATGTAATCACATTCAATAAAAATAAAAATTTTATTAAAAAATACTTCTTTCAGTTTTGCTTTTAAAACCTTTTAACTAACCTGTATATACAAAAACAGCATAATATGTTATATTTCTAGTGAAAGATAAATAAACGCTTACTTCTTTGCAGATTTTACAATGTTTTTCATGTTTTTCTAAAGCTTTTATTTTAACAATTTCATCATGAATCTCTTGTTGTTTACGTACTTCTTCAGCATACTTTATTTTATCAAGACGACAAAACTCCTAAGTAAAAAAAAAAATATAAAACTATAAAAGTCCTCAGTAAAAAGCATGAAAATAGCAAAAATGAAAAACTTAAAAAAAAATCTTCTTGTAAAATAAAAGTTAAAAACATTTAAACTTGATAACAGATTTTCATACATTATTTAGTTAGAAAGCCTATTATAGTAAACAATTTTCTTTTAATTAAAAAACCACACAAATAAAATAGAAATTATTAGAAGAATTTAAATATGAAGAAAATAGAAATCATTATAAGAACTTAAAAAACGTAGTAGCATTTTGCATACTTATATTATTGTATATTGGTATTATTGTAACGCATTAGTGGTATAATATTGTACATTGCATATTTATTAACATTTGTTGTTTAATAGATATAATAGATAAAATAGATATAAATCATAAGTGAAAATGTAAATCAAGAAAGATACATTGACAGTAGGTTTTTGTTAAGACAAATTAGGTCATGATTGTTATCAAAACTATTAAATCCTCAATTGTTAATAAGAACATCGTTCACTAAAGTCTTTTGTTCTATTGGTATGGTAGCCTAGAAGTAATACCATCAATTTTTTAGAAGTTTTCTTGGAAATAAGTACTATAAGAGTATTGATTTCTTAGTTTTCCTAACAAAAGATTTGGAAATTTTAAACATAGTGGTTTAGACTATTTTACATCAACTTAGTTGATTATTTAAAATACTCGCTTAACTGTAAACCAAGAGTGTTTTTTTGCACAAATAAGAATAACTTCCATTTATTATCATTGACAAGCATTTATTACCATTAACATTGTATAAGTTAGAGAGTCCAAATACCTTCAATAACATTTGAACATTTTACTCTATTGTTGTATAAAACTAAGCTTGAGAGTGCACCAGTGGAAAATGTGAAAGAGAATGTTAAGTGAAAGATTAAGTTGTTATTTATGTAAGTATCTGCGATTTTGTGATTAAGATATAAAATATTATATATAATAAATATATAAACATAAAGTAACTTTCAATGAAAATAAAAATAACTTTTATTAGAATTAGTATTCATAACCTGGAGCGGTGAATATTAACTATTAACTAATTGTAAGCAGACGTGTGATGTAGATCAAATATTGTTTTAATAATTATAAAAATTCAAAACAATCAACTGTAAACTACTAAGATTTTATGTGTAAAATTTATGTTAAATGCGTTTGTAAATTCCTTCCAAATTTGAAACAAAATATTTTTTTGATAAATTAATAAGCCAGAAAATTTAGGGTTTAACATTCAAGGGAAAAAACTATGTAATAGTCAAACCTCGGAATTAGGAAAAATGAGGTCAGCAATATTTTGCCAACCTCAATCTTTTAGAGGTCGGCATCAGATCAGCAATAAAAATTTGATGCAAAGGTCTCACCATAAAACATAGACATAATTCCGAGGGTTGAATAGTAATTGATATCAGTGCTAACTATACAAAAAAGCTTGGTAGCAGAAAAAGTCAAAAAAGACTTACAGTTTACATCATTACATCAAGATATTTTTACCAAACCTAGCATTTTTAACTTATTTTTTATCATCATTATCAAAACTTTACCCAGGTTGCTATAGATAACGAGACTACTCATATATATTAAGATACAATCACTAGTAACATAATCATTCAAGGTTAACATGCTAATCTTTCCTTTGCTTTAAATGTATGGGAAAGGGGGAAAGGATGCATATCAGAGTTTTCCTGTTACTAGTAAGTTGCATGGTTAAGGAATAAGTTGCATAGCAAGTTGCATGGCTAAGGAGTCTCACCTGCAAATATGACTATCCAAAAATATATTTAAATAAGATATTGCTATAAATAAATAGATAGGTGAAAAATGTATGAATTACTTATGTATATAATTCCAGTTATTAAAGTGCTCCAAGAAGGTCTAACAGCGTCGTCACAGAGCACTGTAGAAAATATACATACTTTTTTAAAACATTTTAAATCATATAAAATCTCAAGAACTATACCAAAAAACCTAGAAATTTTAAAATATCAAAATTATACAAAAACAACCTAGAAATCAGATAAAATATTATTAAAAACAACCTAGAAATTATAGAAATGTTCAAAATGAGTAACTAACTTAATATAGAGTAAAACAAAAACAACGATTTTACATTTAAAAGCTTTACTTCTTATAGTGCAGGAGATATAAGCAATTCTTCATAACAGGGTTGAAATCCTTGGTGGATTAGGTATTTCTGTAATAATGTCTGTCAATTGATGCTGTTTATATTAGGTGGATATAGAATATTAAAAACCAGTGATAACATACAATAACATGCAAATGTGCAAAACTCAACAACTGAATCGAAATTAAATTTTATGCAAAAAATCTTAATTTATTTTAGATGGTTTTCAGTTACTAAGTCTTTACATTCACTAATAAGATTAAAAAAATTTACAACTCACTTTTAAACTTTTATTTTAAAATGGAATAAATAAATAAAATTTTATTTGTAATAGTTTTACACTTTTTTTTTTATGTTTATGGTTTTAGAACTTTTTAATAATTATTATTAAATTTGGCTAAATATTTCTAACATTTACTTAATTTTATTACTTAAATTTCAATAATTTTTGTTTATAGATTTTGTTTTTGTATTTTTGTTTAACAAATTAGTAACTGTGATGTTTACATATTTATTTATCTATTATTTTACTATTAGATTTTTTTATGTGTATATATTTAAAAAATTAATACTTCATATTTCATAAAAGACTTACTGCTTCTCGATCTAATGCTTCCTGAAATTCTTTTTGTCTACGCTTAGAGTACTGCCTTTCCAGCTCAAGCCTGAATAATAAAAAAATAAAACTAACAAAGTTTTTAAAAGTCAGGAATTACAATCACTAAAGCTATGCAACTATACATGCATCTATGTATGCAACTATATAGCCAGTTATTGTGCAAGACATTAACGTTCAAATGAGTTTGAACTATTTTTTAACTTTTTCTCTTTTATTACTTTTTAAGAACAACTTAAATTAAAAAAAAAGTCTGCCCTTGGCAAGTCAACTGGAAAATTAGTTACAGTTGTAATATATTTACAACTATATTAAATAACCTTGAAATGAATCTTTGAAATCTTGAAATGAACAACTATATTAAATAACCTTTAAATGAATCTTTGAAGTCTTGAAATGAACAACTATATTAAATAACCTTGAAAACTATATTAAATAATCTTGAAAAAGAATCTTGGATGTGAATATTTTAATCAAAACTTTAAAAAGCTTTATTTTGATCAGAATTGGATAAAATGTGGCAATTAATCTTCTTTGCAATCAAAGTGTTTATATGCAGTTATTATTTTGTTGAACAAAATAAAATGAAACTAACTAAACACATTCAGAACTAAAATTATATTTTATTTTTTTTTTTATTACAGAAAACAAAATATTAGACATTGTTAATAAAGTGAATGACAATTATTCTTAAAAAAGTAGTTTAAAAAACTTAAAAAAACTTATTTAAAATTGAGATCAAGATCAAAATAATAAAATAATTTTTTAATATTAAAATTTTTTTCAATATTTATTCAGTTATCGACCGGAATAAGTTGTCGAAAGTGTAAAAAGATCAAACAAAAATTTAAATAGTGTTTTACTATTCATAACAGACAACTAAAGTAAGACAAATGACTCAACTAAGACATTAACAACCATTTATCACCCAAAAGGCATAAAGCTAATGTTAAACTATTGTTAAAGAGTTAAAATTTTGAGTTTAACTAATGTTAAAAAAGTTAAAAACAAATAAAATATATATAAAAAACCTGTTATTTTTCATGATTTCTTTTTCTTTTTTCAAGTTTGTAAGTTGTGCAACAATTTTTTTCTCCATTTCAGTTTGAACTGCCAGTCGCCTTAATAAAGCTTCATCTCTATCGTTATCCTATGAAAATCGCATAAAATAAAACACCAAGTTAAAAACAATTTTATTAAAGATCAAAATGTGTCTTCTGTTAGTCCTAATCTTAAAAACTTCTTTTTTAATTAGTTCACTAGATAAAAAAGAATAAAATGGAATAAAATAAAATTGTTTATCTAGTTAATCAATATCTTGTTTTTATACTCCTAAGAAATTATAAAACCTGTAACTTTTTTTAAATAAAAGCATGTCTCACAAAATTAATAAGGGGAACAGTAAGTGGAAACCCTCTCAGCACTGTAGCTTAAGAAAACAAATCTTCACAAGCTTTGTTGTTTTTCTGGTGTAACACAAAAAAAATATATTTTAATTGTTAATATAAACATTAGAACAATTCAAAATTGTATATGAAAGAACTTATTTTAAATTTAAGAGGGTTTCTCTCTAACTTGGTTTATGGTCAGGAAAATAAGTTTAAAACCAAAAGCTTAAATAATTTGTTTTTGTGACTATTTGAAAGATTTTAAGGTTTAAAAAAAAGGTGATAAAACAGTAAACTTTCTTATCCCAAAAGTTTAACTGAATATAAATGTTACAATATATTGTGTTGTAATATAATAATAAAAGATAGTGTGTTGCATAAAGTAATGAATAATCATTTTCTATTCTGCTTTAAAAACTTTTCTTCAATAGAATGATCATGAGTTTTCTGTGATATTCTAAAATATTACCTGCTGTTCAACTTCATCAAGTGTTAGCACATTATTAAAGTCTATTGCTAACTAAACAGCAGAATCGATCCTCAGCACAGTCATTGGTGACTCTAATGCTTGGAACTTTTTAATAGGCATTGACTTTAACAGGAGAAAAAGTTCAAGCAGCTGGATTAAATGTAAGAAAAATTTGTTTAATTTTAAGCGCAATGAACGGGTTCATTGATCTTTGAGTAACTAAATCTGACAAAGCCGTTTCCTGAAAGTGCGCAACTATTTTTCAATTAATTCTTCTGAGATCAGTTTTCATTGACTATTTGGATAAAAATCAGAAAATAATGCAAGTTCAATGAAATCTTTGTTGAAATACCACATATGTCCTCTTATTTTCTTAATTGCAATGTCTGCTATCTGTGTATCAACAACACAAGAAGACTCAAGAATTTGGAGTAGACAAAAGTTTGTTGTATGGAGTATCAGAACTGTTTGGAGCTTTAAACCAGAATGTTAATAATAAAAAGACAGATACAACAAAGGCCCTATAGTTTGTATACTGTAAGTTTGAATTGTCAACAAAACAAATGGATTTTAAGACAGTATACATTTTTTGCCACCCACCTAACAAAATGATAAACAACAGGAAGGTTGAAATAAATTACATCATCATTTTCACCTGGGTGATTAGTGTTGATTGAATGAGCTCTAGCTCTTTTGTAGTTTATTTTTTGAGAGAGTTGATTCCTAAGGAATTCTGACATTTCTGACTTTTTTTCTGATTTAGCCATACACAATCAGCAAAAGTTTAGACTTGACTTTTTTGCAATGGTCTTCTTGAAAATGTTGATACAATCATTTTTGTTCATGTTCTTTTTTTTTTTTTTGAAAATTTTAAATCTTTAGTGCCCATTACCATTTTCCATTTTATTCTTTGGTCTTGTAGAAATATCATACTTTGTTAAATTTTCAATTTGCATGGTTCATAACAAATAGCTTATTAAACTTGTTTAATAAACTAGTTTTCAAACAAAAATTTTTGATTTTAACTGATTTTCCTTGGGTCCCGTAAAAAAGTTTATTTTTTACTTTTTAGTCCATTTTTTAAATGTTGTTTTTAAAAAGATTTTTTTTTTATATTTTTTATTTTTAGTCCATTTTTAAAATGTTGTTTTTAAAAGGTTTTTTTTTAATTTCTTTTATATATTTTTATATTTTATATATTGATTATATACTTTTTTTATTATTCAACAGAAATTCTATTTATTGAAGCTAAATTAAAACGCTAAAAGTTTGTTGTTTATTGTTTGTTTTAATTACTTTTCTTAACGATTTCTTTTATCAACGCTAAACTAAAGTCTGTTTAATGATTTCTTTTATTACTACTGCTGACCTTATGTTTTTTTTGTGGGAACAACAAAGAAAAAGAAAAAAAAAAAACCAGACAAGAAAGCAAGTTAAATAAAATGTTGTAACAAGAATATTTGAAAAACTATAATGATGATACTTACAAAAGCTAAAATATGTTCAGATAGTGCCAATTCACCTTTATCATTATCAAAAAACATAAAATATGTTCAGATAGTGCCAAATCACCTTTATCATTATCAAAAACCATAAATACATGACATAATAAAAAATTCATTCATAAATGCTGCATACTTTTTATAATTCCATATGAAACATTGTAGTTATAGTGTTGTATAATAAGGAGCATTGTATAATAGCGTTAAGAACATAAATACCAATGAAAAAGCAGATCAAAAAGCTCTTTCTAATGAATGTAAACAATAACTTTAAAAACCATTAAGTCACACCAAACATTAATTTTCCATTTATTTTTAAAAGAATGTAAGATTGTTGGTTAAAAGATAAGATTTGAGTGTTTTAAGCACTGTTTAAAAATTCTTGCTGAAAAATCTATCAACATGCATTAACAAAACTTTTACAGCCAACTTCAAACCTGCCCAAGCAAAAGTTTCTTGCAATTCAGTGAATGCATACTTCAATCAAATAGACCACCCATTGCAAAGTACTAAAGCATGTAATACTTTTTATATATCTTTGATAAAACTTATATAAGGCTCTAGAAACAAAACATGCAAAAGAAACTTAAAAAGAGTTGAACCAAAAAAAGCTTTTTTTTTTTATTGTTTTCTCAAATTAAGATTAAATTAAGGAAAATTTATTAATAATTTAATTATAATGATAATTTTAAAATTAAATTAAGGATAATTTAATCTTGATTTGCATTCATTTTCTTCAGATAAAATTGAATCACACTAAATGCAACATGTTTACAACATGTATATTTTACATTAAATAAAGTTTAATACAAATAAAATATTCCTACACAAAAGAACTTTATTGAAACTGAAATTACTAAGTTTGTATTATGCAACTAGAGCACAGAGTAGCACTATAAAAAAGCTCAATACTCAATGCAGCTATAAATACTAAACAGATTTTCAGAAATATATAATAGTTTCTAAAATATTTTTCTATTATTTAGTTATTATAAAGATAAATGCTTTCAAAATGAATAGAAATGATATACTACAACCCTCGTAATTAGGGTCGGCATTCGGCAATGCTGACCTTACTGCCCACCTAAAAATGTTTGAAATCTACAAAAAAATGCTGACATCGTTTCTATGTTTAATGGTAAGATTGAGGTCGTCAATCTTACCATCGTTTCTATGTTTAATTCTAAAAGATTGAGGTCGGCAAATTATTGCCAACCTTATTTTTCCTAATTCTGAGGGGTGCTACTAGCAATAGGTCAAAAACATCTATTCGAAACCAGCACATTTTTTTGCAAAAAGACCTTTTTTCATTTATGAGTTTATTGCTCCATTACAATTAAGCTTACTTAAATATAAACAAATATTTCTATTATGGATGCCTCTAAAAACGTTTTTTATGCTTGTGTGTACTAATTTACAACTAAAAGAAAAAATCTTGTAACACTGAGGTGTTATGAGAAGTAAATTAACTAAAAAAAGTAATAAATATAAATTTTTTTATTATAGAGTAATAAAAAACCTGCTGTGCTTAAAAAATAACACTCAAGGTAAAAAGGAAAAAAATTAAGTAAAAATAAAAAATTAAGTTTTCAAATATAAATTCAAATATAAATAATAAGACAACAAAAAAACAATTTGTTGGCCTTTATGTGGTTTAATATGATTTCTGAGTGCTTAAGGATAGCGCTCTTATTGCAAAAGTTCTGATAATTCTATATATTAATGTGATTTTGTTAACTAGTATATTATTTCTTCAATACATGTTTTTCCAATTTCATTTTTTTTGTACAGGATAAAAATTTCTCATGTACAAAAGAGCAAAGCATTACCAGCTAGCTTAACTGCGTAAAGATTTAATATATTTTTCCAAACTTTAAGTCCTTAACTAAAATTTTATTATAATATGTTAGAATAACAACAGTTTATACAAAAGTAAAAACATACAATATAAATAGATAAAAAAAGTATAATGTAAATAGATAAAAAAGTTTTTTTTTCTTCTATCTCTTATTATACCTCTTGATAAAAAAAAAAATTAAAAAATTCTAGGAAAAGTATTTTTTCAATTTCAATTTTTAAATTAAAAAAATTATTTTTATGAAAAACTTTACATATCAAGAAACTAACCTGATGAAGTTGATGTGTTTTAAATTGCTCAATTAAAACACTTCTTCTGCGCTTCTCACGCTCCTAAGAAAAATTTCAGAAATTTAAATACTTTAACAAAAGTACCACTAATAATGATAAAGTAAGATAATGCTCACTTTGTGATGTAATAATGCACACTGATATAAATGGTGATGCTCTGTGATGTGGTACAGTAAAACACAGTAATGTGGTATGATTATACATTTCGACTATGATTCATACATATGATTCATATGTGGTATAAAGCACAATCTATTGAAACATGTTGCACTGATTAAGTTTGACAGTTATATTTTAAAAGTTTATTTACCTTTTTTGCTTTAGAATTTTCATTAATTCGTTGACGAATTTCTGAAACATATTTTAAACTTTCTTCTGGCTAAAAACAAATAATAAATATGAAACAAATAAACTTTATTTGAAGATTCATTTAATAAAAAAAAATTATTTCCATTGGTGCATATGTATAGTAAATTTTGTTTATATATATATATATATATATATATATATATATATATATATATATATATATATATATATATATATATATATATATTAATTTTGTTATATATAATAATAATTTTGTTTATATATATATATATATATATATATATATATATATATATTAATTTTGTTATATATAATAATAATTTTGTTTATATATATATATATATATATATATATATATATATATATATATATATATATATATATATATATATATATATATATATATATATATATAAGGGAAACTGGGTTAAAATGGAGTTTTGTTATTACACCCTTTTCAGAGCCTCAAAACCTGATCGCAATTGATTGAATTTGAAGTAACGCAATATGAGACAACATCATCTTGAACTATAGTCCACTTTTTACCCAGCATTATTGTTACAAGGTAATTACAAATCTTATTTGTCTAATTTTTTTAACTTACAATTAAAGAAACTGGTACTTAACGATTAAAACTTTAAACTAAACCGCTAATCCTATCTGAATGCCTTATTGTTGTCAAATAGGGCCTTTAATTTAACAATAAAATTGGCCCAGTTTTCATTATAATGCATTTTAATGTGCCACACTACAATGGGGTAAAAAAGATAAGTTTCAATGGGGCAAAATGGGGCTCTTCTTCACTTTTTAGTACTTAGTAATCTTTTTAAATTGTGTAAATTAAATTATTATCTTTCAAGTTAACAAAAAACCAATTTTTTAATTATTTTTGAGAGATAATTTAATGCAATAATAGTTGTTCATTTTTTCTATTTTTCACTTTTAATCATGCTTTTATTTTTGTACATTCTGCAGTTAGTAAGTGACCAGGGTTGATATTTAACCAAGGAAGGGGCCAGGTTTAATAAAATATAGCCAGGGGTGGATTTGTGACCGGGGCTGCATAAACACTTATACATCCTAAAGTATGTTTTTTTAATTCAAAATTTATGTTATATTTTGTATATATATGCATATGTAAACATCATCATATTCAACGTGATCATCATAATCATCATTACCATCATCAACAGCATTATCATCATCATCATCATCATCATGATCATCATCATTACTGTTATCTTCATCATCATCATTATTATTGTCATCATCATCATCATTATCATCATCATCATCATCATCATCATCATCATCATCATCATCATCATCATCATCATCATCATCATCATCATCATCATCATCATCATCATCATCATCATCATCATCATCATCATCATCATCATCATCATCATAAGGTTTTAGCCTTCCTTTTTTATGCACTTTCTCTAATCATGGTCAATGCTCAAACAAGCTATCTATTTTAAAGTAACTCATAACTTAATAGTGGTTGCTTGCAACCTGATTGCAAGTAAATTAGAGTTAAAAAATATATAAATATATGCCAGTATTTAATAAATAGTAAATATAAATATAAAATTATAACATATTAAGAACTATATATTTTTTTCTAAACCCAGCTATCAACCCCTGCTAAATCTTATAATTTTGCCGGGGCCAGGGTCGGGGTTGCAAAAAGTCTCATTTGGAGCCGGGGCCGGGCCCTAGTCACTTCCTATCTGTTGTATCAGGATATTGATATTTACCTGCTTTTTATTACTTATTGACATTTATTATTCTTTAACAAACATCAAAGTGTTGAGTTTACAGAAGAAAAATCTGATTGATGGTAAGGTAATAAGTGATCTATCAAGTATTATTAAAGAAAAAAAAGCCATCATGGTTTACATATTACTAAAAGCTGTATTTGCTAGAGAAACTTATTTTATAGAAAGTGTTTGATAATTACAGGGAGAGCTTCCCTTGATAAAAAATAAACTTATTGTAAAAGTTACAGATTTAATAATCTTTGATCATTTAAGAATACTATCATAACTATTATATAGACTATTGAATAACTTGTTCAATTTAATTTATATTATGATTTGTTAAGATCATTGACTGAATCAAAGAATTTAAAATCTAAACTTTTTTTTGCCAGGATTATTTGTAAACATATTTAACATTAACTTTGGTTATCTTTGTGAAGATACATGCTTAACATGTGACAAGTTTAAAATTATAATATATTTGGTTTCTTAAAAGTGTTTTAAAAACACTTTTAAAAAACCAAACTATCTTTTCTAATAAGGAGCCACAGCTACATGCAGAGTAAATGTGATGTGACATTTTTTTACCCAAAATGTTCCAACATAGCTACTAAAAAATTGAATGGAAAAAATTTCATTGTAACTGTATGTTACACTCATCATTTAAAACTATTAAGATAGACCTTATTATATTTCTAAATTTTCCTTATAATACAATTTTACAAAGCCAATGTTAAACTCAAATGCACTCATAATAGCATATTATTCAAAAAACATTTTTTTTTTTTTTTTTGAGGAGCTTACAGAAGTCACTTATTGGGCTAGGGCCTGCATCAAACCTTGGACCTCTGGGTTCTGAGCCTGAAATCTAACCGCTGCAGCCCTCAGCCTTTAACTTTACAAAGAGGCTTTTTAGAGATGTTCAGAAGATGATCCACTTTTAATGGAACCTGAAAAAAGTAGAAAGAACCTAATATTTTAAATATTGTGAGTGCATCCAAATGGATGTCAAACAGATTGTTGAGATGTTACAGAAATTTCTCCTTTTTTATTGTGTCACACCATCTGTTCTACCTTAATGCTTCTGAAGGCTTTACCTCTAAGAAAATATTGTTTCCATGGTTATTCATTGTTCTAGTCTCTACTCTAAAATGACCATTGACAAACCATTATGAGCAACATTGATTAATTGAAGTCAGTACACATTTCAGTATAAGTTACACAATAATTAGGCACTATATTTTAGTATAAAATACTTAAATTAATAATTAAGCACTATATTGACTTGGTTTTAACAATTTAATAATAATTTAATAAATAAATATTTAATATTTTATAATTCAAAAAGTTATATAAATTATCAAATTGCACTAAGATGTTATTCTTGCAAGTGTATTTTAGAAATATATTACAAAAGTTCTGTATATTTATAAGAAAAAGATACAAAGAGCTTTTTTAGTTTTCTCAAAAATGAGTTTTGAGTAAGTCTGCCCTTTTAAAAAATACCGACTCATATATTAAGTCTATATATGTGTACTTATATACATTCATGTTCAAGTAATATTGTATAGACTTGTGTTTGCTATTACAAAAATAGATTAAAAAAAGTTAAAAATTTTAGAAATAATCTTTAGTAAAGAGGACTGGACTTATATATAATACACATAATTACATGATAAAATTAAAGATGTTTAAGTAAAAAAATTTAATAATAAAACAAATTACCTTTATGTATTCCTTTATTTCGTTTTTAGAAAATGAGTTTAGGAATTGTTCAATATCTGTGTCCACCTGTCTAAAAACAACATTCTAAAAATACTGTTTTGATAAATTCTGAACTGACTATAATAAACTTAATAAATTATGCCTATTTTTAAAACAAATTCGACAATATGAAGAAAATCTTCAAGAGCTATGTTTAAGAAATATTTTAACAAAATATTTAATTAAAAAAATGTTTTTTAAAACTAAAAAAATAATATATTGATTTACTAGTTTTATTTTATTTTAAAACTTTTTTCAACTTTTTTTCATAAATTTTATAGTTCTGCTAATGTATATAAAAACTGATACAAAATGTAAATATTTTTTAATTTGTTTTTTAAAACAAGTGTTATCCAGAGACATCAAAGTTTTTTAAGTTTTTTGAATTCTAAAACTCTATAAAAAAGAAACTTATATTTGAAATCATTGAAAAAATTTATTATCTTAATCTAATCTCAGTTGCACCTTAAATATGAGAAAAAATCTTAATTTAAAGATGAAGAAGATTTATAAAGAAAAACAAACAGTAAAAACAACAGTAAAATCACTTTAGTTTATCAGGTTGGTCAGTTATAAGAAAACTTTCAAAATCTTTTTCAAACTTCTGGATGCTATCATGCATGCTCTATAAACAATGAAATTTTAAAATACAATTAAATGTTTAACAATAAAATACTCAAACCAACATTTATTGTTAATATTGATTTATAATTAAAAATATCTAATTTAATGTAAAACAATATAATTTTTTGATGTTTTTCTTTAGAACTTTAAAAACATTTTTTAGACTCTATATCTATTTTGACAATATAGTCTTTTTTAGGCATCTTTTGTGTTTAAAAGATTGCTTACGATTGGCATATAATTTTTTCCATTTTTTTGGGTAAACCCAATATATTGCTTATCAGTGTTATTTTGTGACAAAACAATACACTTGGAAATTACATTTTTTGATTAGCAAAATGTTCCATGGCAATAAAAAAAATATTGTCTATAGTTTATAAAACAATGTTTTTTGAAAAGGTAGATAATTTTATAAGCTAGATATAGTACGCATTTTCTTTTCAAATATCTTTACAAAATTACTATCAGAAATAAATTATAATCGTTTTTAAAAGTTTAAGTCCAACTTTTTATGGCTTTTACAAAAAATTTAAGAATTCTGTGACTTTTTACATGACCAAATGAAACTCCATGACATTTCTATAAATTCCATGATTTTGTGAATTTTGTGACTATGAGCTGCCACCTAAAAAGTAAAAACATAATGATTCAATTAAACTTATGCAATTAGAATAACAATGCCAACCACTTGTTTGGAACACCTCCAAAGATCATACAAGCCTTAGGAAAAAAGGAAGTAAGATCATGCTAGAGTAAGTGTTAGTTTATAAATTTAAAAACATATTCGACAGATGTCAAGTTTAAAAGAAGGTTTACTCAAAGAAGAAACAGTGGTCATAGAGTACAAATGAGCTTAATATTGTTTGCAGCTGGAGTAAAGTTCTAGGTTAATTAAAACTAATTAAAAAAAAGGTCACATAAAAACATCGATAATAATAAGATTTTAAAAGAAAAATTGAAAGTTGTAAATGCAAAGAAAAATTGATTGCCTTTTAAATGGAAAACCCTGATCAAAAAATGTCATTTACAAACTCATTCCTTTACTAAATAACTCTGATAAACAATATATTGGCTTAACCAAAGGGTAAATGGAAAAAACCATTTACCCTTTGGTTAAAAAATTTTGGCATATTTTTAACCAAAAATTGTTTGTGTTAAAAATATGTCAATTTTTAACACAAATAATTTTTTAAACACAAAAAACGACAGAAAAAATACATACTGAAACTTTTTAGTCCCTGTGTAATAAGTCCCAGTGTAATAAGTTTAATAAACTCACAACAAGAGGTAATCCACTGTTATTCAGGGTGGTAGCCCTCTCAGCTATCAATTTTAAGTTCACAACAAGAGGTAATCCACTGTTATTCAGGGTGGTAGCCCTCTAATCAAGAGAGTAGACATTATCAGTTAAGGAATGAATTTAGATTTTCTTAAACAGGACAATTGGTCAAAATTGGGTGCCGGTTCACACTCTCAAACAACTAAAGACATTCATAATTTGTGTAGCCAGCTTTCTAACGCTTTTTTGGAACTCTTTGAACGCGTGATAAAACTAGAAACTACAAAAAGTGAAAATGATGAAAACATTAAAAATCTGAAGACAGAAATAAAGCAGTTGAGTCAAGCAAGTCTATCAGTGACTGGTCGCTTATTGTCAAACAGGGTATATAAAAAATGAAGCCTACAGAGCAGTTGATGGTAACAAATCTAGCTAGTAATGAGTTAGACGAAAGAAAAAGAAGAGCAAAAAATGTCATTATTTATGGAGTAGCCGAATCAACTAAAGAAAGCCTAGAAATGAAATCAAAAGAAGACGAGTCAAAAGTAAATGAAATTTTAAAGCTCATAAATCAAGCGAATGTAATACCAAAATTTGTTAGATGGCTGAGATCTAAAACTAATAAACCAGGTCCAATTCTTGTTGAATTAGCTGAGGATATTCTTCGCAACACAATATTAGCATCAGCTAAAAAATTGAGAAGTAATGTCGCACATAAAGATATTTATCTTAGTCCAGATTTGACTGAGGCTCAGAGACTCCAAGATTTTAACCTCAGAACTGAAATAAATAAAATGAATCAAGCAAGACCGGACTATGACCCCTTTTGGTATGGCATCTGTGGCAATAAAATCATCAAATTCAAAAAGAAATCAGATCAATAATTTTATACATAATTCAGTGTCAGATTGCAATGAAATTTAAAAGCTGTCATGTTTATACCTAAATGCTACCTCTCTTGATAACAAGTTAAATGAGCTTAAAGTGATAATTGAACAATACAAACCAAATGTAATTTCTGTGACTGAGACATGGTTTAAAAGTGATTCAGTTGTAAACATTGAAGGTTACCATCTGTTCAGAAAAGACAGATCAGACGGACAAAAAGGTGGTGGTGTTTGTTAATATATAGACAACTCATTAGACTCCTATGAACTAAATGATGCTGTTCTAAATCCCTGTAAACTAGAACAAGTGTTGGCAGTTGTTTATTTTGATAATAACAAGTATTTTCTTGGATGTACAGGCCAAATGATTTTTTGGATATACCAGAATTTGATGTGGTTTTTGGCCTGGCACACAAATATATAGACAAAAATAAGTTCAAAGACTTACTTATCATGGGCGACTTCAATTTCCCATCAATCAACTGGTCAAATGGCTGTGTTGATGCAATTTCAAATGAGAATGGAATTGAATATAAATTTACAGATATTTTAAATGATAATTTCTCTTTATCAGCATATTAACATACCAACTTTCCAGCTGTCAGATGAACAACTTGGGAGTACCTTAGATTTAATCTTTACAACTCAGTCAGCGAGTGTTAACGAAATAGATTCAAAATTTGTTTCAGTTTCATCTTGTTTGATAAAGCAATCCGTGACAATAAAAGTAAGCAAAGATTTATGTTTGCTAATTCCAATTTTGAACTAATAACTGATCTAATTTCAAATGTTGACTGGATACAATGCTTCAGTAACAAAAACGTACAAGAAATGTTTGATGAACTGATTTTTTATACTGAGGTGGCATGAAATCATTTTACTCCAATTAAAAAAATATTTAACTCTTTAAAAATTAGACCAGCCTGGGTTAATGCTAGGTTAAAGTTTCTTATTAGCAAACAAAATTTAAGATATAAAAACTGCTCTAGTAAATGGAAAGACCCTGTTTTAAAATCTAAATACAAAATGATTTGCAAAAATGCAGCTGACAAGATTAAAAAAGTGAGACAAAACTTTGAGTTTAATCTGGTCAAAAGAGCCATCAAGAATTCAAAGCTTCTCTACAGCTACATGAACAATCAACAAGCAGTCAAAGATACTATAAAAGCACTAAAGGGAGAAAATGGTATAACCACTCAAAATTCAAAAGATATTGCTGATATCTTAAACAAAAATTTTTAAGCTGCATTTGTGAAAGAAGATGATAGCCCATAGCCTTCTTTTGATTTAAGAACTACTGAAACATTCATTATGACAAATGAAGATTTTACATATGAAGATGTCTATCTAAGATTAAAAAACTTAAAAGATAATTGTGTTGATAATTTACATTCAGCTATTTTAAAGAATTGTGCATCAGCCTTTGCTATTCCACTTACGTATATTTTTAAAGAATCGTTTAAAACCAGCACCTGCCAGTGCAATTTAGATCAGCAAATATCACTTCTCTGTACAAAAAAGGTGAAAAAACCTTAGCAGGAAACTACCAACCGGTATCACTCACCTTAAGTGCATGTAAAATAATGGAAGGTATAATCAGATGTAAACTTGAAACTTTTCTATATAAGTTCAAACTAATAGTCAAGCAACAGCACGGTTTTGTTAAAAATAAATCATGCTTAATGAATCTACTTGAAACACTTGATTTTATTTCAACCGCCTTAGAGAATGGTAAACCTGTTGATGTTATCTTTTTGGATTTTGCCAGGGCATTTGACACAGTGCCACATAAAAAATTGTTGCTTAAACTTACAGCTTAAAGAATATCTGGTCTGACAAAACAATGGATTGAAGCATTTCTAAAAGAAGGAAAACAAAGAGTTGTGATAGGCAAAAATGTATCCTCTTGGGCAGAAATTATCAGTGGTGTGCCACAAGGGTCAGTAATTTTTTTTTTTTTTTTTTTTGTTATTCGTCTCCTCAAGGCCAAGAAGGCCATTACAGATGAGGAGGCTACTTAAT
Organism: Hydra vulgaris; assembly: GCF_038396675.1. Classification (NCBI taxonomy): domain Eukaryota; kingdom Metazoa; phylum Cnidaria; class Hydrozoa; order Anthoathecata; family Hydridae; genus Hydra; species Hydra vulgaris. Next base: position 35,524,984 of record NC_088926.1, read on the forward strand.
AGTGGTTATAACCCTCT